>NC_135428.1:23430628-23768128 GCF_051991245.1 Festucalex cinctus
AAATAAATAAATAGAAATGGAACAATAAAAATCTTGGATGTCATGACCAGTTAGCCAGCAGGTTCCATCTGAAGATTCAACACCTCACCTATACACCGTCTGACTGGAGAGGGGGGCTTAGGATATTTTGTGGACCCGTAGAGGAGCTACAATATGTAATTTACATTAAAAAAAAAAAAAAAAAAAAAAAAAAAAACTTTCCTTGCTACTCAAACGGCTTGTAATTGCGTGTAGTAATCATCATTTTAAGCAATTGTGTCATTGCCAGAGCTTAAGCCGTCAAAATTACGATTCTGGGCGAACTAATTAGTAGTTTTAAAATTCTAATAGACATAGTGTTATAGTAAGGAGCGGCCCCTGTTCTTTTTGAGAGAACATGTTGGTTGATGCTAATGTGTTGTCTTTCCTTGTGTAAAGCACATTGAGTTGCCTTGTGTATGAAATGTGCTCCACAAATAAACTTGCCTTGCCTTGAATATAGAACGGATAATATAAAAACAAAATGTAATAATGACAAATGACATCAAAAGTAATGGGTGTGAAATAATTATTAGCAACAATGATTTTTAAATATTACATCCGTACTAAAGAGCTACCCAAGATGGATTCGAACCGAGGTTCTCCATACGGCAGGCAGCTAAGCTAACCGCTGACCTAACTTGTCTGGTTTGAAACTCATGGCTTATAGTGTATCTATATTGAAGAGTGACAACTGATGCTGAAACAATGGGTGATTAATCATTTCAGTGAAGTTCTATAATGCAATTCCTGATATGATATTTAAATGGGAAACATGTATATATATCCCTTAGCATAACGGTCCTGTATATATTTGCACTGTACAGTCGGAGGTGGCTACTGGCCAGTATCAGATAGCTGCTGATAGTGATCAGTTGTTTGTATGGAAGTGGGCGTGGAAGGTGGGACTTTCAAATTTCAAAGTCAGTCCCATTGAAAATGAATGAGGAAAAGTTTATCTTTAACGTTAAATTATGCGAGTACTGTAGGTAATATGGAATCAGATGATATCCCCAAGAAGGTGTGAATTTTTTCAGCAAGTTGAAATTTGAACAGTGTAAATTGGAAGTATTATGTGGGTTTGATGTCAAAAAAGTAAGGAGAATAAAATGCTATAATGATAATATATAATAAAGGTTCGAAACAACATATGTAGGATGCTTTCAGCATTCCCATAATAATAAGTAAGCTAGACTAAGTGCAATTTCTGGAGAAATTGTGTGGGAATGCTGAAAGCTGAATGCTAATAGCTGAGTGCTAATGAAAGAAATAGCAAGATAAACTGTGAACATTAAAAAGTAGTTAACTATTAATTACTAGTAATAGTAGTAGTAGTACAAACAGTAGTAGTATTACTAATAATTATTAAGTAGTAACTTGTAGTTAAATGACAAATGCAAACCCATCCACCCATTCTCAGTCAGTAGTTAGCAGTAGTCACCTAACATAAATTACTAGTACGGTAAAGTTTTTTCATTCATCTATTTAGAAGCAATGCCTATCTATACTCATATATTTACATCTTTGATTGCTGGTGCTGAAAAAAAAAAGGGAATATCGGCAAACTTCAGCTAAAATCAGCACAAAAAAATATGCCATGTCAGTCTACTTGGCACATAACACAACTCCTCGTCCAATCAGATGGCACCTTAAAGTCACGTCACTTCAGCAGTGTTTCATTCATAACATTATTCATGATCATCATCGGACTGCTGCAATAGGCTGGCAACCAGTTCAGGGTGCACCCGGCCTACTGCCTGAGGCTGGGATAGGCTCCAGCACCCCAGCGACCCTTGTGAGGAGTAAGCGGCGAAGACAATGGATGGATGGATCATCAGACTAAGAGAAGGCAAATTTATCAGCCAACAAGAGAAAGAAAACATCTTCAGAAATTCATTTGGTCATATCTAATTATATTTTTGTAACTTAAAACATTAAATACAGTTTATAATGTTATTGTTTGCAAAAAAGAAGCATTCACATTCTGTTTTATATTAGCATCCACTGGCTACTTTATTTTTTGTACTCCCTTCTCTCTTCCTTCTTCTCTCTGATAATCCCAGAAGCCCCCGGTCCCTTGAGGCTACACTGCCATCTATTGGTCAGCACACATCACTACATTTACTTTTACAAAAAACGGTAACAGACTTGTCTCTTTCTTACGGAAGCGTATTGCATTCACTTGAAAAAACAACAAAAAAACTGCTGTTTTTCTGACTAATTTTTTTGGGAGCTTTGTTTTTTAGAGTAATGTTTTTTTCCTGTTTTATTGAATATTTATTTCGCTGTTTTTCTGAGTATTTTTTTTCCCTGTTTTTTTCAAAAAAAAAAATTTCCCCTGTTTTTCTGAATAATTGTTTTTTGTTTTTCTTAGTAATTTTTTTCTGTTTTATAAAATAATTATTTTTCTGTTTTTCTGAATATTTTTTTAAGGTTTTTCCCTCAGAGAGTATAGAGCAAACTGCAATATAGTATACACATTCAGTCATTTGCGAGCCAGTAAGTAATCATGACCATCTTATTTAGTTTAATTAAGTTTTATTTTGATATGGGTTTAAGACACTGGGAGATAGTCCTGTCTTTGAGTCAGCTAGATGGTATTATTATTAGTTTGACGACCTTACGCAGGCACCTGAAGACTTTGCATTTGTTCAGGAGGAAAGCCCATTCAGATCTGCTAGATGTAGCAATGTTTGTCCAGGATCAGTTGGATAGATATGGCATGCTCCATGGATACAAGATGATGCATTTGAAATGCATTCAGGCTGGCTATGTCGTGACTCAAGAGACGATCAGGATACTGATGAAAATACTGGATCCGCATGGTGTGCAACTGAGACGCAGGAATCGCCTTCGGCGCCGCTTATACCAGAATCCAGGCCCAAACTTTTTGTGGCATGTAGACTCTTATGATAAACTCAAACCGTACGGAATCTGCATCAATGGTGCAATAGATGGGTTTTCGCGAATGGTGATATGGCTACATGTTTACTCTACAAACAGTGATCCGAAGATAATCGCTGGATACTTTATTGATGAGGTGTCATCAAGGAAAGGAACTTGTGCCCGAATTCGTTCGGACCTCGGCACTGAGAACTGTTATATTGAACAAATGCAGATGTTCTTGAGGCACGACCATCTCGACAACTTTGCGCACAGATGCTATCTGTATGGATCAAGCAATCACAACCAAAGAATAGAGAACTGGTGGAGCTTTTTAAGGAGGCAACACGCACAGTTTTGGATGAACCTGTTCCAAGACCTAAAAGACTCTGATTCTTTTTCTGGTGACTTCCTTGATAAAAGTATCATTCAGTTCACATGTCTTGAAATAATAGAGGTAAGAACTGAAATAACTACTATTTTCCCCCTTATAGTGCACCTGCTTAAGAAAACGCAGTAAAAGGTAGTAAAATGCCAGTGTGAGTAGTTTGGGTGTGGTAGTCATATAATGTGCTTAAATAGTGAAAACATTTTCACTCTGTGTAGGCCATAGGATTCAAAACATTAAAGGAAGAGACCAGCACCATCAGCAATATACTATAGCCTATATTCAAATTACTTAAAAAGTGGGAAAATTAAATAAAATGTTCCTGTTAGCATTTAGATGTTTTTAATTGCATGATACAGTTTAACTAACCGTATCATGTAATTAAAAACATCAGCCTATATTGCAGATGTTGAGATGGAGCAGATTCGCAGTAAGTTACTGGCTAGTTTGCATCATGATGTGTACTGTACTGCAGAAAATATGTGAACCGATTTGTATCACTTTCCTTATTTATACTTATTTAGAAAGAACTACAGGAAGTTGTTCAGCTCTGGAACACTCACAGAATTCGCCCAAGCAGGAATGCTGTGTCTCCAGGTGGGCGTCCAGTGATCATGTATACCCTACCCCAACTTTTTGGTGCTAGAGAGTACCTGAAAATGGTATCCCAGCAAAAGATAGTAACCTGCAGAGAGGAATGCCTTCAGAGAGGACCGTATCCCTGCGATGATACAGTGTTTGACATTTGCTGCCTTGCCATGGCAGAAAATAATCTTCATCCACCCACGTCTCCAGAGGAAGCCATTGAGCTTTATATGTTCTTACGTGCTTACATCAGAGCTCGGATTGTATAAACGCAATCCGCCCTATTGGATCAAATGACAGGATGTAAGCCTCCAAATTGTACTTGTAAAGGGTAACAACTGTAAACAATGGTACATTTTATACTAATGAACATCTCCACTTAGTGCTTTTTGATATATTCTTTCTATTCATTATTGGGGAAATCGTTTCTGACAGGTAATAGTTCCATTAAAAAAAATGAAGACTTTGGTTTCATTATAAAAAGAACAGTCTACAAAAATGAAAATAAAAAAATATCAATAAAACACTATAATACAGTAACCTAGCTGCGTGTGTATGCTTAATGTCAAATGTAGCTCTTACAAACAGAATATCTATTAATACCGAAGTGAAATATGTCTCTTTTGATATTGTTAATTTGTGTATCATACCACTAAGGAAGTACCCTTTACCTTCTTGATTTTTGTAACTCTCAAAGAGATTCCAGGTGTAATTTGTAGCACATGTAATACAGTTTGGTAACTGTATTGGATTTTCATGTAATCTATCAAAAACAGATCAAACATTCATATGTATTTGAATGCAGTGTCACCGTAATGTATGCATTTGTTAAAAAGCATTTGCCATTAAATTTTCAGCAAATGAAGCATATTGTGTGAATAGCTTTTATTAGAGCAAGCATCATGACCTGAGTTTGCATACATTTGCTACTTGTACCATTCACAATAAAAACACCAAAAGAAAACATCACCAATGTTCACACTGCAGTAGAAAAATAAACATGTCTCAGAGAGTATAATTCCTGAATGACATGACTCAACAAAAAAGGCACAATCTGCTTTAAAAAAAAAAAAAATCAGAAGTACCTTTTAATATAACAGATCCACATACACGCTGATATGAGGTAGTGTTTCAACTTGCATTATTTAACAGTGAAAATATAACAGAGGTATTTTTTAATTCTCATCCTAGACTGATAACAAAAGTGTGTTATTGACTGCTGATAACAAAGTATCCAAAATAATAACTCAACAAACCTATGCTTGCTTGTCACACAGGCGCAGAGGTAGTCATATATTGCTGGCATTGGGTGGAATCACCACAACTCCAAAAGCCATCACTTTCCAGGAATCAAACACAAAAATGTTATGTTTGTTGAGCCATTGGCATTGCATTGTTAAAAGGAGTACAAAACACTTTTTTTGGTCAATCAATAGTAAAAAAATAATAATACCTACGGACTGACTAATAATATAAAATTTGTGAAAAAATTGTAAAATTAAACAAATTTGGAGGTTTCCACTCGATGCCAGCAATAGACTATTTACATGCTCTGATTACAAAAACTGTACAGTAAATCTGTGTATGTTACTGTTTCAGCACTAATCACAGAACTATTGAACTGAACAAATCTTTCCTAACATTCTCTATCCCACATTCAAAAATTCCAAACATGCATTGCTTATATGTCTGAGGGAGAGAAACATGTGAACACCACTCCTAAGCAATGTCCATTGCAAGAGAGTTGCTGGACAATATAGCCTCCATTTCAGCTCGTAGCTCAGGATAGCTGTTATAGGTGGATGGCAGCTCCACAGTTGGGCCACAAGTATGGGCAATCACTCGCCGTGCTAACCCGTCCAACGAGGTGAAAATGACTTGAATTTGTTTAACACAAATAACATCAGACCCAGTCAGAAATCTCATCAGCTTTCGGAGACCAATTTCATCCAAGGCCCTTATGTACTGTTGTAAAAATTGCAAACTTTGGTTCTCTGCTGCAGTATCTGGAGAAGCTGTTAACATCTTAATCACCTTCCGTGCTGTTGGTTTAATGTTGTCGTACAGCTTCTTCATATCCGGTACATTGGGGAAAAAACACCTGAGGGTTGGTCCTGCAACCTCTGCGATATTATCCAGTGCATATTTTGGTTGCTGAATGAGTTGCTTGTGGGCGACCTGGATAAGCACAGCTCTCAGGTTATCTTTTGTTGGTATTTTTCTTACACCCATTCGATCCATAAGATCTAGAAGATCTTCCTCATCTTCACCGACAACAGCCTCTTGCAAAGCGGTGGACAAGAGGTCACGCTCAGACTGACTAAGATACAACATCAGGGAGTCAAACAGTAAATCAGATGAAACAGCATGTTCACCAAATGCAAGTGCTGCTGTAAAAGCTTGTGCCAGCCGAAATGGGAAATACCCATGGTCCTCCAGTCCCTTGGCCAATATCCTACCAACAGACCTCCATTCCTCCTCTTGCCATTTTGGGGAGAGTGATGGCACCCTCACATCTGCACCTTCAGCTGCACAATCTAGGAATTCTGTCCAGAAGGCAGCGTATACATCTCTAGACACGCCATCAAAATCTTCCCCCATTTCATCAATGAAGCTGTATTTCACAGAATAGGTCATCATTGCTTCATCCTTCATCCAACTGGCCAATCAGTTCATCGAGCAGCGTTACTCTGTGAAGTTTCACATTCACATGCAAAACTTCATAGGCAGGACTTGGTGGTCTAACAGAATCTGTAACAGCATTAGTAGGAGTTGAGGCATAGGCAAGGAGGCTCGTTTGTTCACCTTCTATTGCAAGGTTTGGCTCATGTATGAGTGTATCATCAAGATCACCGAGAAATGGACCACCTGCCAAAGGACCAAAACTGACAACTGATGTATTACACAAAGATGAAAAATCAATCTGAACAGCTGCAGTAGAGACAACAGCTGACACAGTGGCAGCACCCAGCTCATGATCTTCGACTATGTGTATTGGATTTTCACTGTCTTCTTTTTTCTGTGTCTGCTGCTCCATCTCTTTCATTGTGTTTTTCTCTTGTCCAGATTCTATCGTGTTGTCATGTTGCTCATCTGTCAGTACTTCGACTCCTTCCTCTGGGTCATCTTCACCAGTTATGGTCTTTGTGAACAAATAAAATCTTAATAGACCAAATTTGTGTATGTCATAATAGTCGCGCACACTAACATCCTCATCAAATTGTGCTTCCTGAAAGTCCACTATGTCGTGACTGACCTCTTCCCACGTTCCCATTGTTGACTTCTCATTGGGGAAAAACAGTTTTTTAGCTTGTGACAGAATCTCAATCTTAGTGGCATTCTTGTTAATATCAACAACTCTGGTTCCTCCACCACTGCGTTTTCTGACTTGCCTGTTGTCATGTATCCATCCTAATTCTATTTTTCTGGTTGTCTACCAGGCTCTCTTGTTATTTTTTAGACGCATATTTTGTGGTTGTACTGTATTCTCCCCCTCAAAACCTTGATCACATACTTTGTTGCTCATTGTGCCCATTTTTTTAGTAAGTTTTTTGAATAGGGAAAGTCTTCTTGTATCATCTTCACCTCTTCTCTGTTTTTCCATAGCGAATCGTCTTGTGGCAATCCTGTCACCATAGGCTGGAATGTAAGACGCCAACGTAGCATCATCCATTTCTCCAATTATTGAGCTGTCAATCTACAATGAAACCAAAAATATACACATTAGATGTGAAAATGTTCAACTATATTATATCCAAGACTATTTGATTATGAGCAAGAAAACCAATCATCAGTTCCAAAAAGAGAGAAAACTGAGGCACCAAAAGGTGTTCCAATTAAAAATTACAAAATGGCCAGTTGATTAAAAATTGCCAACGCATTTCGGCCTTTCAGCTGACGAAGGCCTATCAAGGCCGAAACGCGTTGGCAATTTTTAGTCAACTGGCCATTTTGTTATAAAGGCATTTTACTTGGACCACCTTTGAGGGCCTCAGTTTTCTCTCTTTTTGGAAATGCTTTGCGGATCCCTCCAATGAACAGCACCAAAGGGACACTTGAAAATAAATAAATAAATAAATTAATTAATTAATTCTAGCAGCAGTACTGCATGCTCTGATTTTTTTTGTATACAATCATCGGTGTCTAATGCAGATGATAACACTATAGACAGTACGAAACAATACAAAAACAGATTATGAAGATCGCAATAATGCAGTGTGCAGAATCTGCTGATACAACATTCTGACATTTAAGTTTAGAGCTTTGTGCGCGCATGCGTGTGTGCGTGTGCGCGCGTGTTTGCGTGAATGCGTGAATGGTGGGGCCTGGGTGACGTGGTGACAGATGCATGCATCAGAGAGTGAGAGTATTTTGATTAAGCACAAAGCCAATCAGTCTGCATTCATGGAGGAATATTAGAAATAATTGATTATTTACAGTTGAAAGGTTGAAATAAAATTCTGACAATTTTAAGTTAAAAAAACAGCTCAACATGATTAATCGCTTCTCACAATAACTGTTTAAATCAAAAAATGATAACCTATCAATAGTTGCACCTGTAGTTACTTTTTAGCATGATAGTGAACATGTTTTAACTCTTCTTACTATGCAAATAATCTGCATGACCATGTCGACAGTGCATCTCTAAGTCATCAAACGTGATTCATTTGTTGCACATTCCTATACTGGAAAAATGTGATGATGACCCATACTGATAGTCTTACTTTGATGGCACAGAACACTTCTTCGCCTATTGTATATTTGTTCAGATTTTATTTTATTTTTTTACATTTTAAAATGTAATATTTAATACCAATCCTGTAAAAAAAAAAAAAAAAAGGCAGTAAATAGTTTGTATATTTATTTGTATATTTGTATAGCAGTGATGTCAAGCTACATTGATGGAAGATACAATTGACAAATATAAATATTCAAACCCCTGGAGTCACATGTGGTCAGCTATGTATAGGTGTATAAAAAATGAATTGCAATTCAGTTAAATATTAAAATATACTTGAGACAAAATACTACATGTATTACATGGTACAAGGTACAAGGTACAAGTACCTTGCAGGAACAAATTTCCTGCGACTTACATGATCCTGCTGCATTTTCTGAACACGCGCCTCAGGAACACCTCTGTTGCGTAAAAATACCCACAGACCATCATCTTGTGGGAGGCCAGGGGTTGAGGATGCAGCCATTGCAGCTGGCACTACAAAAATAAATGAAAAGGCAAAATCTATATGAATAATCATTTGAAAGTCAACCTGATATTAAATATTTCAATATGCTCACTCAAATCGGGTTTGTGTTGTGTGTCCTTTTGTGATGAAAGCCTTCAAAGTTTATTCATGAACAATAATATAGCCTACTAATAGTACATTAGACTAAAGTCAACATGTCAGAGTGGGCTTTTAGCAGTATCCTTTTCATTGTTATAATTAATGATCAATTACAAAATAGTTCATCCAGATTAGGGCTTTGCAACATCCTTCCTCAACGTTACAAGCTTAAAACACGTGTCCCATGTTAAACAATATGTTACTATTCCGTACTGATGAGCTGATAATAAGAATAATTAACGTTATCTCGCTAAACTCATAAGCATAGTGTTAGCGTGTATTTAGCATATAATGTTACGTAGCCGACATACGGGTCCAATCTATGGTACGGGAGCGTAATAGTGTATACTGTACTTGCAATCAAAATACGTTATGACGAATGGCTCGTTCCAATTTTGTCAAGTGAAGGATGAGCAATTCCAGCGGGAACCACGGCTAAATTACGCTGGGCATTGTACTGTTATCTTACTAAAATTATGCCGACCGATTTACATGTTCGTATACCTACATGCTACATAAAATCATGGCATACCTACCTCACACTAAAACATTAATAATAATGTGTGTTACTAATTACGGTACATGGCTACATACTTTACCTTTACTGAGCCAGAAGGTACGTTGGACCGTCCTTCCACTTGGATGTCTGCGGGAAAGTGTCCGCTTCCGCATAAGCGAGTCTGCAGCAGGAGTTCATTCAGAGGTAAAAAAAAAAATTACTCCGAAAAACAGAAGTGGGTGCTCTGTTTTTCGGAATAATTTTTTTTTCTGTTTTTCGGAATAATTTTTTTTCTGTTTTTTGGAATAATTTTTTTCCTGTTTTTTTGAATAATGTTTTCTCCCCTGTTTTTCAGAGTAATTTTTTTTGTTTTTTGGAATAATTTTTTTTTATGACGGAAAAAAATATTCAGTAAAACAGAAAAAAATATTCAAAAAAACAAAAAAAAAATTACTCAAAAAAACAAAGCTCCCCCAAAAAAATTAGTCAGAAAAACAGCAGTTTTTTTTTTATTTTTCAAGTGAATGCAATACGCTTCCGTACTTTCTGAAGGAAAAAGTATTTAAAAAAAAACGTTTTGGGTTTGAATGTGAATTACTAATTAAAAAATGTTTCTGTCATAATATGGTCAAACAAAAACGCTATTGTGAAGATATTATGTCTAGTAAACCATACCCACGGTTTAGCACGTCTGTGGCGTTATGTAATACGCATGTGCATGAAACGTTCGAGTGGTTGCTTGACAGCAGTATTAGCAGTGAATGGCTGCTTCTTTTTTTAATTTTTATTTATTTTTTTATTTTTTATTTTTTTAATCTTAAACTGTACACTAGATTTGGCATCTCAACGATGCATTCGGATGAATGGATGACAGAAAGATGAAGTTTCTTTAGCCAAGTATGGCTATTAATTGCGGAGCACAACAAAACACGTCTGCATTTCACCAACCTTCAGGCTTAACACGGAAGTAAAAGAAAGAAAGAAGAAAAATTTGAGCGCCTCACAGTGGCACAAGCGCAACATTACACATCAATTGAATACATAAGTCTACAGTTTAAGATGAAAAGAAGCAGCCGTTCGCTGCTAATACTGATGTCAAGAAGAGCTAAACTGTGGGTACGGTTTACTAAACTATGGGTAAAGATTAGTAAACTGTGTGTACAGATTGCTAAACTGTGTGTACAGATTAGCAAAAAAATAATAATAATTTAGACCCTGACACCAGAGGGGCTCCGTATACTTCACTTATTTAGCCCATTATAGCAATAACAATTTTATATTTTGTCTATAATAAATTTGATGCTTTCATAATTTTTCACGTACAATTAGTACCTTTAAAAACACATTTTGCAACTTGCTGTCGAATGAAAATGACATCACAAGAGTTCAGGTAACCAATCACAGCTTACCTGTTTTCTAAGTTTGGTCATGTGACATTCACAAGCTGAGCTGTGATTGGTTACCTGAGCCCTTGTGATGTCATTTTCAGTCGACAGCAAGTTGCAAAATGTGTTTTTAAAGGTACTAATTGTACATGAAAAATAATGAAAATATCAAATGTATTATAGGCAAACTATTAATGTTTGACTGCCAAAAATTGCTAAATAAGAAAAGTGTCCCTTTAATGTCACCAAACGCAAGATACCGAGTTTTTGCAGATTTGAAGCCACCTCTTTATGTCAAAGCTTTCTCTATGCTCTTGTGTAAAAAAACAAAACAAGCAAAAAAAATAAAAATGTGTACACGTGTTTGGGAGTGAAATATAAAAGTGTTAAACGTTTTTGGGTTTGAATGTGAATTGCTAATTTAAAACTTTTTCAGTCATAAAATAGTAAAAAAAAAAAACAACAAAAAACGCTATTGTGCAGATATTTTGTGTCAAATTATAACATTGAGCAGCTTTAAATAATTATACGACTACTATGTGAAATCAAAGTTGTGCGGAAACATCTCCCAAGCGGGTATTGAACCCTAATCTTTCCATGTGCCAGTCCATTCCTTTAACCACTCAACTATCGTGGACATGGAGGTGGCTGTGACAATGTATTGTATTGTATTGTATTTAGTAATCAAGTGTGCAAGGTGGTTTTGAAAAAAAAAAGTTTGTCAAATGACTAACAAAATGGGTGTTAACTTGTCTATACTGAAATTTAATTTTAAATATCGTGTTTTTTCTTCTTTATTAACTATTTTTATTATATAAACTTCCTTACACTTTCAGCATTCACACAATAATAATAATATAGCTGGCGGTGTTTCACATACATACATACATACATACATACATACATACATACATACATACATACATACATATAAGCTGTGATTTTTGTGATTTTTTGTTTTATTTTATAATGAACAGGAATATTCTGATTTAAGAAGGTAAAAATGAGTTAAAAAAAAAAAAAAACTTGCACATTTAAGTTACAAACTAGCTATTGATCCGAATGATTCATTTAAAAGTTTAACATTAAAATAATGTAATTAATTGGATTAATGTTTAGGAATTGTGTGCTGGAAAAACGATACACTTAGGGATACTGATGAGTAACGTGACGTCGCTGTTACTAGGTACAAAGGACTACTATTGGGCGAAAAACTGTTTTCCCTAAAGATGTATAAGTACAAAAAAAAAAGAAGAAGACGAAGCTTAAGGTCTCATTGTGTTCTCAGCAGCACTTTGCTCATGTGTGATTATGTGCATGGATAAAAAAGCTAGAGGCCGCATGCATTTGCGCTTGTCAAACCAAATGGAAATGCATATGTGCGAATATTGCAAATCCTTCTGCGTGTGCTGTGTGCATCAGCAACAAACCCCTGCGTGTCATTTTGCCCAAAGACGGTCATCATTGCAACATTGTTGAATAGCCAATGAGCAGCGAGTCCTTGTTACTGGGCAGCTATGTGTTTATCCTCCTCTGTTGTTTCGTGAGGTCGATGTAATGCGTCAAGCCTCATAGAATCTCAAATCAGCACGAGTCTTTACGACACTCCAGGGTACTACAGTTGTGATGAACATCAGCACTCTCACTGGTTTTGTAGGTCAAGCTACGGGTGCGGGCCAACCCCTAACACATGTAGTGCCCTTGTACCTTTGACTGTGCAGTGCTAACGCCAAATAGAACATTCCACTGGTTAAAAAGATAGAAACAGGCCTTTTTGAAACAATCTTTTGCATTTTAAATTTGGCATTTTAAAAATATTAATTTTAGTTACATTTATTGACTACTACTAGATCAGTTAAAACTCAGGTGTCAACTGTAATCATCTTTTTTTTTTTTTTTTTTCGGTGGCCCACTACAGCTTAAAAATGTCAATTCATGTTTCTTGCTCAGTAGATTTGTTCTTGTCATTTTTGCAGAAAATTTGTACCAAATGTAACATTACACCAAATTCCCTTTGTAACATACATTGAATAATCCTGGTATCCTGTACGTAATAGTAATAATACAATACTTGATTCCAAAATAAATTTGCTGATGTAACTATACATATAGTATGTACTGCATGATCATTTTCAAAACTAAATGCTCAGTATACTTTATTGTTTATACTTTTCAGTGGTGTAGAACTGTGCTCCATGATATTGTTTATCCACTACTTGGATCCCACAATTTAATTCTACCAAGGAACTAATTAAAATAATAAAGGAACTAATTAAAATATTAGAAAATGCATGTTGTCAAAAATATATTTCCCACTTTGCAAACACTGCACAATTATTACTGTAGTATAATTACCACAAACTATCATACATCCTGTTTTATATCCATGCTTTGTTTTGAAAAAAATATATATATATTTAATTCTCCTCAATCTCAATCAATTGCGTTATCAATATCTATTGTGTTCTGTCTCGCCCTCCCACTCGATCAATCTGTGCCTCTACACCCAGCAATACCACATTTGACCACACGGTGGCAACACTCATCTCTGATTAAGCTCTAGAGTTATAGAGTGTTGAGAAAATGTTTTTCAGGGAAGGGGTCAACTCGTATCAATCTGTTTTGCCCTCTCCATGTACAAACACGACATATACATAAATGCCAATATGAGCCTCACATCTGTTTGAGTGCCCTATATGATTTAAAGTATGTTTTCAAGACAAATAATATGTTGCAAACAAAAAGCATCATCCTAATTTGTTGCCCTCAGGGGGCGCAGTGGTACAACAAAAGGCTTTCCTACTTGGTCTGTTATAACAACTGCTCTTTTTACAGAGTTAAATGTTTGTTCCTCTGGTGTTCTCATTTGGTTGGTGACAGTAAAAATTGCGGTTGACAATTTTGTATTTAGGTCAATGTGGACCCTTCGGGCTCTGACAAACCACTTTCTCCCAGTCCCCGTGATTGACACATTTTCTTACAACAAATGAAGTCCTGCTCCTCTGCTTTTGAATACTTGATGAGTAACATGTTTGAAAATACAACACTGAATGCTGCTGTTGATGCATTTATGGTACATTTAGCTTCCTGTGTAGTTATTATTATACATACGCTTTTATTACTGTGTACAATGATTGTTGTTTAGCCAGTTTGAATTCAAAATGCAGCTTTTGTGTTTAAAACCTTTTCAGTGTTTTGCACTGTAAAGGAAGACATTTGTCTCCTGCGGATCTTCAGGCGCTTGTTTTGCATCACGTGACGTGACACTTCCAGCAGCATGGCTACCTGTTTGCCTGATCTGCTTCCGCTGTCTGTGCTGAACTCGTTAACTCTTTGAGACAGTGTGGTGATAATCAGCAGCCAGGCCAAAGAAAGAAAAAAAAAATAGCGAGAAGAGAATTACCAAGACACAGTCTAAGAACATAATGCCTCTCTTAGACACTGGGCATCTGTTGGCATTTCCTCATGGTATATGGGATACAAGTAGGGTGTTTATGTGAGTAAGAGGAGGACGGATGGAAGGAGAAGGGAGGGGAAGAAGCTTCAGGGGAGGATTATGGTGAAACAACAAAGGCGGCGGGGAGAGATGACCTGAATGCTCCATCTTTAAAGCGCTTTTCTTCTGGACTGGGCCTCTTCTGTGGACAGCTCGTCCAGATCACACCAACCGGGTGATGCTCCCTTCCGTCTGTCACTGTGCTCTGCACGGTTGTAGGCTATTTCATTTTTTTTAATTTTTTTTTACCTGCTTAAAGGGATAATTCTACGGAGCCCCTCTGGTGTCAGGGTCTGAATTTTTATTTTTTTTGCGAATCTGTATGCAGTTTAGTAATGTGTACCCACAGTTTAGCAATCTGTACCCACAGTTTAACAATGTGTACCCACAGTTTAGTAAACTGTAACGATAGTTTAACATATTACTATTTATTTTGTTGTTGTTGTGAATATATCAGTAGTCAGTGCAACGTCCAAGTGCAGCGCAGCCGGGTCAATGAGTTGTGAAATCCAAAACACCCACTAACTATGGCCAGCAGGTGGCAGCGGTAGCTGCTCGGGCCCTAACTAGAGCTGCAAATTACAATGAAACATGACGCAATCTGATGAAATAGAATGTTTTCAAAGATGATCAAAGCCTTTGTAACATTAAACCTAATTTGACGGAGCGTCACTAAACAAAAAATATTAGTATCAAAGTCACTGTTGTGGAGGAAATGTATCTTTTCTTTTCAATTTTCGCTCAAGGTCACTCAAATGACCTATTTTCAAATGGTGATTACTAAAGAACGGAATAAGGTAGAAACATTTTTTTTTCTAATGAAAGAATGGAATGCGATCTTTCATGTGGTACCCATGTTGTTTATGTAGCAAAAAAACATAACATTCTGTTTGCTTCGAAGAATTAATTAAAATGCTCGAAATCCGCTGGCATTGGGGGTTGTTTTTTAGTAACGTGTGGCAGTAAAAGAGTTAATGTCACCAAACGCAAGATACCGAGTTTTTGCAGATTTGCGACCCCTCTGCCGAAAAGCGGAATGGAAGCCAGCGATGTGCACGCGCCCAGAATGCTGAGACGTTAGTTAGTGGTAGTTTTATTGTGCATTGCTCATCAGAAATAGATTGCATTTTCGATTTACCTTATTAGCAAGAAGAAAGCAAGCTGTGGATCCCATTTCATCATCTTAGGCGGAGCCGGTTTTTGCCATGGGCAATGTGGGCGATCACCCAGTGCGCAATTGATGTGAGGGCGCAAATGAGCGCCCTAAAAAAAAAAAAAAAACTCAACAAAACTCGCTAGTTTACTCGCTAGACTACCACATGTTTCGTTTTTTTTTCGGGGGCGGGCGTGCCACCTACACCCGCCGGGTTGGGTGAGGCCCCGCTGGTCGCTCCTCTTACTCACTTCACTAGCTTTGCACTATACACTTTGTAAATATACACATAGGGCACACAACACATTTCTTGGTGGGGTGGGGAAGGGTGGAAACACCGTCTTCACCCTTCAACTCCCCTCCAATTTTAATGCACTTCACGTCCAAGGGGAGGGGTGAGTTGGGGCGGGGAGCCATCAGAGGGGATGGACTGCAGTGCCTGGCAGCGCTGTGGTCCCCCCCATTTGTGTCCCTGCCCCACCACTTTGTCCCTCCATTCCCTTTTTTAATGCACCACACATATACATATTCATTTTATTTTTTTTTTTTTTTTTTTTTTTTTTTTTTTTTTTATTTTTTTTTTCTTTTGAAGAGCTCAGAATTGTTCATTCGGTAGTCTTACCGATTCAACGTCTTGTCATCATTGCTCTTTTTTTTTTTTTTTTTTTTTTTTTTTTTTTTTTTTTTTTTTTTTTTTGTGTGTGTGTGTATGTGTGCGTGCGTTTGCGTGCGTTTACGTGCGTGCGTTTGCGTGCGTGCGTGCGTTTGCGTGTGTGCGTTTGCGTGCGTTTGCGTGCGTGCGTGTGCGTGCGTGCAAATACGTATAAATTTATACTCATTCATTCACCTAAAACCTTATAAATATCCCATTACCCTTCGCCTTAACCAGGTACTTCAGAATCTTGCCAGAGTCGTGAGATTTAAATGGTCAGGAGACCAGAGAAAAGGTCAGAAAAAAAAGAAATAAAGAGAAAAGAAAGGTAAATCAAAGTGACATCCAGCACCGACCAAACACTTCCTGCCTTCCCCATGATTACAAAATCAAAGTCTTACGCCAACCCCGGAAGCCTCTAAATTCCAGCAAATTTAGCGAGATCTCAAGAGCCCAGAGGAAAAACTAAAGAGAGGAAGGAGGGAAGGATCGATAAGGCAGAGTGAGATCAATAGAAGCCAGTACATCCAATCCATCAAAGTGAAGTCCAGCACCAACAAGACCCCTCCTGCGTGGTTACAAAACCGGAGTCTTATGCCAACCCCAGAAACCTCATACTTCTAATAAATTAAGATCTCAAGTGACCAGAGGAAAAACTAAAGAGAGGAAGGAGGGAAGGATAGATAAAGCAAAGTGAGAACCACAGACACCAGCACCAACTGATTCAAGGGGCTGTGGGAGGGAGAGGGTACTTCTGTTGAGTTTCAGTAGATGCTGGTGCGACGGATCTGGCATGCATAAGGACCACCACCAAAGAAAGAAGCCGTCAACCGCGGTCCAGCAAAGCGAGCACCCCCCCCCCCCCCCCCCGGAATCCCCAGGCCGCGGCAGCACCAAGGCCACCCCCAAGCCACCCGAGCGGACACCGGTCGGCGAGCCGACCCAGACACCCGGAACACCCCCGCCCCAGCCCCGGCCCACACCCCCGAGCCCAAGGCCGCAGAACGAGGCCCAGCGGGCCCCCACAGCGCCCCACCGGTCCCCAGCCCCCATCCCCCCACGACCCCCCCGCACCCCACCCAAACCCGCCATCCACCACGACCCAGGCCCCACCACCCCCGACCCCCAAACCCCCGAACACACCCCGACCCCCAGCACCCAACCCCCCACCCACCCATACCTCCACCCCCCCCCCAAACAAGCCGCCCCCCCCCCGACGGCCGCCACCCCCCCCCGCGAACCCGGCCCCCCGCGAGAACCCCCCACCCCCCCCCCGGAAACCGGCACCGGGCAGCAGCGCAGAGAGGGAAGATGTGCCCACCCCACCTCCAGCCGCGCGAGATTTGCACAGCGGCGGGAGGGGGGAAGCAGAGGAGGAAGCACCAGGGGAGAAGGCGGGACACCAGAACACCGAGCCCGGTGGGGAGAGGCCCCGGTCGTCACGCCAGAGTACAAGTGACACCTAACCCTGTTACTGAGTCCGCCAGCTCGCCGACTGGCGAGCTCTACCCTTACACCGTGAATGTGGCCCCACCCAGTGTATATACAAGTGTGTGCGTGTGGTGCATTAAAATTGGGAGCAGGTGAGTCGGAGCAGAGGGAAAAAATTTCCCCTACTCCGACACACCCGTATCCCCCCCCAAAAAATGAATATGTATATGTGTGGTGCATTAAAAAAGGGAATGGAGGGACAAAGTGGTGGGGCAGGGACACAAATGGGGGGGACCACAGCGCTGCCAGGCACTGCAGTCCATCCCCTCTGATGGCTCCCCGCCCCAACTCACCCCTCCCCTTGGACGTGAGGTGCATTAAAATTGGAGGGGAGTTGAAGGGTGAAGACGGTGTTTCCACCCTTCCCCACCCCACCAAGAAATGTGTTGTGTGCCCTATGTGTATATTTACAAAGTGTATAGTGCAAGCTAGTGAAGTGAGTAAGAGGAGCGACCAGCGGGGCCTCACCCAACCCGGCGGGTGTAGGTGGCACGCCCGCCCCCCAGCACCCCCACCCCCCGCCGCCCCCCCACCTCATCCACCCGGCACCACAATGGGCGGACAGCCAGCACAGCAGGGCTACCGGACAGCCCACCGGCCACCGGAGCCCGCCCGGGGCGCCAGGAGTTATACCGGAGTGGGGCAGGCCCCAAACCCTCGCCCGGCCCCCGGAGCCCGACGCCCGGGCCGGGGAGGGAGCCCCAGGCCCAGGGAGAGGGAGGGGGAGGGGCCGCAGGGCAGACAGGGAAGGGGGGGGGGGCGGGGGAAGCGGGGAGAAGACGACAAGAAGGCGAAAGGGCGGCTGCAGGGCAGGAGGCGGGAGGGGAGAGGAGGAGGGAGGGCGACAAGGGAAAAGGGACCGGGAGGCAGAGGAGGATGGGCGGGAGGAGGCGAGGAGGGAGAGGCGACGGGGGGGAGGAAGGGGGAGGGGAGAGGGAACCACGGGGCACACCGGAGGCCCACCCACCCCGAACCGCGCCGCCGGGCACGGAGCAGCGGACCGCGCCGGGACGGCACCGCCCCGGGCACCAGGGGAAGCACCCCAACACCGCACCCCACAGGGGGCCCAGGGAGCGGCCAAGACGCAACCGCCACCGAGCAGACAACGGGGGGGGGGGGGGGGGGGGGGGGTGCAGAACCACCCCCGCCCGACCACAGGGGACGGCATCAAGAAAATTGACTAATTAGCATGCAGTAACACCAAGTGTTGATGCTTAGTGCCCACTAGAAATAGATCTTAAGGAGTTATTGAGTATAGTGTCGTATAGTGTGGTATGCTCGAGCCCACTAGCAGCAACTAGGTTCCTGACTATATAAAAATAAAAACAATCAGATACAAAATACCAAATACAGGAGCAGCGAAAACAGAAGTTGTAACGATGTGGTGGCTCTCGTTAACAGGCAGAATCTTGGCAGGATTAAGTTGCCAAATTGAGATTAAAATATTCTATGTACATAGACCATATTTGTTTAAATCTTGATACTTGATTTTTATTTAAGGCAGAGATTTTTTCCATTGAGATATAATTTATTAGTAAGTTTAACCAGTGGTCGATATTTAGAGATTGTTTATTTTTCCAATTGACAAGGATTATTTTTTTAGCAATAGTAAGGGCTATAAATATAGATTGAGATTGTTTACATGGTAGCTCAGTTATTGTTAAGTCACCTAGTAAACACAGTCTTGGAGATAAAGGAAGCCTACAGTTTAATATATCAGCGAGCTTTTCCAAGATTTTAGTCCAGAAATGCAGCACTGGAGTACATGACCATAAAGCATGAAGATAAGTATCGGCAGTGTTTTGTGAGCACTGGAGACAAATGTCGGAGTCAGAGAGTCCCATTTTTTTCATCATATATTGTGTAATATATGTTCTATGAAGTATCTTATATTGGATAAGTTGCAAATTTGTCTGTTTGGTCATTTTAAATACATTTTCACAGATTTGGGTCCAAAAGTCTGGTTCCGGAACTATAGACAAGTCTTTTTCCCATTTTAAAGTCGGTAAATACGTTTTATTTGTGTATAAAAATAACTTATATATTTTTGATAATTTCTTTATTGTTGTTGGAGAAAGCTTTATAATATCTTTAGCTAAGACAGGCAGTTGGAGCGTATCCTGAAGTGTTGGGATTTGTTTCTTAACCATATTTTTAACTTGCAGATAATGTAAGAAATTTCCCTTTTTTATTTCATATTTCTGGACCAAGTTTGTATACGATATAAACTTATTATCTGAGAAAAGATGATGAAGGTGTGTAATTCCTTTCTGCTCCCATAGGCTTAAATGGAACGACTGATTATTAAGTTGAAAGTCGGGGTTATGCCAAATGGGAGAGAGCCCACAGGGCGCCAATTGGGAGTTTGTAATTTCTAATGCCTTCCACCAGGCAGTCAGGGTGGCGGCTATCATTGGGTTTTTAAAACAATTATGTCGTCTTATTGATTTTGTAATAAAGAGTAAATCTGACAGTCTAAGATTATTACAATCCTTCTGCTCCAATTCCAACCAACAGTTAGTATCTCTGTTGGGTTGTGTCCATAGCACAAGATATTGTAGTTGATTAGCTAGATAATAGTACATAAAGTTTGGTGCCTCTAAACCTCCTTTAGATTTACTTTCCTGAAGAGTAGATAGACTAATTTTGGCTTTTTTTTTATTCCAATAGAATTTTATGATAGCAGAGTCCAGCGATTGGAACCAGTTAGACGTAGGTTTAAATGGAATCATTGAAAATAAATAATTAATCTTTGGTAAAACTTTCATTTTTATAGTAGCTATCCGTCCTATTAAAGAGATCGGAAGATTATTCCAGCGCTCCAGGTCACTACGGATACTATCCAATAATGGTGAAAAATTTAAAGAAGTTAATTCAGTTAACTTAGGTGAAATTTTAACACCTAAGTATTTTAAATTACCTGTAGGAAAGGAGTAGTGTGGATCCTGACTTGTAGGATTCCATGAATTTTCTGTAATAGGTAATAATGTTGATTTTGTCCAGTTAATAGAGTAATCTGATAAGTGAGAGAATTTAGTTATTAATTTAAATGCTTCCCCTAGCGAGATAGCAGGTTCTTCTAAATAGAGTAATATATCATCGGCATATAGATTAATTTTATGTTCTATTGTCCCGGAGTGGATTCCTTGGATCCGTCTATCCTGACGTATAGCTAATGCAAGCGGCTCAATAAATATAGCAAATAATAAAGGAGAAATTGGGCACCCTTGTCTTGTTCCCCTTTGTAAAGTAAAACTCTGTGATGTAATCCCATTAGTAGTAACTGTAGCTTTAGGAGAATCATATAATATTGAGACCCATTGAATGAATGACTCCCCGAAGCCGAATTTATTTAAGACAGCAAAGAGGAAGGACCAGTTAACTTTATCGAATGCTTTTTCTGCATCCAGCGAAATAACAACTGCCTTTTTATCATACCGCTGTGACATACTAATCAAGTTAAAGAGTCTCCTAATATTATTAGTAGAATGACGACCTTTAATAAAACCTGTTTGATCACTATGAATAATTGTCGAGATTACCGTCTCTAATCGAGATGCCAAGGCCTTAGCGATAATTTTAATATCGGTATTAATTAGTGATATCGGTCGGTAACTTGACGGGAGGGTGGGGTCTTTTTCTGGCTTTAATAAAAGTTTAATTGCTGCTATATTCATATCTTGACGTATATCACCTTTACTTTTAATTTCAGTTACTACTCTTAGAAATAATGGAGCAAACATTAACCAGAAATGTTTAAAAAATATAGCCGGAAAGCCGTCTGGACCAGGTGCTCTGCCATTAGGCATACTGTCTAAAGCACGATACAACTCATCTATAGTAAGCGGGGTATCGAGAATATCTTTATGTTCAATAGATAACTGAGGTATATTTAAGCTGTTTAGGAATTCCTCAATATATTCAGGGTTAGGTCTATTAATTTCTGTGTATAGATTTCGATAATAGTTATAAAAAATATGGTTAATTTCTTCTGGTGATTGTGTGCATTCACCATTTATATCTTTAATAGCCGTTATAAGAGATTTTTCCCGATTCCGTTGAAGTTGATTTGCCAGGAATTTACCTGATTTATTATTATGTTCAAAATTATTATATCTCAACTGTTGTATTATAAACTCTGTCTTTTTAGATAACATGTTATCTAACTGTATTTTTATATTCTGTAGTTCTATCCATATTTGATTATTTGGGTTTAATACATATTCATCCGTTAGTTGTTTAATTTTATCTTCCAGGTATTTTTCTAATTTTTGATCCTGTTTCTTTTTATAAGTTGAATATGATATAATTTTCCCTCTAATTACCGCTTTCCCTGCTTCCCAGAGAAGAGATGGAGATATATTTGGAGAGTCATTTATTTCCCAAAAATCTGCCCACTCCCTTCTAATAATTTTATCAAACTCTACGTCTTTCAGTAATGAGATGTTAAAACGCCATATCGGGGGAGGTTTAAAGGTAGAGTCAATTTGTAGAGTGAGGGAGACTGGTGCATGATCACTTATAATTATAGAATGTATTTTTATAGCAGTTTTATCAACAATAGAATTATTTGTAAGGAAAAAATCAATTCTTGAGAATGATCGGTGCACAGCAGAGAAGAAAGTAAATTCCTTCTTAGTTGGGTTTTGAAGTCTCCAGCCATCGCTGAGGCCAAAATCCTCCATATATTCATCTATTACTTTAGCGGATCGTAATCGCCTTGTATATATCGTATTATTAGAACGATCTATTAACGGGTTCAAGACCGTGTTAAAATCACCTCCAATAATAATAGTAGAATTTGTTGCTAAATCGAGTAACCGAGAAAAAAATTCATGGAAAAAATCAGGGTCATCATTATTTGGGGCATATAAATTACCAATTGTATATACTTTATTAAATATAGTTACCTGGATAATAATATATCGGCCCTCTAAATCTGTTACTATATTATTTAGAGTAAAGAATAAATTCTTATGTATAAGTATAGAGACACCTCTTTGTCTACTATTATAGGAGGCAGAGTAAACTTGACTAAAATTTTTATCTATAAATAATTTTTCTTCTGATTTTTGTAAGTGGGTTTCTTGTAGGAGACAAATATCTGCCTTAAATTTTGAGAGATGGTCTAAAATTTTTATTCTTTTTGCCTGGGAGCGAGCGCCACACACATTCCAGGAGACCAGAACTAATTTCTGCATACAAGCAATATAGACTCAGTCTTATGTATACATCTATATAAGCTGCTTATTAATATTAACATATTGTAGGATAGCAAAAGAGTAATTAGGCAATTTATATAATTTATATAAAGAGAGAGATAGCAAGTAGATAAGTATAATAGTGAAGAAACGTGGGGGGAAGTGAGTGTGAAGGAAATCTGTGGGGGATTCAACATAACAATACACCAGTAAATGGTGACCTAAGCGAGATTATTATTATTATTATTAATTTATTTTTTTTAAGAATATATTTCTATATTATTATTATTATTATTATTAATATTATTACTATATAGCCTATGCATAATATAAATTCATATTCTATTTCGTAACCCATTATCCATACATATACATACATATACATATACATATATATACATATATACACATATACATACACATACATATACATATACATACGTCAAATAATCACACAATGCTCGGCTCTACCAATTGTCAGTTAGAACAGCCAAGGGGTCGAGGTTGGGTTTCGGAATAGCTGGCCGTCGATATATAATTTATCAACGACCATCGAAGTCCGTTTACCATCCTGTCTATTTTGTTTCATTATAGGAAACAGTACTTTTCGCCGCTCGTTTATCTCTCTTGGGAATTGATCATTCATCCCGAAAGATGTCCCTTTGAGCTCCCGTCCTTTACTTTTAACCAATTCTTTATGTTTAAAATGTTCGAACTTAGCAATAATAGGACGGGGCTTATTGCCCTTACGAGCTCCGAGCCGGTGTACACGGTGAAAAGAGATATTATTTACCGTCTCCTGTGGGATCTTTAGCGATGATGTCATGAATTTTTTTATCTCACCCTCTGGATTATCTGGAGAATTTTCGGATATACCTGAGAATATTAGATTTTCCCGCATACTACGGGATTGAACATCTAAGACCGTTTCCTTTAGCATTTTATTTTCCTTTTTAATCGTCTCCAACTCGGCTGTGACAGCGACGAGAGAGGAGCGTAGCTCGGAGTTATCGCATTGGAGATCGCTTACCTGTTGGCTAACGAATTCCAAACTTGCCTTTAATTCTTTGACGTCCTCGCGGATAAGACAGAGGACGTCAAGTTTTTTATTTATGGAATCCAGCATACTCACCGATACGTCGGCGGTTGCTAAATCGTCCGTGTCTGTTGACGAGTCATTTTTCCTTTTTTTTTTCGAAGGATTATCCCGACTAGCCGCCGGCTCATCCATCGCGCAGCTATAAAAATGATCGTCAATAAAACGTTCGAGGTCGTCCACACTGGATAATATTTCCGATCTTTCTTAGAAAAGAAAAAAATCGAATTTATCTAATCATTAAATTCGGGTTTAATTAGAAATATAAAGCTAATTCTATTTTAGCAGCAGAGCGCCGCCATGTTAGATTTTCCCAGTCTCGCTACCGGTCACGCGATAGTCACAGCATCTCGCGATGGGAAATGTCTGGACAATAATTTTTTTCCCCGGTATTCAGGAGGATACCATAGAATTGTTTACAACAGGAGCCATCAGAGGGGATGGACTGCAGTGCCTGGCAGCGCTGTGGTCCCCCCCATTTGTGTCCCTGCCCCACCACTTTGTCCCTCCATTCCCTTTTTTAATGCACCACACATATACATATTCATTTCTTTGGGGGGGATACGGGTGTGTCGGAGTAGGGGAAATTTTTTCCCTCTGCTCCGACTCACCTGCTCCCAATTTTAATGCACCACACGCACACACTTGTATATACACTGGGTGGGGCCACATTCACGGTGTAAGGGTAGAGCTCGCCAGTCGGCGAGCTGGCGGACTCAGTAACAGGGTTAGGTGTCACTAGTACTCTGGCGTGACGACCGGGGCCTCTCCCCACCGGGCTCGGTGTTCTGGTGTTCCGCCTTTTCCCCTGGTGCTTCCTCCTCTGCTTCCCCCCTCCCGCCGCTGTGCTACTCTCGCGCGGCTGGAGGTGGGGTGGGCACATCTTCCCTCTCTGCCCTGCTGCCCGGTGCCGGTTTCCGGGGGGGGGGGCTCGCGGGGGGCCGGGTTCGCGGGGGGGGTTGGCGGCCATCGGGGGGGGGGGGGGGGGGGGGGGGGTAGAGGTATGGGTGGGTGGGGGGTTGGGTGTTGGGGGGTTGGGTGTTGGGGGTCGTGGTGTGTTCGGGGGTTTGGGGGTCGGGGGTGGTGGGGCCTGGGTCGTGGTGGGTGGCGGGTTTGGGTGGGGTGCGGGGGGATCGTGGGGGGATGGGGGCTGGGGACCGGTGGGGCGCTGTGGGGGCCCGCTGGGCCTCGTTCTGCGGCCTTGGGCTCGGGGGTGTGGGCCGGGGCTGGGGCGGGGGTGTTCCGGGCGTCTGGGTCTGCTCGCCGACCGGTGTCCGCTCGGGTGGCTTGGGGGTGGCCTTGGTGCTTTCGCGGCCTGGGGATTTCGGGGGGGGGAGTGCTCGCTTTGCTGGACCGCGGTTGACGGCTTCTTTCTTTGGTGGTGGTCCTTATGCATGCCAGATCCGTCGCACCAGCATCTACTGAAACTCAACAGAAGTAGCCTCTCCCTCCCACAGCCCCTTGAATCAGTTGGTGCTGGTGTCTGTGGTTCTCACTTTGCTTTATCTATCCTTCCCTCCTTCCTCTCTTTAGTTTTTCCTCTGGTCACTTGAGATCTTAATTTATTAGAAGTATGAGGTTTCTGGGGTTGACATAAGACTCTGGTTTTGTAACCACGTAGGAGGGGTCTTGTTGGTGCTGGACTTCACTTTGATGGATTGGATATACTGGCTTCTATGGATCTCACTCTGCCTTATCGATCCTTCCCTCCTTCCTCTCTCTAGGTTTTCCTCTGGTCTCTTGAGATCTCGCCAAATTTGCTGGTATTTAGAGGCTTCCGGGGTTGGCGTAAGACTTTGATTTTGTAATCATGGGGAAGGCAGGAAGTGTTTGATTTACCTTTCTTTTCTCTTTATTTCTTTTTTTTCTGACCTTTTCTCTGGTCTCCTGACCATTTAAACCTCACGACTCTGGCAAGATTCTGAAGTACCTGGTTAAGGCGAAGGGTAATGGGATATTTATAAGGTTTTAGGTGAATGAATGAGTATAAATTTCTACGTATTTGCACGCACGCACGCACGCAAACGCACGCACACATACACACACACACACACAAAAAAAAAAGAAAAAAAAAAAGAGCAATGATGACAAGACGTTGAATCGGTAAGACTACCGAATGAACAATTCTGAGCTCTTAATAAAAAAAAAAAAAAAAAAAAAAAAAAAAAAAAAGGAAGGTTTTCTCGTGGTCAAAACCCCACCCCCAACCCCGCCCCTCCACGTTAAAACACTGCCAATAAGTTGAAACTGAAAACCTGTGACACGGAAAAAGACAAGAGTGTAAAAAAAATCTGAAGATTGTCACTGAAAAAGACATCATAATACAAAAAAAATATGCTTAGAGAAAAATAGCATTTTTTTCCTGTCTGTATTTTATTTTTATACTTGTATTTTATCTTTATACTTCTATTTGTTTCAATGTCAATGCAAATTTTTCCACAATAACAATTTTTTTTCAATACCAAATCTTATCGTCAGTGTTGTGGCTCCATATCATCTGCAGTAGCAAATTGACAACCCGCCCGCTTCCCCCTCCCCTTTGCCTCTTCCAGTCTCCGCAGCGAGTTGACGCGACAATAAGGTGCCCCAGCACGGAAACGTGCATTTGTAATTGATCTGTAAAAAAATAAAGTTCTTTAAAAAACGAAAAAATGTGGTAGTCTAGCGAGTAAACTAGCGAGTTTTGTTAAGTTGTTTTTTTTTATTTATTTTTTTTTTCCAAGAGAGAGCTGAGAATTGTTCATTTGGTAGTCTTACCGATTCAACGTCTTATCATCATTGCTCTCTCTCTATTATTTTTTTTAAATTCTTCTTTTATAAATTTTATGTGTATGGGTGCTTGCGTGTGCACGTATGTGCGTGCGTGCGCGTGCGTATAAATATGTATAAATATATACTCATTAATTCACCTAAAACCTAATAAAAATCCCATTACCCTTCACCTTAACCGGATACTTCAGAGTCTCCCCAGAGTCGTGAAGTTCAGAAGGTCAGGAGACCAGAGGAAAGGTCAAAGAAAAGAAAGATAAATCAAAGTAAAATCCAGCACCAACTAAACACTTCCTGCATCCACATGGTTACAAAATCAGAGTCTTACGCCAACACCGGAAACGTCTAAATTCCAACAAATTTAGGAGATCTCAAGAGACCAGAGGAAAAACTAAAGAGAGGAAGGAGGGAAGGATAGATGAAGCAGAGTGAGATACACAGACACCAGCACCCACTGATTCAACGAGCAGTGGGAGGGAGAGGCGAATTCTGTTTGAATTTCAGTAGATGCTGGTGTGATGGATCTGGCATCCATAAGGACTGCCACCAAAGAAAGGAGCTGTCCACCGCTGCCCAGCAAAGCGAGCACGGCCCCCCCGGAATCCCCCAAGCCGCGGCAGCATCAAGATAAATAAATACAGAAATAAGTAGACTAAACATCAAATTCATACACACCACAAAACACCAAGAACAAGTCTCATGGTGCGCCAAAAGCCAAAGAATGCAGATGTGTTTTAAGACGAGGGGGATTGCCTAATATTTAGTGGAAGGACGATTCCTTGTACAAGTTGCATTGCTCATCTGATTACGAATTTATGTTTGGATTGTGGTCTGGCATTAGTCTGGCATTACAATTTATATATTTTTTTAAATTACTTTACTGTATATATATATATATATATATATATATATATATATATATATATATATATATATATATATATATATATATATATATATGTATGTGTGTGTATATATATATATATATATATATATATTTTTTTTTTTGTGTGAAAATTTCCAATTTGTGATATACAACACTTAGAACCTAAGAACACAGTACAACTATATAATGTAGCAACAATTTACTCTCTGTATATTAATTTTGTTCCTGCCGTTGTAACTCAACCTCATGGACCCTCATGGAGGGCCTCATGGAATTTATTCTCTTTTGAAAATTGGGGACATATTTCAGTCAAACCTCAAGCAATCACAAACCTCATATAATCAAAGTAAGTTAAATAAACTATCTTATGTCAGCAAGGGTGACTCTCTAGGACCCTTTTGTAGAAAGGTAGATTTCATATATATATATATATATATATATATATATATATATATATATATATATATATATATATATATATATATATATATATATATATATATTCAACTTTTATTAAAAGTAATTAATATGAGAACCTTGTGGGGTTCCTTCACTTTCACCTGATTTTGTGCCAGTGGAGGTTCTTGTTATAGGAGTTAGAGGATAGGCTTATACAGTCTGTTCCGCTGTCAAATCATTATGATGTGCTGATAAATAAATTATATAAATGACTGCATACTCGGACTGCTCTCATTCGACCATGCATGGCTTTACTTTAATTTTTATAAATGGCTTCATCTGGTGCAGTATGTATGTATGTATGAATGTATGCCTTGTATTGGTGCTACTGTCTTCTTTTTTTTTTGTCCTACTAACTGTCTACTTTATTTTGTCCTCCCTTTCCATGTTGCGATTATTGGAGATGATCTGAATCCACCTGCTGAGGACGGCCATGGTGTGCATGGCTCGCGTGCGTCACGCTGTCATGTTGCTGATTCCACTGGACCTGTGTTCACTTCTGTCCTGCCCTCCCTCCGGGCCCTACATCATAGTTTTTCCTTAGAGAGTCTACTTGTCCTTATCCATCATTGTTTGAAGATTTTTAAATAATAAAAACAAAATCTGCATTGTCAACAATAATGATGAACAAATTTTTTTTAATCTGTAGAATAGAGTGTGGTTCTGAAGAAAAACCCCATATAAAAAAAAAGAAAGAAAACTTGTGCATGTTCTAGATAAAACCTTTGAAACATAAAAGGGTTCTCAGTATAATTTACTGTTCTAGATAACACTATTGAAACATAAAAGGGTTCTCAGTATAATTTACTGTTAGTTCTAGATAAAACGCTTGAAACATAAAAGGGTTCTCAGTATAATTTACTGTTCGTTCGAGAAAAAACAATTGAAACATAAAATGGTTCTCAGTATAATTTACTGTTAGTTCTAGGTAAAACCATTGAAACATAAAATGGTTCTCAGTATAATTTACTGTTAGTTCTAGATAAGACCCTTGAAACATAAAATGGTTCTCAGTAGAATTTACTGTTAGTTCTAGATAAAACCCTTGAAACATAAAAGGGTTCTTAGTATAATTTACTGTTAGTTCTAGATAAAACCATTGAAACATAAAATGGTTCTCAGTAGAATTTACTGTTAGTTCTAGATAAACCCTTGAAACATAAAATGGTTCTCAGTAGAATTTACTGTTAGTCCTAGATAAAACCATTGAAACATAAAATGGTTCTCAGTAGAATTTACTGTTAGTTCTAGATCAAACCATTGAAACATAAAAGGGTTCTCAGTAATAACTAACTGTGTTAGTTCGAGATGAAACCCTTACAATATAAGAGTTCTCAGTGGAACATTCTGTTAAGGTTCTAGATGAAAGATTGCAACATAAAAGTTCTCAGTGGAATTTTCTGTGAAGGTTCTAGATGAAACTCTTGAAATACAAAATGGTTCTCTCAGTGGAACTCGCTGTGAAGGTTCTGGATGAAACTTGAAACATAACAGAGTTCTCAGTGGAACTCCCTGTGTGAGATCGAGCTGAAACCCTTAAAGGGTTCTTTGTTGAACCTCTCATACAGGGTTCTGGGTGGAACCTTTCACAGAAGGTTCTGGGTATAACCTGTTATTTTCCCTTTGGTAGGGTTCCATGTGGAACCTTCATAAATGGTTCTAACAGGAACCAAAAAAGGTTCTCCTATGAGGACAAGCTGGGGAACCTAAAAAGGTTCTAACAAGCACTTTTATTTCTAAGAGTGTACATTGTTTCTGCCGACTTTCTCACCGCACGCTTAATTGCAGTGCAATGTTTTGCACAAGGTGACTTCTATCTCCTGACAGGCTTTCTGTTAAGCACACGCTTAAGATTCCGTGGGGAAAAGTGCCAGCATTGAGGCCAGATGGGAGAGCCAGTGTCTACCTGCCACCCGGTGCCAGTCCCCCTGACACAACACTCTTGCCATCTGTGCCGAGCTGCCCCTTGCTGTCAATAGTTCAAGAGCAGCCTGTGGCATTCCTGCGTTATTTGTGACAACTGACAGCCCAGCTGTGCAAATGTTTTTGGAATGCTAAATGGCAACAATGGCAACAGCAAAGCTAACATCTGCGCTTCCCCGTAGGAACAACACTGTGCATGGAAGCCGATCGCTGTGATGTTGTGTCAAGCTGAGCGACAGACGGTTAACGTAGATGTCAGATAGGCGTATACGGATTCAGTGTACCATAATACTGTTTCAATTCCATAAATATGTTTTGGAGATTAAACCCAGATTACAACACTGTAAACTAGAGAGATTTACAGATTTAAGTAGATCATAGGGTTGTGATGCTGAAAGGATGATTTAGGTTACACACATAATCCACACAACTTTAGATCAGGGGTGTCCAAACTACGGCCATTTGCGGCCCACCGTCCATTTTTTAGTGGCCCGCGAAATATGCTAAAAATGGCATTTGATTCATTTCAAATAAAATAAAAACAAAAATGTTTGGAGATGGTCAAAGTAAGAAGGGAAGGTGTTAAAAACACAGGAGCTATTAAAGGTTATTTTAGTTAACTCGAACTAACAAAAAAACTAAAATTCAAAAAACAATTTCGTTAACGAAATAAAACAAAAGCGAATATGCTTTTTTAAAAACAAAACCTAACAGAAACTACATTTTATGTTTACAAAACTAACTTGGGGATAATAGGGTTGCATAGAATAATGACGTTGCGCCCATCGTGTTTTTTTTAATGTTGCGCACGAGTAATACACACTTAAAAAAAAAAAACTAAACTAAAACAAAAACTAATACTGAAACTAAACTAAAACTAAGCATTTATTAAAGAACTAAAACTAACTAGAGCTGCGAGCAGCTATAAAGGGCCCTCGCAGCCCGGGCCACGTTATGGTCCTTGCACGTTGGGGTACTTGCACGTTAGGGTACTGGCACGTTGGGGTACTGGCATATTGGAAGCAAAATTTCTTTGAAAATGGCATAATAAACGTTTACATGTAGAATATTTTTTTTGCCAGTGTGTGTCAAGCTCAACGGGTTTTGGTGATTGTTAAGACCTGCAAAAATCTGCGTCCTTTTTTATTTTTAGGCAATGAGTTGCCCTGATTGGTATTTTTTGTAAAAGTGTATATATACATCATCGCTCGTTGTACTCATTGCACAATGTTACTTTTATTGTCCAAAGGGGCAATCAAAAATGAATAAAACAAAATGGAAACGTACATACGTTTGGATCGGTGTGAAGCCAGTGAACAATTTGAGTGGTGGAAACTAAAAGAATATTCATAAATGACTTAGTCATCACACTTAGAATGAGTTTACATTTTTTGTACAAAATACCGTATGTGTTTTTTTTTTATATAAACCTCAAGGGCTAGGTGGTGCTGTATTTATAACTGAATGTTGTCATCGAGATACCTTCAGGCCTTGATTATAAGCATACATGTCAAGTGTGGGATTTTTTTTGGAGCATGTACCGTGGCGTTATTAAGCATATCCTTCATTCACGATATTGCTTTTAATGTCCACAGAGGCTATCAAAAATAAATAAAAATATATATATGTTTGGATAAGTCTGATGCCAGTGAACATTTTGAGTGGTGGAAACTAAAAGAATATTCATAAATGACTTAGTCATCACACTTAGAATGAGTTTACATTTTTTGTACAAAATACCGTATGTGGGGTATTTTTTTTTTATGCCTCAAGGGCGAGGTGACGCTGCATATATAACTGAATGTTGTCATAGAGATAGCTTCAGGCCTTGACGATAAACATACATGTCAAGTTTGGGATTTTTTGGAGCATGTACCGGGGAGTTATTAAGCATATCCTTTTTCAGTGCGAAACACAAATTTTGATGCCCCGCCTTCATCATATAGTATTTCGAAGGGTCAAGATTTTTCCCCCTGTCGTTGGCTCAGGTCTTGACATGGTCCAGGTCAAGTCTTAACTCAGTCAGATGAAACGTGTAGGAGAAGTGGGCAAAAGTCTGCGCCCTGTGAATGTGCAAAAATTGTCAAAAATGGGACATTCAAAAATTCGTAGCTCACTTCCTGTTCATTTTAGCATATGGGTCCAAGAGACTTTTTTGTAGGTCTTGGGCTCCCTCATACACCTAAAAATATTCGTCGTTCTTGCTTAAACGTACAACCGGGGCTGCTTCGTTAAAAACTTCTAGGGGGCGCTATTGAGTCATTTTTGTAAAAATAGCACAATCAACAATAAAATATTGCTCATTTTACCAGGCCAGATGTGTGTGCCAAGTTTCATGAGTTTCTGTGCATGTTTAGACCCTCAAAACTGGCGTTGTTTTCTTGGCGAACAGCGCTTAGCCACACCCACAGCAATTCGCGAAAACTCACAAACTTCGTGTTGTGACATCATGAAGGCCGAAACCCTCATCTGAGCAAATATGAGGTAGGTCCAGTTAACGTGTTTGGAGAAAAACGTAGAAGAAAATTCGTAATAAAAAAAATTGCCACTAGGTGGCGCTATCAGTTAGATGAAATATAAGTCAGTAGATGTCTTTAGGGCTGGACTCTCATCAAATGTGTGAAATTTTGAGAAGATAGGATCATCTCGGTCAAGTTAATGCAGCTTTTATTTTCACGAAAAATCTTCAGACTTTGCGTCACCGTAGCGGCCACGCCCTTTGGCGAAAAGTTACAATATTCGGTGTGGGGCATGATCAACATCTTAAGCCTTTTCTGACCAATTTTCAAATGGATCCCTTCAACAAGCTCAGCACAGTAGCTAAAAACGTAAAGTATGACATTTATTGTAACCACTAGGTGGCGCTATATGTATAACTGAATTTTATCATATAGATGTTTTCAGGCCGTGACTATAACGTTGCCTGAGAAGTTTGAGATTTTTTGGAGCTTGAATATGGGAGTTATTAAGCATTTGCTCTTTCTGGACAAATGAAATTTTAAAGGCAATATTTGATGCCCCGCCCCCGTCATATAGTATTTCAAAAAGGCAAGATGTTTTGCCCAGTTTTTCTCTCAGGTCTTGAGATGATAAATGCCAAGTTTGAAGTCAATTGGATGAAAAATGTTTGCAAAGGGGGAAAAAGCATGACCACAGTGAATGTGCCAAAATAGGCCAAAATTGGACATTAAAAAATTCATAGCTCACTTCCTGTACATTTTAGCTACATGGTCCCAATAGACTTTTTTGTGCGTCTCGGGGTGCTACACGTGCCTGCCAATTTTTGTTGCTCTAGCTCAAACGTGCCGGGCTTGGTTTTTATTTTTCTACGCTAGGGGGCGCTACGAGTCGCATTGTTATGACGACTTAATAATATCAAATTTTTCGCCGGGCCCGAGGAGTGTGCAAAGTTCGGTGAGTTTTCGTGAATGTTTAGGTACCCAAAATCGCGATCGTTTGCGGAGAATAAAGAAGAAGAATAATAATAACTAGAGCTGCGAGCAGCTATAAAGGGCCCTCGCAGCCCGGGCCACGTTATGGTCCTTGCACGTTGGGGTACTTGGACGTTAGGGTACTGGCACGTTGGGGTACTGGCATATTGGAAGCAAAATTTCTTTGAAAATGGCATAATAAACGTTTACATGTAGAATATTTTTTTTGCCAGTGTGTGTCAAGCTCAACGGGTTTTGGTGATTGTTAAGACCTGCAAAAATCAGCGTCCTTTTTTTATTTTTAGGCAATGAGTTGCCCTGATTTGTATTTTTTGTAAAAGTGTATATAGACATCATCGCTCGTGGTACTCATTGCACAATGTTACTTTTATTGTCCAAAGGGGCAATCAAAAATGAATAAAACAAAATGGAAACGTACATACGTTTGGATCGGTGTGAAGCCAGTGAACAATTTGAGTGGTGGAAACTAAAAGAATATTCATAAATGACTTAGTCATCACACTTAGAATGAGTTTACATTTTTTGTACAAAATACCGTATGTGTTTTTTTGTTTTTTTATATAAGCCTCAAGGGCTAGGTGGCGCTGTATTTATAACTGAATGTTGTCATCGAGATACCTTCAGGCCTTGATTATAAGCATACATGTCAAGTGTGGGATTTTTTTTGGAGCATGTACCGTGGAGTTATTAAGCATATCCTTCATTCACGATATTGCTTTTAATGTCCACAGAGGCTATCAAAAATAAATAAAAATATATATATGTTTGGATAAGTCTGATGCCAGTGAACATTTTGAGTGGTGGAAACTAAAAGCATATTCATAAATGACTTAGTTATCACACTTAGAATGAGTTTACATTTTTTGTACAAAATACCGTATGTGTTTTTTTTTATTTTTTTTTATATACATTATGCCTCAAGGGCTAGGTGGCGCTGTATTTATAACTGAATGTTGTCATAGAGATAACTTCAGGCCTTGACGATAAACATACATGTCAAGTTTGGGATTTTTTGGAGCATGTACCGGGGAGTTATCAAGCATATCCTTTTTCATTGCGAAACACAAATTTTGATGCCACGCCCTCATCATATAGTATTTCGAAAAGTCAAGATTTTCCCCCCTGTCGTTGGCTCAGGTCTTGACATTGTCCAGGTCAAGTCTTAACTCAGTCGGATGAAACGTGGAGAAGAAGTGGGCAAAAGTATGCCCCCTGTAAATGTGCAAAAATCATCAAAAATGGGACATTCAAAAATTCGTAGTTCACTTCCTGTTCATTTTAGCATATGGGTCCAAGAGACTTTTATGTAGGTCTTGGGCTCCCTCATACACCTAAAATTTTTCGTAGATCTTGCTTAAACGTACAACCGGGGCTGCTTCATTAAAATTTTCTAGGGGGCGCTATTGAGTCATTTTTGTAAAAATAGCACAATCAACATTAAAATATTGCTCATTTTACCAGGCCAGATGTGTGTGCAAAGTTTCATGTGTTTCTGTGCCGGTTTAGGCCCTCAAAATTGGTGTTGTTTTCTTGGCGAACAGCGCTTAGCCACGCCCACAGCGATTCGCGAAAACTCACAAACTTCGTATTGTGACATCATGAAGACCGAAACCCTCATCTGAGCAAATATGAGGTAGGTGCAGTTAATGTGGTTGGAGAAAAACATTGAAGAAAAATCGTAAGAAAAAAATTTGCCACTAGGTGGCGCTATCAGTAAGATGAAATATAAGTTCGTAGATGTCTTAAGGGCTGGACTCTCATCAAATGTGTGAAATTTTGAGAAGATAGGATCATCTCGGTCAAGTTAATGCAGCTTTTATTGTCACGAAAAATCTTTAGACTTTGCGGCACCGTAGCGGCCACGCCCTTTGGCGAAAAGTTACAATATTCAGTGTGGGGCATGATCAACATCTTAAGGCTTGTCTGACCAATTTTCAACTGGATCCCTTCAAAGAGCTTGGCACAGTAGCTAAAAACGTAAAGTATGACATTTATTGTCACCACTAGGTGGCGCTATATATATAACAGAATTGTATCATATAGATGTTTTCAGGCCGTGACTATTAAGTTGCATGAGAAGTTTGAGATTTTTTGGAGCTTGTTCATGGGAGTTATTCAGCATTTTGTCTTTCTGGACAAATTAAATTTTAAAGGCAATATTTGATGCCCCGCCCCCGTCATATAGTATTCCAAAAAGTTCAGATATTTTGCCCAGTTGTTGTCTTGGGCCTTGAGATGATACATGGCAAGTTTGAAGCCAACTGGCTGAAAAATATTTGCAAAGGCGGAAAAAGTATGACCACAGTGTATGTGCCAAAATGGGCCAAAATTGGACATTCAAAAATTCATAGCTCACTTCCTGTACATTTTAGGAAATGGCTTCCACTGACTTTTTTGTGCGTCTCGGGGTGCTACACGTGCCTGGCAATTTTCGTAGCACTAGGTCAAACGGGCCGGGATTGGTTTTTATTTTTCTACGCTAGGGGGCGCTATAGAGTCGCATTGTTATGGCAACTACATAATATCAAATTTTTCGCCGGGCCCGAAGAGACTGCAAAGTTTGGTGAGTTTTCGTAAATGTTTAGGCCCTCAAAAATGCAATCGTTTACGGAGAAGAAGAAGAAGAATAATTCTTACAAAAACAAGAGGGACCTCGCAGCGGTCGCTGCTCGGGCCCTAATAATAATAATAATAATAATAATGATAATAATAATTTTTACAAAAACATTTTGAGTGGTGGAAACTAAAAGAATATTCATAAATGACTTAGTTATCACACTTAGAATGAGTTTACATTTTTTGTACAAAATACCGTATGTGGGGTATTTTTTTTTTTATAAGCCTCAAGGGCTTGGTGGCGCTGTATTCATAACGGAATGTTGTCATAGAGATACCTTCAGGCCTTGATTATAAGCATACATGTCAAGTTTCGGATTTTTTGGAGCATGCACCAGGGAGTTATTAAGCATATCCTTTTTCATTGCGAAACACAAAATTTGATGCCCCGCCCTCATCATATAGTATTCCGAAAAGTCAAGATTTTTCCGCCTGTCGTTGGCTCAGGTCTTTACATGGTCCAGGTCAAGTCTGAAGTCAGTCGGATGAAACGTGTAGGAGAAGTGGGCAAAAGTATGCCCCCTGTTAATATGCTAAAATCGTAAAAAATGGGACATTCAAAAATTCGTAGCTCACTTCCTGTTCATTTTAGCATATAGGTCCAAGAGACTTTTTTGTAGGTCTTGGGCTCCCTCATACACCTAAAAATTTTCGTAGATCTTGCTTAAACGTACAACCGGGGCTGCTTCGTTAAAAATTTGTAGGGGGCGCTATTGAGTCATTTTTGTAAAAATAGCACAATCAACAATAAAATAATGTTTATTTTACCAGGCCAGATGTGTGTGCCAAGTTTCATGAGTTTCTGCGCATGTTTAGACTCTCAAAACTGGCGTTGTTTTCTTGGCGAACAGCGCTTAGCCACGCCCATAGCGATTCGCGAAAACTCACAAACTTCGTGTTGTGACATCATGAAGGCCGAAACCCTCATCTGAGCAAATATGAGGTAGGTCCAGTTAACGTGTTTGGAGAAAAACGTAGAAGAAAATTCGTAAGAAAAAAAAATTGCCACTAGGTGGCGCTATCAGTAAGATGAAATATAAGTTCGTAGATGTCTTTAGGGCTGGACCCTCATCAAATGTGTGAAATTTTGAGAAGATAGGATCATCTCGGTCAAGTTAATGCAGCTTTTATTGTCACGAAAAATCTTCAGACTTTGCATCACCGTAGCGGCCACGCCCTTTGGCGAAAAGTTACAATATTCGGTGTGGGGCATGATCAACATCTTAAGGCTTGTCTGACCAATTTTCAACTGGATCCCTTCAACGAGCTCAGCACAGTAGCTAAAAACGTAAAGTATGACATTTATTGTTACCACTAGGTGGCGCTATATGTATAACCGAATTTTATCATATAGATGTTTTCAGGCCGTGACTATTACGTTGTATGAGAAGTTTGAGATTTTTCGGAGCTTGAACATGGGAGTTATTAATCATTTGCTCTTTCTGGACAAATGAAATTTTCAAGGCAATATTTGATGCCCCACCCCCGTCATATAGTATCTCAAAAAGTCAAGGTTTTTTGCCCAGTTGTTGTCTCAGGTCTTGAGATGATAAATGCCAATTTTGAAGTCAACTGGATGAAAAATGTTTGCAAAGGGGGAAAAAGCATGACCACAGTGAATGTGCCAAAATAGGCCAAAATTGGACATTAAAAAATTCATAGCTCATTTCCTGTACATTTTAGCTTCATGGTCCCAATAGACTTTTTTGTGCGTCTCGGGGTGCTACACGTGCCTGCCAATTTTCGTTGCTCTAGCTCAAACATGCCGGGCTTGGTTTTTATTTTTCTACGCTAGGGGGCGCTATAGTGTCGCGTTGTTATGACGACTTCATAATATCAAATTTTTCGCCGGGACTGAGGAGTGTGCAAAGTTCGGTGAGTTTTCGTGAATGTTTAGGTACCCAAAATCGCGATCGTTTGCGGAGAATAAAGAAGAAGAAGAAGAAGAAGAAGAAGAAGAAGAAGAAGAAGAAGAAGAACTAGAGCTGCGAGCAGCTATAAAGGGCCCTCGGAGCCCGGGCCACGTTGGGGTCCTTGCACGTTGGGGTACTTGCACATTAGGGTACTGGCACATTAGGGTACTGGCACGTTGGGGTACTGGCATATTGGAAGCAAAATTTCTTTGAAAATGGCATAATAAACGTTTACATGTAGAACATTTTATTTGCCAGTGTGTGTCAAGCTCAACGGGTTTTGGTGATTGTTAAGACCTGCAAAAATCTGCGTCCTTATTTATTTTTAGGCAATGAGTTGCCCTGATTGGTATTTTTTGTAAAAGTGTATATATACATCATCGCTCGTTGTACTCATTGCACAATGTTACTTTTATTGTTCAAAGGGGCAATCAAAAATGAATAAAACAAAATGGAAACGTACATACGTTTGGATCGGTGTGAAGCCAGTGAACAATTTGAGTGGTGGAAACTAAAAGAATATTCATAAATGACTTAGTTATCACACTTAGAATGAGTTTACATTTTTTGTACAAAATACCGAATGTGTTTCTTTTTTTATATATATATTATGCCTCAAGGGCTAGGTGGCGCTGTATTTATAACTGAATGTTGTCATAGAGATACCTTCAGGCCTTGATTATAAGCATACATGTCAAGTGTGGGATTTTTTTTGGAGCATGTACCGTGGAGTTATTAAGCATATCCTTCATTCACGATATTGCTTTTAATGTCCATAGAGGCTATCAAAAATAAATAAAAATATATATATGTTTGGATAAGTCTGATGCCAGTGAACATTTTGAGTGGTGGAAACTAAAAGAATATTCATAAATGACTTGGTTATCACACTTAGAATGAGTTTACATTTTTTGTACAAAATACCGTATGTGGGGTATTTTTTTTTCATGCCTCAAGGGCTAGGTGGCGCTGCATATATAACTGAATGTTGTCATAGAGATAACTTCAGGCCTTGACGATAAACATACATGTCAAGTTTGGGATTTTTTGTAGCATGTACCGGGGAGTTATCAAGCATATCCTTTTTCAGTGCGAAACACAAATTTTGATGCCCCGCCCTCATCATATAGTATTTCGAAAAGTCAAAATTTTTCCCCCTGTCGTTGGCTCAGGTCTTGACATGGTCCAGGCCAAGTCTTAACTCAGTCGGATGAAACGTGTAGGAGAGGTGGGCAAAAGTCTGCCCCCTGTGAATGTGCAAAAATCGTCAAAAATGGGACATTCAAAAATTCGTAGCTCACTTCCTGTTCATTTTAGCATATGGGTACAAGAGACTTTTTTGTAGGTCTTGGGCTCCCTCATACACCTAAAAATATTCGTCGTTCTTGCTTAAACGTACAACCGGGGCTGCTTCGTTAAAAATTTCGAGGGGGCGCTATTGAGTCATTTTTGTAAAAATAGCACAATCAACAATAAAATATTGCTCATTTTACCAGGCCAGATGTGTGTGCCAAGTTTCAGGAGTTTCTGTGCATGTTTAGACCCTCAAAACTGGCGTTGTTTTCTTGGCGAACAGCGCTTAGCCACGCCCACAGCAATTCGCGAAAACTCACAAACTTCGTGTTGTGACATCATGAAGGCCGAAACCCTCATCTGAGCAAATATGAGGTAGGTCCAGTTAACGTGTTTGGAGAAAAACGTAGAAGAAAATTCGTAAGAAAAAAAATTGCCACTAGGTGGCGCTATCAGTTAGATGAAATGTAAGTTAGTAGATGTCTTTAGAGCTGGACTCTCATCAAATGTGTGAAATTTTGAGAAGATAGGATCATCTCGGTCAAGTTAATGCAGCTTTTATTGTCACGAAAAATCTTCAGACTTCGCGTCACCGTAGCGGCCACGCCCTTTGGCGAAAAGTTACAATATTCGGCGTGGGGCATCATCAACATCTTAAGGCTTTTCTGACCAATTTTCAACTGGATCCCTTCAACGAGCTCAGCACAGTAGCTAAAAACGTAAAGTATGACATTTATTGTAACCACTAGGTGGCGCTATATGTATAACTGAATTTTGTCATAAAGATGTTTTCAGGCCGTGACTATTACGTTGCCTGAGAAGTTTGAGATTTTTTGGAGCTTGTACATGGGAGTTATTCAGCATTTGCTCTTTCTGGACAAATGAAATTTTAAAGGCAATATTTGATGCCCCGCCCCCGTCATATAGTATTTCGAAAAGGCAAGACTTTTTGCCCAGCTGTTCTCTTAGGTCTTGAGATGATAAATGCCAAGTTTGAAGTCAATGGGATGAAAAATGTTTGCATAGGGGGAAAAAGCATGACCACAGTGAATGTGCCAAAAGAGGCCAAAATTGGACATTAAAAAATTCATAGCTCACTTCCTGTACATTTTAGCTACATGGTCCCAATAGACTTTTTTGTGCGTCTCGGGGTGCTACACGTGCCTGCCAATTTTCGTTGCTCTAGCTCAAACGTGCCGGGCTTGGTTTTTATTTTTTCTATGCTAGGGGGCGCTATAGAGTCGCGTTGTTATAACGACTTCATAATATCAAATTTTTCGCCGGACCTGAGGAGTGTGCAAAGTTCGGTGAGTTTTCGTGAATATTTAGGTACCCAAAATCGCGATCGTTTGCGGAGAATAAAGAAGAAGAAGAAGAAGAAGAAGAAGAAGAATAACTAGAGCTGCGAGCAGCTATAAAGGGCCCTCGCAGCCCAGGCCACGTTGGGGTCCTTGCACGTTGGGGTACTTGCACGTTGGGGTACTGGCACATTGGGGTACTGGCATATTGGAAGCAAAATGTCTTTGAAAATGGCATAATAAACGTTTACATGTAGAATATTTTTTTGCCAGTGTGTGTGTCAAGCTCAACGGGTTTTGGTGATTGTTAAGACCTGCAAAAATCAGCGTCCTTTTTTATTTTTAGGCAATGAGTTGCCCTGATTGGTATTTTTTTGTAAAAGTGTATATACACATCATCGCTCGTTGTACTCATTGCACAATGTTACTTTTATTGTCTAAAGGGGCAATCAAAAATGAATAAAACAAAATGGAAACGTACATACGTTTGGATCGGTGTGAAGCCAGTGAACAATTTGAGTGGTGGAAACTAAAAGAATATTCATAAATGACTTAGTTATCACACTTAGAATGAGTGTACATTTTTTGTACAAAATACCGTATGTGGGGTATTTTTTTTTCATGCCTCAAGGGCTAGGTGGCGCTGCATATATAACTGAATGTTGTCATAGAGATAACTTCAGGCCTTGACGATAAACATACATGTCAAGTTTGGGATTTTTTGGAGCATGTCCCGGGGAGTTATCAAGCATATCCTTTTTCATTGTGAAACACAAATTTTGATGCCCCGCCCTCATCATATAGTATTTCGAAAAGTCAAAATTTTTCCCCCTGTCGTTGGCTCAGGTCTTGACATGGTCCAGGCCAAGTCTTAACTCAGTCGGATGAAACGTGTAGGAGAAGTGGGCAAAAGTCTGCCCCCTGTGAATGCGCAAAAATCGTCAAAAATGGGACATTCAAAAATTCGTAGCTCACTTCCTGTTCATTTTAGCATATAGGTCCAAGAGACTTTTTTTGTAGGTCTTGGGCTCCCTCATACACCTAAAAATATTCGTCGTTCTTGCTTAAACGTACAACTGGGGCTGCTTCGTTAAAAACTTCTAGGGGACGCTATTGAGTCATTTTTGTAAAAATAGCACAATCAACAATAAAATATTGCTCATTTTACCAGGCCAGATGTGTGTGCCAAGTTTCATGAGTTTCTGTGCATGTTTAGACCCTCAAAACTGGCGTTGTTTTCTTGGCGAACAGCGCTTAGCCACACCCACAGCAATTCGAGGAAAACTCACAAACTTCGTGTTGTGACATCATGAAGGCCGAAACCCTCATCTGAGCAAATATGAGGTAGGTCCAGTTAACGTGTTTGGAGAAAAACGTAGAAGAAAATTCGTAAGAAAAAAAATTGCCACTAGGTGGCGCTATCAGTAAGATGAAATATAAGTCAGTAGATGTCTTTAGGGCTGGACTCTCATCAAATGTGTGAAATTTTGAGAAGATAGGATCATCTCGGTCAAGTTAATGCAGCTTTTATTTTCACGAAAAATCTTCAGACTTTGCGTCACCGTAACGGCCACGCCCTTTGGCGAAAAGTTACAATATTCGGTGTGGGGCATGATCAACATCTTAAGGCTTTTCTGACCAACTTTCAACTGGATCCCTTCAACGAGCTCAGCGCAGTAGCTAAAAACGTAAAGTATGACATTTATTGTCACCACTAGGTGGCGCTATATGTATAACTGAATTTTATCATATAGATGTTTTCAGGCCGTGACTATTACGTTGCCTGAGAAGTTTGAGATTTTTTGGAGCTTGAACATGGGAGTTATTAAGCATTTGCTCTTTCTGGACAAATGAAATTTTAAAGACAATATTTGATGCCCCGCCCCCATCATATAGTATTTCGAAAAGGCAAGACTTTTTGCCCAGTTGTTCTCTCAGGTCTTGAGATGATAAATGCCAAGTTTGATGTGAATTGGATGAAAAATGTTTGCAGAGGGGGAAAAAGCATGACCACAGTGAATGTGCCAAAATAGGCCAAAATTGGACATTAAAAAATTCATAGCTCATTTCCTGTACATTTTAGCTACATGGTCCCAATAGACTTTTTTGTGCGTCTCGGGGTGCTACACGTGCCTGCCAATTTTCGTTGCTCTAGCTCAAACGTGCCAGGCTTGGTTTTTATTTTTCTACGCTAGGGGGCGCTATAGAGTCGCGTTGTTATGACGACTACATAATATCAAATTTTTCGCCGGGCCTGAGGAGTGTGCAAAGTTTGGTGAGTTTTCGTGAATGTTTAGGTACTCAAAAATGCGATCGTTTACGGAGAAGAAGAATAATAATAACTAGAGCTGCGAGCAGCTATAAAGGGCCCTCGCAGCCCGGGCCACGTTAGGGTCCTTGCACGTTGGGGTACTTGCACGTTAGGGTACTGGCACGTTGGGGTACTGGCATATTGGAAGCAAAATTTCTTTGAAAATGGCATAATAAACGTTTACATGTAGAATTTTTTTTTGCCAGTGTGTGTCAAGCTCAACGGGTTTTGGTGATTGTTAAGACCTGCAAAAATCAGCGTCCTTATTTATTTTTAGGCAATGAGTTGCCCTGATTGGTATTTTTTGTAAAAGAGTATATAGACATCATCGCTCGTTGTACTCATTGCACAATGTTACTTTTATTGTCCAAAGGGGCAATCAAAAATGAATAAAACAAAATGGAAACGTACATACGTTTGGATCGGTGTGAAGCCAGTGAACAATTTGAGTGGTGGAAACTAAAAGAATATTCAGAAATGACTTAGTCATCACACTTAGAATGAGTTTACATTTTTTTGTACAAAATACCGTATGTGTGTTTTTTTTTTTTTATATAAGCCTCAAGGGCTAGGTGCCGCTGTATTTATAACTGAATGTTGTCATAGAGATACCTTCAGGCCTTGATTATAAGCATACATGTCAAGTGTGGGATTTTTTTTGGAGCATGTACCGTGGAGTTATTAAGCATATCCTTCATTCACGATATTGCTTTTAATGTCCACAGAGGCTATCAAAAATAAATAAAAATTTATATATGTTTGAATAAGTCTGATGCCAGTGAACATTTTGAGTGGTGGAAACTAAAAGAATATTCATAAATGACTTAGTTATCACACTTAGAATGAGTTTACATTTTTTGTACAAAATACCGTATGTGGGGTATTTTTTTTTTATGCCTCAAGGGCTAGGTGGCGCTGCATATATAACTGAATGTTGTCATAGAGATAACTTCAGGCCTTGACGATAAACATACATGTCAAGTTTGGGATTTTTTGGAGCATGTACCGGGGAGTTATCAAGCATATCCTTTTTCAGTGCGAAACACACATTTTGATGCCCCGCCCTCATCATATAGTATTTCGAAAAGTCAAAATTTTTCCCCCTGTCGTTGGCTCAGGTCTTGACATGGTCCAGGCCAAGTCTTAACTCAGTCGGATGAAACGTGTAGGAGAAGTGGCCAAAAGTCTGCCCCCTGTGAATGTGCAAAAATCGTCAAAAATGGGACATTAAAAAATTCGTAGCTCACTTCCTGTTCATTTTAGCATATGGGTACAAGAGACTTTTTTGTAGGTCTTGAGCTCCCTCATACACCTAAAAATATTCGTCGTTCTTGCTTAACCCTTGTGCCATTTGCTTAGCCAATTATGTAAATTAGGAGTTGATTGTGCAGGGGGAAAACAAAAAAAACAAAAAAAAACAAAAAAAATGAGCCACGACTTTGGAAAACTGGGGGACCGTCAAAATGCGAGTGTGCCAACATTTCTCAGCCATTGCATGAGGGAGATAACTATTATAATATCCCTGGAATCGGCGTTAGCCAACCGCGTAACATTAATGTACATTATAAGTGACATTTTTGGACCGATTGGACACTGCATGTATTTTATTGCAATTTCCGTGATTTCTGCATGAAATCCTTCTATGGACATTCCTCGACGGTGCCATGGGCATGAGAAAGATTTTGCACCCCAAATCCACCAGGTGGCGGTAGATGACAATTAATGATTTTCCTTGCAATCCCACTCCTTGTACAAACTGTTTTCTCTCCGGATTGCATGCTCGTGCATCCTCGTGCATCCTCGTGGATGTTCGTGCACCTTCGTGGGTGCTCGTGCACGCGCATAACTTGCAGGAACATTGAATTGCACAAGTTACTGACTGAAGTTTAGTGTCATTTGAAATCATACAGTTGTGTGGATGCGTGTACAGTGCACACACGATTTGAAATCGTGCACTCTCATTTGGTCGAGACATCAGTCGCTTTACTTCTAACACAAGTTCAAAGCGTACACCTGGACAACCCAATAAACTGTCCCCGATATCCGACCTGTGGGCTAAATGGACTGAAATCCTCCCCAAGTTGTTCAACCCGGGAAGGGACATTTGTGTGGACGAACAGCTTGTCTCCTTTAGAGGCCGCTGTTCGTTCAAGCAGTACATTCCCTCAAAGCCGGCCAAATATGGGATCAAAGTGTGGGCTGTCTGTGATGTGGAAACATCGTATGCACTCAGTCTGGAAGTGTACACGGGAAAGCCGCCAGGGGGCCCACGTACTCTAAACGTTGGGATGAACGTGGTGCTCCGTCTGTGCAACCCCTATGTGGGACACACAGTTACGTGTGACAATTTTTTTTACATCCATTCCGCTGGCGGAACAGTTGAGAAAAAAAAAATTGCACTCGTGGGCACACTGAGGAAAAATAAAAAGGAGCTCCCGCCAGCACTTCTGAGGTGTGCAACTCGGCAGCCACTCTCAAGGTGAGTTTTTTCTTTTTCTGTTGTATTCTAATCTGGCTGTTGCATTTCTGTTTATGAAAAGTGCTATATGAATAAACTTTTATTTGTATTTCATTCCAGCTTGTTTGCATTCACTCAGCATATGACAATTGTGTCATATATGCCAAAAAAAAGCAAAAACGTGCTTGTGCTCAGCTCTAAACATCGTGAGCCAGTGGTCACCAAAGGAAAAGGCAACAAACCTCAGATTATTCTGGACTATAATAAATGCAAGGGTGCAGTGGACCACCTGGACCAGGTAAGCATAAATACTTTTTTTTGGTCAAAGCTTTATATCACAGCTATCTTCTCTGATGTCATCTGATGTTTTTTATTGTCTTTTTTTTTTTTTTTTTTTTTGCAGGCTTGTGGCACTTACTCCTCCCGCCGGCGGGCGTTGAGGTGGCCCATGTGCCTTTTCTCGCACATGCTGGACGTATCATCATACAACGCTTATGTCCTGTTTTCACATGTGGAGCCAACCTGGAATGAGCGGAAGCTGTATAAAAGACGGCTCTTTCTCTGTGAGGTGGCAAAGGCGCTCGTCACTCCGGAGATCGAGAGAAGAATGCAAAACGCACAATCCAACGTACATGGTACAGCAGCTGCCCCAGAAAGGCCACTGAGGAGAAGGCGCCAGTGCGGGCTGTGCACAAAAAAACTGCAGGCGTCACACTCGTGTGCCAAATGTGGAGTTGCAATTTGCAACGCCCACTTGAAGAGACATTGTTTGAACTGTTAAAAAAAAAATGTAGTTATTAGTTAGTTGGTTAGTTAGTTATAGTATAGTTGTAGTTATTGTAGTTATAGTTGTTGAAAAAAAGTAGTTATAGAAATTTGTTATCTATTGTTGTTATTGTTATTGTTGTTATTATTGTTATTATTGATTGTTCTAATTACATAAATTCTGTTCACTCTAAATTCTTCATAGTTGTGACTGACCATTTCAACCATTGTATGACATTTTCCACATACATACACAATATAGGGCATATTTAGTTCTAGTCACAACACAGTTGAACATTTTGAGTGGTTGGAAAAAAAATGAGTTCAGTTATCACACCTCAAAGTAGCATTACATATTTGGCTATAATAATTGCGAGGGGGGTGTTCTGGGTTAAATTGCCATTGTCAAAAAAATTGTCATGCATTGAAAAAATTGTTGTTATAACTTATTACCTTATTCAAAGCTCTAATTATGTCATATGAAGTATTAATTTTTTATTTATTTTTTATACATGTATACAGCACAGTTCGTTTTCTTCATAGTCCATTCTTTGGGCTTGTATTGTCCTAAGAGGGGGGAATACATAAAAAAAAAAAAAAACTTCATATGTATGGATAGTTCTGATGCCAATGAACATTTTGAGTGGTTGGAATAAAAAAAATATTAAAAATTGACTTAGTTATCACACCTCAAAGGAGCATTACATATTTGGCTAAAATGTACTCTTCGAGGGTGTTCTCAGTTAAATTGCCATTGTCAAAAAATTTGGCATGCATTGAAAAAATTGTTGTTATAACTTATTGCCTTATTCGAAGCTCTAATTATGTCATATGAAGTATTAATTTTTTATTTATTTTTTACACATGTATACAGCACAGTTCGTTTTCTTCATAGTCAATTCTTTGGGCTTGTATTGTCCTAAGAGAGGGGAATACATAAAAAAATAAATAAAACTTCATATGTATGGATAGTTCTGATGCCAATGAACATTTTGAGTGGTTGGAATAAAAAAAATATTAAAAATTGACTTAGTTATCACACCTCAAAGGAGCATTACATATTTGGCTAAAATGTACTCTTCGAGGGTGTTCTCAGTTAAATTGCCATTGTCAAAAAATTTGGCATGCATTGAAAAAATTGTTGTTATAACTTATTGCCTTATTCGAAGCTATAATTATGTCATATGAAGTATTAATTTTTTATTTATTTTTTATACATGTATACAGCACAGTTCGTTTTCTTCATAGTCCATTCTTTGGGCTTGTATTGTCCTAAGAGGGGGGAATACATAAAAAAAAAAAAAAACTTCATATGTATGGATAGTTCTGATGCCAATGAACATTTTGAGTGGTTGAAATAAAAAAAAATGTTAAAAATTGACTTAGTTATCACACCTCAAAGTACAATTACTTATTTGGCTAAAATGTACTCTTCGAGGGTGTTCTGAGTTAAATTGCCATTGTCAAAAAATTTGGCATGCATTGAAAAAATTGTTGTTATAACTTATTGCCTTATTCGAAGCTCTAATTATGTCATATGAAGTATTAATTTTTTATTTATTTTTTATACATGTATACAGCACAGTTCGTTTTCTTCATAGTCCATTCTTTGGGCTTGTATTGTCCTAAGAGGGGGGAATACATAAAAAAAAAAAAAAAACTTCATATGTATGGATAGTTCTGATGCCAATGAACATTTTGAGTGGTTGGAATAAAAAAAATATTAAAAATTGACTTAGTTATCACACCTCAAAGGAGCATTACATATTTGGCTAAAATGTACTCTTCGAGGGTGTTCTCAGTTAAATTGCCATTGTCAAAAAATTTGGCATGCATTGAAAAAATTGTTGTTATAACTTATTGCCTTATTCGAAGCTCTAATTATGTCATATGAAGTATTAATTTTTTATTTATTTTTTACACATGTATACAGCACAGTTCGTTTTCTTCATAGTCAATTCTTTGGGCTTGTATTGTCCTAAGAGAGGGGAATACATAAAAAAATAAATAAAACTTCATATGTATGGATAGTTCTGATGCCAATGAACATTTTGAGTGGTTGGAATAAAAAAAATATTAAAAATTGACTTAGTTATCACACCTCAAAGGAGCATTACATATTTGGCTAAAATGTACTCTTCGAGGGTGTTCTCAGTTAAATTGCCATTGTCAAAAAATTTGGCATGCATTGAAAAAATTGTTGTTATAACTTATTGCCTTATTCGAAGCTCTAATTATGTCATATGAAGTATTAATTTTTTATTTATTTTTTATACATGTATACAGCACAGTTCGTTTTCTTCATAGTCCATTCTTTGGGCTTGTATTGTCCTAAGAGGGGGGAATACATAAAAAAAAAAAAAAACTTCATATGTATGGATAGTTCTGATGCCAATGAACATTTTGAGTGGTTGAAATAAAAAAAAATGTTAAAAATTGACTTAGTTATCACACCTCAAAGTACAATTACTTATTTGGCTAAAATGTACTCTTCGAGGGTGTTCTGAGTTAAATTGCCATTGTCAAAAAATTTGGCATGCATTGAAAAAATTGTTGTTATAACTTATTGCCTTATTCGAAGCTCTAATTATGTCATATGAAGTATTAATTTTTTATTTATTTTTTATACATGTATACAGCACAGTTCGTTTTCTTCATAGTCCATTCTTTGGGCATGTATTGTCCTAAGAGGGGGGAATACATAAAAAAAAAAAAACTTCATATGTATGGATAGTTCTGATGCCAATGAACATTTTGAGTGGTTGAAATAAAAAAAAATGTTAAAAATTGACTTAGTTATCACACCTCAAAGTAGAATTACTTATTTGGCTAAAATGTACTCTTAGAGGGTGTCACTGATTCCAAGGCACAAGGGTTAAACGTACAACCGGGGCTGCTTCGTTAAAAATTTCGAGGGGGCGCTATTGAGTCATTTTTTTAAAAATAGCACAATCAACAATAAAATATTGCTCATTTTACCAGGCCAGATGTGTGTGCCAAGTTTCAGGAGTTTCTGTGCATGTTTAGACCCTCAAAACTGGCGTTGTTTTCTTGGCGAACAGCGCTTAGCCACGCCCACAGCAATTCGCGAAAACTCACAAACTTCGTGTTGTGAAATCATGAAGGCCGAAACCCTCATCTGAGCAAATATGAGGTAGGTCCAGTTAACGTGTTTGGAGAAAAACGTAGAAGAAAATTTGTAAGAAAAAAAATTGCCACTAGGTGGCGCTATCAGTTAGATGAAATGTAAGTTAGTAGATGTCTTTAGAGCTGGACTCTCATTAAATGTGTGAAATTTTGAGAAGATAGGATCATCTCGGTCAGGTTAATGCAGCTTTTATTGTCACGAAAAATCTTCAGATTTTGCGTCACCGTAGCGGCCACGCCCTTTGGCGAAAAGTTACAATATTCGGTGTGGGGCATCATCAACATGTTAAGGGTTTTCTGACCAATTTTCAACTGGATCCCTTCAACGAGCTCAGCACAGTAGCTAAAAACGTAAAGTATGACATTTATTGTAACCACTAGGTGGCGCTATATGTAGAACTGAATTTTGTCATATAGATGTTTTCAGGCCGTGACTATTACGTTGCCTGAGAAGTTTGAGATTTTTTGGAGCTTGTACATGGGAGTTATTCAGCATTTGCTCTTTCTGGACAAATGAAATTTTAAAGGCAATATTTGATGCCCCGCCCCCGTCATATAGTATTTCGAAAAGGCAAGACTTTTTGCCCAGCTGTTCTCTTAGGTCTTGAGATGATAAATGCCAAGTTTGAAGTCAATGGGATGAAAAATGTTTGCATAGGGGGAAAAAGCATGACCACAGTGAATGTGCCAAAATAGGCCAAAATTGGACATTAAAAAATTCATAGCTCACTTCCTGTACATTTTAGCTACATGGTCCCAATAGACTTTTTTGTGCGTCTCGGGGTGCTACACGTGCCTGCCAATTTTTGTTGCTCTAGCTCAAACGTGCCGGGCTTGGTTTTTATTTTTCTACGCTAGGGGGCGCTATCGAGTCGCATTGTTATGACGACTTAATAATATCAAATTTTTCGCCGGGCCTGAGGAGTGTGCAAAGTTCGGTGAGTTTTCGTGAATGTTTAGGTACCCAAAATCGCGATCGTTTGCGGAGAATAAAGAAGAATAATAATAACTAGAGCTGCGAGCAGCTATAAAGGGCCCTCGCAGCCGAGGCCACGTTGGGGTACTTGCACGTTGGGGTACTTGCACGTTGGGGTACTTGCACGTTGGGGTACTCGCACGTTGGGGTACTCGCACGTTGGGGTACTGGCACATTAGGAGCAAAATTTCTTTGAACATGGCATGATAAACCTTTACATGTGAATTTTTTTTTGCCAGGTGTGATGTGTGTGACAAGCTCAATGTGTTTTGGTGATTGTCAAGATCTGCAAAAATCAGCTTCCTTTTTTATTTTTAGGGAATGAGTTGACCTGACTGTTTTTTTTTTTGCAAAAGTATGTATACCCATCATCGCTTGTACTCATTGCACGATGTTGCTTTTATTGTCCATAGAGGCTATCAAAAATAAATAAAACAAAATAAAAAAGTACATATGTTTGGATCGGTCTGATACCAGTGAACATCTTGAGTAGTGGAAAGTTAAAGAATATTCATAAATGACTTAGTTATAACACTTACAATGAGTTCACAAATTTTGTTCAAAATACCGTAAGTGTTTTTTTTTTTGTTTTTTTTTATGCCTCAAGGACTAGGTGGCGCAGTATTTATAACTGAATTTTGTCATAGAGATACCTTCAGGCCTTGACTATAAATATACATGTCAAGTTTGGGATTTTTTGAAGCATGTACCGGGGAGTTATTCAGCATATCCTTCATTCACGATACTCCTATTAACGTCAATAGAGGCTATCAAAAATAAATAAAACTAAATAAAAAAATACGTATGTTTGGATAGGTCTGATGCTAGTGAACATTTCGAGTGGTTGAAAGTAAAAGAATATTCATAAATGACTTAGTTATCACACTTAGAATGAGTTTACATTTTTTGGACAAAATACCGTATGTGGGGTATTTTTTTGTTTTGCCTCAAGGGCTAGGTGGCGCTGCATATATAACTGAATGTTGTCATAGAGATACCTTCAGGCCTTGACTATGAACATACATGTCAAGTTTGGGATTTTTTGGAGCATGTACTGGGAAGTTATTAAGCATATCCTTTTTCAGTTCGAAACACAAAGTTTGATGCCCCGCCTTCATCATGTAGTGTTTCGAAAAGTCAAGATTTTTCCCCCTGTCGTTGGCTCAGGTCTTGACATGGTCCAGGTCAAGTCTTAACTCAGTCGGATGAAACGTGTAGGAGAAGTGGGCAAAAGTCTGCCCCCTGTAAATGTGCAAAAATCGTCAAAAATGGGACATTCAAAAATTCGTAGCTCACTTCCTGTTCATTTTAGCATATGGGTCCAAGAGACTTTTTTGTAGGTCTTGGGCTCCCTCATACACTTAAAAATATTCGTCGTTCTTGCTTAAACATACAACCGGGGCTGCTTCGTTAAAAATTTCTAGGGGGCGCTATTGAGTCATTTTTGTAAAAATAGCACAATCGACGATAAAAAATTGCTCATTTTGCCAGGCCAGCTGTGTGTGCCAAGTTTCGTGTGTTTCTGTGCCAGTTTAGGCCCTCAAAATTGGCGTTGTTTTCTTGGCGAACAGCGCTTAGCCACGCCCACAGCGATTCGCAAAAAATCACAAACTTCGTGTTGTGACAGCATGAAGGCTGACACCCTCATCTGAGCAAATATGAGGTAGGTCCAGTTAACATGGTTGGAGAAAAACATTGAAGAAAAATAGTAAGAAAAAAAATTGCCAGTAGGTGGCGCTATCAGTAAGATGAAATATAAGTTTGTAGATGTCTTTAGGGCTGGACTCTCATCAATTGTGTAAAATTTTGAGAAGATAGCATCATCTCGGTCAAGTTAATGCAGCTTTTGTTGTCACGAGAAATCTTCAGAATTTGCGGCACCGTAGCGGCCACGCCCTTTGGCAAAAAGTTACAATATTCGGTGTGGGGCATGATCAACATCTTAAGGCTTTTCTGACCAATTTTCAACTGGATCCCTTCAACGAGCTCAGCACAGTAGCTAAAAACGTAAAGTATGACAATTATTGTTACCACTAGGTGGCGCTACATGGATAACTGAATTTTATCATATAGATGTTTTCAGGCCGTGACTATTAAGTTGCCTGATAAGTTTGAGATTTTTTGGAGCTTGAACATGGGAGTTATTAAGCATTTGCTCTTTCTGGACAAATGAAATTTTGAAGGCAATATTTGATGCCCCGCCCCCGTCATATAGTATTTCGAAAAGGCAAGATTTTTTCCCCAGTTGTTCTCTCAGGTCTTGAGATGATAAATGCCAAGTTTGAAGTCAATTGGATGAAAAATGTTTGCAAAGGGGGAAAAAGCATGACCACAGTGAATGTGCCAAAATAGGCCAAAATTGGACATTAAAAAATTCATAGCTCACTTCCTGTACATTTTAGGAAATGGCTTCCATTGACTTTTTTGTGCGTCTCGGGGTGCTACACGTGCCTGCCAATTTTCGTTGCTCTAGCTCAAACATGCCGGGCTTGGTTTTTATTTTTCTATGCTAGGGGGCGCTATAGAGTCGCGTTGTTATGACGACTTCATAATATCAAATTTTTCGCCGGGCCTGAGGAGTGTGCAAAGTTTGGTGAGTTTTCGTAAATGTTTAGGTACCCAAAATCGTGATCGTTTACGGAGAAGAAGAAGAAGAAGAATAATAATAATAATAATAATCCGATCGAAAAACAATAGGGACCTCGCAGCGGTAGCTGCTCGGGCCCTAATAATAATAACTAGAGCTGCGAGCAGCTATAAAGGGCCCTTGCAGCCCGGGCCACGTTGGGGTCCTTGCACGTTGGGGTACTTGCACATTGGGGTACTGGCACGTTGGGGTACTGGCATATTGGAAGCAAAATTTCTTTGAAAATGGCATAATAAACGTTTACATGTAGAATATTTTTTTTGCCAGTGTCTGTCAAGCTCAACGGATTTTGGTGATTGTTAAGACCTGCAAAAATCAGTGTCCTTATTTATTTTTAGGCAATGAGTTGCCCTGATTGGTATTTTTTTGTAAAAGTGTATATACACATCATCGCTCGTTGTACTCATTGCACAATGTTTACTTTTATTGTCCAAAGGGGCAATCAAAAATGAATAAAACAAAATGGAAACGTACATACGTTTGGATCGGTGTGAAGCCAGTGAACAATTTGAGTGGTGGAAACTAAAAGAATATTCATAAATGACTTAGTTATCACACTTAGAATGAGTGTACATTTTTTGTACAAAATACCGTATGTGGGGTATTTTTTTAATTTTTTTTATATAAGCCTCAACGGCTAGGTGGCGCTGTATTTATAACTGAATGTTGTCATAGAGATACCTTCAGGCCTTGATTATAAGCATACATGTCAAGTGTGGGATTTTTTTTGGAGCATGTACCGTGGAGTTATTAAGCATATCCTTCATTCACGATATTGCTTTTAATGTCCATAGAGGCTATCAAAAATAAATAAAAATATATATATGTTTGGATAAGTCTGATGCCAGTGAACATTTTGAGTGGTGGAAACTAAAAGAATATTCATAAATGACTTCGTTATCACACTTAGAATGAGTTTACATTTTTTGTACAAAATACCGTATGTGGGGTATTTTTTTTTCATGCCTCAAGGGCTAGGTGGCGCTGCATATATAACTGAATGTTGTCATAGAGATAACTTCAGGCCTTGACGATAAACATACATGTCAAGTTTGGGATTTTTTGGAGCATGTACGGGGAGTTATCAAGCATATCCTTTTTCATTGCGAAACACAAATTTTGATGCCCCGCCCTCATCATATAGTATTTCAAAAAGTCAAAATTTTTCCACCTGTCGTTGGCTCAGGTCTTGACATGGTCCAGGCCAAGTCTTAACTCAGTCGGATGAAACGTGTAGGAGAGGTGGGCAAAAGTCTGCCCCCTGTGAATGTGCAAAAATCGTCAAAAATGGGACATTCAAAAATTCGTAGCTCACTTCCTGTTCATTTTAGCATATGGGTACAAGAGACTTTTTTGTAGGTCTTGGGCTCCCTCATACACCTGAAAATATTCGTCGTTCTTGCTTAAACGTACAACCGGGGCTGCTTCGTTAAAAATTACGAGGGGGCGCTATTGAGTCATTTTTGTAAAAATAGCACAATCAACAATAAAATATTGCTCATTTTACCAGGCCAGATGTGTGTGCCAAGTTTCAGGAGTTTCTGTGCATGTTTAGACCCTCAAAACTGGCGTTGTTTTCTTGGCGAACAGCGCTTAGCCACGCCCACAGCAATTCGCGAAAACTCACAAACTTCGTGTTGTGACATCATGAAGGCCGAAACCCTCATCTGAGCAAATATGAGGTAGGTCCAGTTAACATGTTTGGGGAAAAATGTAGAAGAAAATTCGTAAGAAAAAAAATTGCCACTAGGTGGCGCTATCAGTTAGATGAAATGTAAGTTAGTAGATGTCTTTAGAGCTGGACTCTCATCAAATGTGTGAAATTTTGAGAAGATAGGATCATCTCGGTCAAGTTAATGCAGCTTTTATTGTCACGAAAAATCTTCAGACTTTGCGTCACCGTAGCGGCCACGCCCTTTGGCGAAAAGTTACAATATTCGGTGTGGGGCATCATCAACATCTTAAGGCTTTTCTGACCAATTTTCAACTGGATCCCTTCAACGAGCTCAGCACAGTAGCTAAAAACGTAAAGTATGACATTTATTGTAACCACTAGGTGGCGCTATATGTATAACTGAATTTTGTCATATAGATGTTTTCAGGCCGTGACTATTACGTTGCCTGAGAAGTTTGAGATTTTTTGGAGCTTGTACATGGGAGTTATTCAGCATTTGCTCTTTCTGGACAAATGAAATTTTAAAGGCAATATTTGATGCCCCGCCCCCGTCATATAGTATTTCGAAAAGGCAAGACTTTTTGCCCAGCTGTTCTATTAGGTCTTGAGATGAAAAATACCAAGTTTGAAGTCAATGGGATGAAAAATGTTTGCTTAGGGGGAAAAAGCATGAACACAGTGAATGTGCCAAAATAGGCCAAAATTGGACATTAAAAAATTCATAGCTCACTTCCTGTACATTTTAGCTACATGGTCCCAATAGACTTTTTTGTGCGTCTCGGGGTGCTACACGTGCCTGCCAATTTTCGTTGCTCTAGCTCAAACGTGCCGGGCTTGGTTTTTATTTTTCTATGCTAGGGGGCGCTATAGAGTCGCGTTGTTATAACGACTTCATAATATCAAATTTTTCGCCGGACCTGAGGAGTGTGCAAAGTTCGGTGAGTTTTCGTGAATATTTAGGTCCCCAAAATCGCGATTGTTTGCGGAGAATAAAGAATAATAATAATAATAATAATAATAATAATAATAATAATAATAATAATAATTTTTACAAAAACAATAGGGACCTCGCAGCGGTCGCTGCTCGGGCCCTAATAATAATAATAATAATAATAATAATTTTTACAAAAACAATAGGGACCTCGCAGCGGTCGCTGCTCGGGCCCTAATAACTAGAGCTGCGAGCAGCTATAAAGGGCCCTCGCAACCCGGGCCACGTTGGGGTACTTGCACGTCGGGGTACTGGCACGTTGGGGTACTGTCAAATAGGACAAGACCATCTAAAATGTTTTTGACAAGCCTTGTGTGTGCAAAGTTTAATCAAAACGCAAAATATGGTGTGCAATTCCCAAAATAAATTCAAAATGGTGGACTTCCTTTTAGGTTTAGCATACGGCTACAGAATACCTTTTGTAGGTCTTAAGCTAATAGGTATGCCTCCCAGTTTTCATAAATCTTGGTCAAGTCATCTTTAGTTGTGTATCGCTTGAATCATACAATTGGAAATGCTCCATAAAAATGCATAGAGGGCGCTATTGAGCACAACGTTGGGTTACTTGCACGTCAGGGTACTGGCACGTTGGGGTACTGTTACATGGAACAAGGACCATTTAAAATGTTAGTTTTTTCCATGGCTTGTCTGTGCAAAGTTTAATGAGAAAGGCCAAAAATGATGTATAATTCCCAAAATAAAATCAAAATAGCGGACTTCCTCTTTGGTTTGGCAAATGGCTACATAATACTTTTTTGTAGGTCTAGCATAATCATACAATCGGAAATGCTTCATAAAAATGTCTAGAGGGCGCTATTTATTGCAAATTGCACAATAAATCTCTGAAAATTCATGTTCATGACGAGTCTGATGTGTTTGCAAAGTTTCATGAGTTTTCATGTGTATAAAAAAAAAAAAGCAGCACTTGACAAACAATGCATTGCTATGGCAACAGCGTGTTACAAAATAAAACACTTTCGATTACTTTGCATCTTAAACATCTTAAGATGAAACACACCAAGTTTGAAGACAGTTGGATAAATTTTGTAGGAGGGGTTCGTTAAAATATGACCCCTGAAAAAGGCCACAAAAAATGGCAACAAATCCCATCATAAATCAAAATGGCAGACTTCCTGTTTGGTTTAGCACATGGTTCCAAGAGACTTTTTTGTACATCGTGGGCTCTTATGTATGCCTGCAAATTATCATAGCGCTAGGTGAAACGTACAACCGGGAATGCTTCGTTAAAGAGGAGTTTTTTAGCTCAAAATGTGATGCCCGGCCCCTGGGGGACTTCCTGTTAGGTTAAGCACATGGCACCAAGAGACTTTTTTGTACATCCTGGACTGTTACATATGTCTACAATTTTTCGTCGCTCTAGCTGCTTCGTACAACTGGGAATGCTTCATTAATAAGATTTTTTTTCCTTTGCAAAAAGTGCATGCCACGACAACAGCGTGTGACGAAATAAAAAACTTTCAATCACTTTTCATTTTCAAACATCTTAAGATGAATCACACCAAGTTTGAAGATGATCGGATAAACTCTGTAGGAGGAGTTTGTTAAAATATGACCCCTATGAAATGGCCCAAAAAAATGGCAACACATTCCAAAGTAAATCAAAATGGCGGACGTCCTGTTAGGTTTAGCATATGGTTCAAAAAGAGTTTTTTGTACCTCGAGGGCTGTTATATACCTCTACAAATTTTGGTAACTCTATGTGAAACGTACAGCCGGGTATGCTTTGTTAAAGAGGAGTTTTTTAGCTCAAAATGTGATGCCCGGCCCCTGGGGGACTTCCTGTTGGGTTTAGCACAGGGCACCAAGAGACTTTTTTGTACATCTTGGGCTGTTACATATGTCTACAAATTTTCGTAGCTCTAGCTGCTTCGTACAAATGGGAATGCTTCTTTAAGGATATTTTTTTTCCTTTAAAAACAGTGCATGCCATGACAACAGTGTGCGACGAAATACAAAGCTTTCAATAACTTTTCATCTTCAACATCTTAAGATGAATCACACCCAGTTTGAAGATGATCGGATAAACACTGTAGGAGGAGTTCGTTAAAATAAGACCCCAATGAAATGGCCAAAAAAATGGCAACACGTTCCAAAATAAATCAAAATGGTGGACTTCCTGTTAGGTTTAGCATATGGTTCAAAAAGAGTTTTTTGTAGGTCATAGCCTGTGACATATGTGTACCAATTTTCGTAGCTCTAGATTAAACGTACAACCGGCAATGCTTCGTGAAGTAAGAATTTTTAAACTCTAAATTTGATGCGCCGCCACCGTCATATAGTATATCAAAAACTTTTCATTTTTCACAATGATGTTGTCCCAGGTGTTGAGATGGTACATCCCAAGTTTGAAGTCAATCGGGTTAACCGTGTAGGAGAAGCGGGCAAAAGTATGACCCCTGTAAATGTGCAAAAATTGGCAAAAATTGGACATTTAAATACTCATACCTCACTTTCTGTCTATTTTAGGGTACACACTTCAAAGAGGTTTTTGTTCATTGGGATGTGCTACAGGTGCCACACAATTTTCATAGCCGTCGGACAATCGTAGCGGGACAGGGATCCGTTTAACCTATGTAGGGGGCGCTAAGGAGCCATTTTTCTGTTATCATGTATGGCGACTTTAAAATATCAAATTTTTCGCCAGGCCTGATGTGCGTGTAAAGTTTGGTGAGTTTTCGTTCACGTTTAGTGTCTCAAAAATGCGATTGTTTGCGGAGAAGAAAAAGAATAATAATAAGAAGAATTCCTACAAAAACAATAGGGCCTCGCAGCGGCACCGCCGCCGCCGCTGCTCGGGCCCTAATAATAATAATTTTTACAAAAACAATAGGGACCTCGCAGCGGTCGCTGCTCGGGCCCTAATAATAATAATTCGAACGAAAAACAATAGGGACCTCGCAGCGGTCGCTGCTCGGGCCCTAATAATAATAATAATTTTTACAAAAACAATAGGGACCTCGCAGCGGTCGCTGCTCGGGCCCTAACTAGAGCTGCGAGCAGCTATAAAGGGCCCTCGCAGCCCGGGCCACGTTATGGTCCTTGCACGTTGGGGTACTTGCACGTTAGGGTACTGGCACGTTGGGGTACTGGCATATTGGAAGCAAAATTTCTTTGAAAATGGCAAAAAAAATTCTTTGCAAACAATGCATCCCTAAAGCAAAGGCATGTGACAAAATAAAAAATTTCAATAACTTTTCATCTTAAATATCTTAAGATGAAACATGCCAAAGAATGAAGACGATGTGATAAGTTTTGCAGAAAATATGACCCCTATAAAAGGCCCCAAAAAGTGGCTACAAATACCAAAGTAAATCAAAATGTCAGACTTCCTGTTTGGTTTAACATATGGTTCCAAGAGACCTTTTTTGTACATCGTGGGCTCTTATGTATGCCTCCAAATTATCAAGAAAAGAAGTTGGGTTTAGCACTTGACACCAAGAGACTTTTTTTAAACATCGTGGGCTGCTACATATGTCTACAAATTTTCGTAGAATACTTTTTGGAGGTATTAGGCTGATAGGTATGCCTCCCAATATTCACACATCTAGCTGAATCATTTAAAAAACATTTTTCTTTGCAAACAATGCATCGCTACAGCAAAGGCGTGCAACAAAATAAAAAATTTCAATAACTTGTCATCTTAAATATCTTAAGATGAAACGCGCCAAAGAATATATGACGCCTATAAAAGGCCCCAAAAATGGCAACAAATACCAAAGTTAATCAAAATGGCAGACTTCCTGTTTGGTTTAGCATATGGCTTTAGAAACTTTTTTGTAAGTCTTAGGCTGATCTCCCAATATTCACACATCTAGCTGAATCATATAAAAAACATTTTTCTTTTCAAACAATGCATCGCTACAGCAAAGGCGTGCGACAAAATAAAAAATTTCAATAACTTTTCATCTTAAATATCTTAAGATGAAACGTACCAAAGAATATATGACGCCTATAAAAGGCCCCAAAAATGGCATCAAATACCAAAGTTAATCAAAATGGCAGACTTCCTGTTTGGCTTAGCATATGGCTTTAGAAACTTTTTTGTAAGTCTTAGGCTGATAGGTATCCAAATTTTTTCACATCTAGCTGAATCATACATTTCGAAAAGCTTCATAAAAATGTCGAGATGGCGCTATTGAGCCATTTATTGAAAATTGCAGAAAAACTCTCTAAAATGTTCATTTTTTTATGGCAAGTTTGATGTGTGTGCAAAGTTTCATGAGTTTTCGCATGTTTAGAAAAAAAAAAAAAAAAAAAAAAGCAGCATTTTACTTGGCAAACAATGCACCGCTATGGCAACGGCGTGCGACAAAATAAAACACTTTCGATAACTTTGCATCTTAAACATCTTAAGATGAAGCACACCAAGTTTGAAGACAGTCGGATAAATTTTGTAGGAGGAGTTCGTTAAAGTATGACCCCTAAAAAAGGCCACAAAAAAATGGCTACAAATCCCAACGTAAATCAAAATGGCGGACTTCCTGTTTGGTTTAGCACATGGTTCCAAGAGACTTTTTTGTACATCGTGGGCTCTTATGTATGCCTCTAAATTATCATAGCGCTAGGTGAAACGTACAACCGGGAATGCTTTGTTAAAGAGGAGTTTTTTAGCTCAAAATGTGATGCCCAGCCCCTACGGGACTTCCTGTTGGGTTTAGCACATGGCACCAAGAGACTTTTTTTGTACATCGTGGGCTGTTACATTTGTCTCCAAATTTTCGTAGCTCTAGCTGCTTCGTACAACTGGGAATGCTTCATTAAGAAGGAATTTTTTCCTTTGCAAACTGTGCATGCCACGGCAACAGCGTGCGACGAAATAAAAAGCTTTCAATAACTTTTCATCTTCAACATCTTAAGATGAATCACACCAAGTTTGGAGATGATCGGATAAACTCTGTAGGAGGAGTTCGTTAAAATAAGACCCCTATGAAATGGCCCAAAAAATGGCAACACGTTCCAAAGTAAATCAAAATGGCGGACTTCCTGTTCGGTTTAGCATTTGGTTCAAAAAGAGTTTTTTGTACCTTGAGGGCTGTTACATATGTCTTCAAATTTTGGTAACTCTAGGTGAAATGTACAGCCGGGAATGCTTCATTAAGTTAGAATTTTGAAACACAAAATTTGATGCCTCGCCTCTGGCGGACTTCCTGTTAGGTTTAGCATATGGCACCAACAGGCTTTTTTGTAGATCATAGTCTGTTACATATGTGTACCAATTTTCATAGCTCTAGGTTAAACGTACCACCGGCAATGCTTCGTTAAATAAGAATTTTGAAACTGTAAATTTGATGCCCCGCCACCGTCATATAGTATGTCAAAAACTTTTGATTTTTTTACCATGATGTTGTCCCAGGTGTTGAGATGGTACAGCCCAAGTTTGAAGTCAATCGGGTTAACCGTGTAGGAGAAGCGGGCAAAAGTATGACCCCTGTAAATGTGCAAAAATTGGCAAAAATTGGACATTTAAATACTCATACCTCACTTTCTGTCTACTTTAGGGTACACACTTCAAAGAGGTTTTTGTTCATTGGGATGTGCTACAGGTGCCACACAATTTTCATAGCCGTCGGACAATCGTAGCGGGACAGGGATCCGTTTAACCTATGTAGGTGGCGCTACAGAGCCATTTTTCTGTTATCATGTATGGCGACTTTAAAATATCACATTTTTCGCCAGGCCCGATCTGCGTGTAAAGTTTGGTGAGTTTTCGTTCATGTTTAGTGCCTCAAAAATGTGGTTGTTTGCGGAAAAGAATAATAACAAAGAAAAAGAAGAAGAAGAATAATAACTAGAGCTGCGAGCAGCTATAAAGGGCCCTCGCAACCCGTGCCACGTTGGGGTATTTGCACGTCGGGGTACTGGCACGTTAGGGTACTGTTTCATAAGAAACCGTCTAAATTGTAAATGTTTTGCCATGCTTTTTGTGTTTGTTCACATTGCTATGGAATGCTTTGTCGCGGTATTCGGCTGATAGGTATGCCTCCCAATATTCACACATCTAGCTGAATCATATAAAAAAAAAAATTCTTTGCAAACAATGCATCGCTACAGCAAAGGCGTGCCACGTTGGGGTACTTGCACGTCGGGGTACTGGCACGTTGGGGTACTGTCAAATAGGACAAGGACCATCTAAAATGTTTTTGACAAGCCTTGTGTGTGCAAAGTTTAATCAAAACGCAAAATATGGTGCGCAATTCCCAAAATAAATTCAAAATGGCGGACTTCCTTTTAGGTTTAGCATACGGCTACAGAATACTTTTTGTAGGTCTTAAGCTAATAGGTATGCCTCCCAGTTTTCACAAATCTAGGTCAAGTCATCTTTAGTTGTGTATCGCTTGAATCATACAATTGGAAATGCTCCATAAAAATGCATAGAGGGCGCTATTGAGCACAACGTTGGGTTACTTGCACGTCAGGGTACTGGCACGTTGGGGTACTGTTACATGGAACAAGGACCATTTAAAATGTTAGTTTTTTCCATGCCTTGTCTGTGCAAAGTTTAATGAAGAAGGCCAAAAATTATGTATAATTCCCAAAATAAAATCAAAATAGCGGACTTCCTCTTTGGTTTGGCAAATGGCTACATAATACTTTTTTGTAGGTCTAGCATAATCATACAATCGGAAATGCTTCATAAAAATGTCTAGAGGGCGCTATTTATTGCAAATTGCACAATAAATCTCTGAAAATTCATGTTCATGACAAGTCTGATGTGTTTGCAAAGTTTCATGAGTTTTCATGTGTATAAAAAAAAAAAAAAAGCAGCACTTGACAACTGTTACATGGAACAAGGACCATTTAAAATGTTAGTTTTTTCCATGCCTTGTCTGTGCAAAGTTGAATGAAAAAGGCCAAAAATGATGTATAATTCCCAAAATAAAATCAAAATAGCGGACTTCCTCTTTGGTTTGGCAAATGGCTACATAATACTTTTTTGTAGGTCCAGCATAATCATACAATCGGAAATGCTTCATAAAAAGGTCTAGAGGGCGCTATTTATTGCAAATTGCACAATAAATCTCTGAAAATTCATGTTCATGACAAGTCTGATGTGTTGGCAAAGTTCCATGAGTTTTCATGTGTATAAAAAAAAAAAGCAGCACTTGACAAACAATGCATTGCTATGGCAACAGCGTGTTACAAAATAAAAAACTTTAGATTACTTTGCATCTTAAACATCTTAAGATGAAACACACCAAGTTTGAAGACAGTCGGATAAATTTTGTAGGAGGGGTTCGTTAAAATATGACCCCTGAAAGTTTTTCCTTGCCCGGTTGGAGGGTTAGATCAGGGGATGTCGCAACTTGTTTGTGGTTAAGTGCTACAGAAGTAAATGTGTCTTAACAACCTCATGATTGAATGTGTTTTCAATTCTCTAGGATGTGATTGGATTGTATCAATTAAATGTTCTTATAACTGATTCAGTGAGTAGTAAAAATAGTGTGTCAAGTATAATGACATGAAATATAAGGAATACAAAAAACAAAACAAGAACCCTCTAAATTACACATTTTGTTCCAGGCTTTATGTGCGTGCATAGTTTGAGTATACACCTAGGTTTAGGCCAGGAGTGTTCAAACCTTTTGCAAAGAGGGCCGGGTATGGTAAGGTGAAAATGTGCGGGGCCTAATCAACCATTTAGTTTAGCCTGACATAATTTTTTTACATGCATATGTAAATATATATATGTGGACAAATGTGTACATATGTCTACAAATTTTTGTAGCTCGAGCTGCTTCGTCCAACTGGGAACGCTGCATTAAGAAGGATTTTTTTTTCCTTTGCCAACAGTGCATGCCACGACAACAGCGTGCGACGAAATAAAAAGCTTTCAATAACTTTTCATCGTCAACATCTTAAGATGAATCACACCAAGTTTGAAGATGATCGGATAAACTCTGTAGGAGGAGTTCGTTAAAATAAGACCCCTATGAAATGGCCAAAAAAATGGCAACATGTTCCAAAGTAAATCAAAATGGCAGACTTCCTGTTAGGTTTAGCATATGGTTCAAAAAGAGTTTTTTGTACCTCGAGGGTTGTTACATATGTCTTCAAATTTTGGTCACTCTAGGTGAAACGTACAGCCGGAAATGCTTCATTAAGTAAAAATTTTGAAATGCAAAATTTGATGCCCTGCCTCTGGCGGACTTCCTGTTAGGTTTAGCATATGGCACCAACAGGCTTTTTTGTAGATCATAGTCTGTTACATATGTGTACCAATTTTCGTAGCTCTAGATTAAACGTATAACCGGCAATACTTCAGATGAAACATGCCAAAGAATGAAGACAATCTGATAAGTTTTGTAGAAAATATGAGGCCTATAAAAGGCCCCCAAAAAATGGCTACAAATAGCAAAGTAAATCAAAATGCCGGACTTCCTGTTTGGCTTAGCATATGGTTCTAAAAGACTTTTTTGTACATCGTGGGCTCTTATGTATGCCTCCAAATTATCATAGCGCTAGGTGAAAGGTACAACCGGGAATGCTTCGTTAAAGAGGAGTTTTTTAGCTCAAAAAGTGATGCCCGGCCCTTGCGGGACTTCCTGTTGGGTTTAGCACAAAGCAGCAAGAGACTTTTTTGTACATCGTGGGCTGTTACATATGTCTACAAATTTTCGTAGCTCTAGCTGCTTCGTACAACTGAGAATTCTTCATTAAGAAGAATTTTTTTCCTTTGCAAACAAGTGCATGCCACGACAACAGCGTGCAGCGAAATAAAAAGCTTTCAATAACTTTTCATCTTCAACATCTTAAGATGAATCACACCAAGTTTGAAGATGATCGGATAAACTCTGTAAGAGGAGTTCGTTAAAATAGGACCCCTATGAAATGGCCAAAAAAATGGGAACACGTTCCAAAGTAAATCAAAATGGTGGACTTTCTGTTAGGTTTAGCATATGGTTCAAAAAGAGTTTTTTGTACCTTGAGGGCTGTTACATATGTCTTTAAATTTTGGTAACTCTAGGTGAAACGTACAGCCGGGAATGCTTCATTAAGTAAGAATTTTGAAACTCAAAATTTGATGCCCCGCCTCTGGCGGCCTTCCTGTTGGGTTTAGCATATGGCACCAACAGACTTTTTTGTAGGTCATAGTCTGTTACATATGTGTACCAATTTTCGTAGCTCTAGGTTAAACATACAACCGGCAATACTACGTTTAGTAAGAGTTTTGAAACTCTAAATTTGATGCCCCACCGCCGTCATATAGTATGTCGAAAACTTTAGATTTTTTACCATGGTGTTGTCCCAGGTCTTGAGATGGTACATCCCAAGTTTGAAGTCAATTGGATTAACCGTGTAGGAGAAGCAGGCAAAGTATGACCCCTGTAAATGTGCAAAAATTCGCCAAAATTGGACATTTAAATACTCATATCTCACTTCCTGTCTATTTTAGGGTACACACCTCAAAGAGGTTTTTGTTCATCTGGATGTGCTACAGGTGCCACACAATTTTCATAGCCGTCGGACAATCGTAGCGGGCCAGGGATCTGTTTAACCTATGTAGGTGGCGCTATGGAGCCATTTTTCTGTTATCACCTATGGCGACTTTAAAATATCAAATTTTTCGCCAGGCCTGACGTGTGTGTAAAGTTTGGTGAGTTTTCGTTCACGTTTAGTGTCTCAAAAATGTGATTGTTTGCGGAAAAGAATAATAACAAATAAAAAGAAGAACTAGAGCTGCGAGCAGCTATAAAGGGCCCTCGCAACCCGGGCCACGTTGGGGTATTTGCACGTCGGGGTACTGGCATGTTGGGGTACTGTCAAATAGGAAACCATCTAAATTGTAAACGTTTTTGCCATGCTTTGTGTTTTTAAAGTTTCATGGAAAGGCCAAAAACGATGCACAATTAACAAAATAAAATCAAAATGGATTGGCACATGGCTATATAGAATACTTTTTGAATATATTCGGCATGCCTGCCAATATTCACACATCTAGCTGAATCATATAATCGGAAAGACTTCATAAAAATGTCTAGAGGGCGCTATTGAGCCATTTATTACAAATAGCACAACAAATCTCTAAATAAAATATTCATGTTCTAGACAGGTCTGGTGCGTGTGCAAAGTTTTGTGAGTTTTCACCCATATTTAGACTCTCAAAAAAGCATTTTTCTTCACAAACAATGCATGGCTACAGCAAAGGCGTGTGACAAAATAAAAAAATTCAATAACTTTTCATCTTAAATATCTTAAGATGAAACACGCCAAAGAATGAAGACGATCTGATAAGTTCTGTTGAAAATATGACCCCTATAAAAGGCCCCAAAAATGGCTACAAATACCAAAGTAAATCAAAATGGCAGACTTCCTTTTTGATTCAGCATATGGCTTTAGAAACCTTTTTGTAAGTCTTAGGCTGATAGGTATCCCAATTTTTACAAATCTAGCTGAATCATAAAACACAAAACATTTGCAAAAGCTTCATAAAAATGTCTAGAGGGCGCTATTGAACCATTTATTGCAAATTGAATAAGAAATCTCTAAAATATTCATGCTGATGACAAGCCTGATGTGTGTGTAAAGTTTCATGAGTTTTTGCACATGTTTAGACCAAAAAAAAAAAGTAACATTTTACTTGGCAAACAATGCATCGCCATGACAACGGCGTGCGACAAAATAAATAACTTTCGATAACTTTGCATCTTAAACATCTTAAGATGAAGCACACCAAGTTTAAAGACAGTCGGATAAATTTTGTAGGAGGAGTTCGTTAAAATATGACCCCTAAAAAAGGCCACAAAAAATGGCTACAAATCCCAACGTAAATCAAAATGGTGGACTTCCTGATTGGTTTAGCATATTGCTCCAAGAGACTTTTTTTGTACATCCTGAGCTCTTATGTTTGCCTGCAAATTATCATAGCTTTAGGTGTTTAATCAAAACGCAAAATATGGTGTGCAATTCCCATGCATTGCTATGGCAACAGCGTGTGACAAAATAAAAAACTTTCGATTACTTTGCATCTTAAACATCTTAAGATGAAACATACCAAGTTTGAAGACAGTCGGATAAATTTTGTAGGAGGGGTTCGTTAAAATATGACCCCTGAAAAAGGCCACAAAAAATGGCAACAAATCCCATCATAAATCAAAATGGCGGACTTCCTGTTTGGTTTAGCCCATGGTTCCAAGAGACTTTTTTGTACATCGTGGGCTCTTATGTATGCCTGCAAATTATCATAGCGCTAGGTGAAACGTACAACCGGGAATGCTTAGTTAAAGAGGAGTTTTTTAGCTCAAAATGTGATGCCCGGCCCCTGGGGGACTTCCTGTTGCGTTTAGCACATGGCACCAAGAGACATTTTTGTAGATCCTGGGCTGTTACATATGTCTACAATTTTTCGTCACTCTAGCTGCTTCGTACAACTGGGAATGCTTCATTAAGAAGGATTTTTTTCCTTTGCAAAAAGTGCATGCCACGATAACAGCATGTGACGAAATAAAAAACTTTCAATAACTTTTCATTTTCAACATCTTAAGATGAATCACACCAAGTTTGAAGATGATCGGATAAACTCTGTAGGAGGAGTTTGTTAAAATATGACCCCTATGAAATGGCCAAAAAAAATGGCAACACATTCCAAAGTAAATCAAAATGGCGGACGTCCTGTTAGGTTTAGCATATGGTTCAAAAAGAGTTTTTTGTAAATCGAGGGCTGTTATATACCTCTACAAATTTTGGTAACTCTAGGTGAAACGTACAGCCGGGTATGCTTTGTTAAAGAGGAGTTTTTTTTAGCTCAAAATGTGATGCCCGGCCCCTGGGGGACTTCCTGTTGGGTTTAGCACAGGGCACCAGGAGACTTTTTTGTACATCTTGGGCTGTTACATATGTCTACAAATTTTCGTAGCTCTAGCTGCTTCGTACAACTGGCAATGCTTCTTTAAGGATATTTTTTTTCCTTTGCAAACAGTGCATGCCATGACAACAGCGTGCGACGAAATACAAAGCTTTCAATAACTTTTCATCTTCAACATCTTAAGATGAATCACACCAAGTTTGAAGATGATCGGATAAACACTGTAGGAGGAGTTCGTTAAAATAAGACTCCAATGAAATGGCCAAAAAAATGGCAACACGTTCCAAAATAAATCAAAATGGTGGACTTCCTGTTAGGTTTAGCATATGGTTCAAAAAGAGTTTTTTGTAGGTCATAGCCTGTTACATATGTGTACCAATTTTCGTAGCTCTAGATTAAACGTACAACCGGCAATGCCTCGTGAAGTAAGAATTTTTAAACTCTAAATTTGATGTGCCGCCGCCGTCATATAGTATATCAAAAACTTTTCATTTTTCACAATGATGTTGTCCCAGGTGTTGAGATGGTACATCCCAAGTTTGAAGTCAATCGGGTTAACCGTGTAGGAGAAGCGGGCAAAAGTATGACCCCTGTAAATGTGCAAAAATTGGCAAAAATTGGACATTTAAATACTCATACCTCACTTTCTGTCTATTTTAGGGTACACACTTCAAAGAGGTTTTTGTTCATTGGGATGTGCTACAGGTGCCACACAATTTTCATAGCCGTCGGACAATCGTAGCGGGACAGGGATCCGTTTAACCTATGTAGGGGGCGCTAAGGAGCCATTTTTCTGTTAACATGTATGGCGACTTTAAAATATCAAATTTTTCGCCAGGCCTGATGTGCGTGTAAAGTTTGGTGAGTTTTCGGTCACGTTTAGTGTCTCAAAAATGCGATTGTTTGCGGAGAATAATAATAATAAGAATAATAAGAAGAAGAATTCCTACAAAAACAATAGGGCCTCGCAGCGGCACCGCCGCCGCCGCTGCTCGGGCCCTAATAATAAGAATTCCTTGAAAAACAATAGGGACCTCGCAGCGGTCGCTGCTCGGGCCCTAATAATAACTAGAGCTGCGAGCAGCTATAAAGGGCCCTCGCAGCCCGGGCCACGTTGGAGTCCTTGCACGTTGGGGTACTTGCACGTTAGGGTACTGGCACGTTGGGGTACTGGCATATTGGAAGCAAAATTTCTTTGAAAATGGCATAATAAACGTTTACATGTAGAATATTTTTTTTTGCCAGTGTGTATCAAGCTCAACGGGTTTTGGGGATTGTTAAGACCTGCAAAAATCTGCGTCCTTTTTTATTTTTAGGCAATGAGTTGCCCTGATTGGTATTTTTTGTAAAAGTGTATATATACATCATCGCTCGTTGTACTCATTGCACAATGTTACTTTTATTGTCCAAAGGGGCAATCAAAAATGAATAAAACAAAATGGAAACGTACATACGTTTGGATCGGTGTGAAGCCAGTGAACAATTTGAGTGGTGGAAACTAAAAGAATATTCATAAATGACTTAGTCATCACACTTAGAATGAGTTTACATTTTTTGTACAAAATACCGTATGTGTTTTTTTTTTTTTTATATAAGCCTCAAGGGCTAGGTGGCGCTGTATTTATAACTGAATGTTGTCACCGAGATACCTTCAAGCCTTGATTATAAGCATACATGTCAAGTGTGGGATTTTTTTTGGAGCATGTACCGTGGAGTTATTAAGCATATCCTTCATTCACGATATTGCTTTTAATGTCCACAGAGGCTATCAAAAATAAATAAAAATATATATATGTTTGGATAAGTCTGATGCCAGTGAACATTTTGAGTGGTGGAAACTAAAAGAATATTCATAAATGACTTAGTTATCACACTTAGAATGAGTTTACATTTTTTGTACAAAATACCGTATGTGGGGTATTTTTTTTTATGCCTCAAGGGCTAGGTGGCGCTGCATATATAACTGAATGTTGTCATAGAGATAGCTTCAGGCCTTGACGATAAACATACATGTCAAGTTTGGGATTTTTTGGAGCATGTACCGGGGAGTTATTAAGCATATCCTTTTTCAGTGCGAAACACAAATTTTGATGCCCCGCCTTCATCATATAGTATTTCGAAAGGTCAAGATTTTTCCCCCTGTCGTTGGCTCAGGTCTTGACAGGGTCCAGGTCAAGTCTTAACTCAGTCAGATGAAACGTGTAGAAGTGGGCAAAGGTCTGCCCCCTGTGAATGTGCAAAAATAGTCAAAAATGGGACATTCAAAAATTCGTAGCTAACTTCCTGTTCATTTTAGCATAGAGACCAAGAGACTTTTTTGTAGGTCTTGGGCTCCCTCCTACGCCTAAAAATATTCGTCGTTCTTGCTTAAACGTACAACCGGGGCTGCTTCGTTAAAAACTTCTTGGGGGCGCTATTGAGTCATTTTTGTAAAAATAGCACAATCAACAATAAAATATTGCTCATTTTACCAGGCCAGATGTGTGTGCCAAGTTTCATGAGTTTCTGTGCATGTTTAGACCCTCAAAACTGGCGTTGTTTTCTTGGCGAACAGCGCTTAGCCACACCCACAGCAATTCGCGAAAACTCACAAACTTCGTGTTGTGACATCATGAAGGCCGAAACCCTCATCTGAGCAAATATGAGGTAGGTCCAGTTAACGTGTTTGGAGAAAAACGTAGAAGAAAATTCGTAAGAAAAAAAATTGCCACTAGGTGGCGCTATCAGTTAGATGAAATATAAGTCAGTAGATGTCTTTAGGGCTGGACTCTTTTTTATTTTTCTACGCTAGGGGGCGCTATCGAGTCGCATTGTTATGACGACTTAATAATATCAAATTTTTCGCCGGGCCTGAGGAATGTGCAAAGTTCGGTGAGTTTTCGTGAATGTTTAGGTACCCAAAATCGGGATCGTTTGCGGAGAATAAAGAAGAAGAAGAAGAAGAAGAAGAAGAAGAAGAAGAATTTTTACAAAAACAATAGGGACCTCGCAGCGGTCGCTGCTCGGGCCCTAATAATAATAATAATAACTAGAGCTGCGAGCAGCTATAAAGGGCCCTCGCAGCCCGGGCCACGTTGGGGTACTTGTACGTTGGGGAACTTGCACATTGGGGTACTGGCACATTGGAAGCAGAATTTCTTTGAAAATGGCATGATAAACATGTGGATTATTATTTTTTTTTGCCAGGTGTGATGAGTGTGTCAAGCTCAATGGGTTTTGGTGATTGTTAAGATCTGCAAAAATCAGCGTCTTTTTTTTATTTTTAGGCAATGAGTTGCCCTGATTGGTATTTTTCGTAAAAGTATATATACACACATCATCGCTCGTACTCAATGTTGCTTTTATTGTCCATAGAGGCGATCAAAAAAATAAATAAAACTAAATAAAAAATACGTATGTTTGGATCAGTCTGATGCCAGTGAACATATTGAGTGGTGGAAAGTAAAAGAATATTCATAAATGACTTAGTTATCACACTTACAATGAGTCTACAATTTTTGCAAAAATACCGTAAGTGAGGCATTTTTTTTTTAAGCCTCAAGGACTAGGTGGCGCTGTATTTATAACTGAATTTTGTCATAGCGATACCTTCAGGCCTTGACTATAAATATACATTTCAAGTATGGGATTTTTTGGAGCATGTACCGGGGAGTTATTAAGCATAGCCTTCATTCACGATATTGCTTTTAATGTCCATAGAGGCTATCAAAAATACATAAAACTAAATAACAAAAATATGTATGTTTGGTTAGGTCTGATGCCAGTGAATATTTTGAGTGGTGGAAAGTAAAAGAATATTCCTAAATGACTGAGTTATCACACTTAGAATGAGTTTACATTTTTTGTACAAAATACCGTAAGTGGGGTATTTTTTTTTCATGCCTCAAGGGCTAGGTGGCGCTGCATATATAACTGAATGTTGTCATAGAGATACCTTCAGGCCTTGACGATAAACATACATGTCAAGTTTGGGATTTTTTGGAGAATGTATCGGGAAGTTATTAAGCATATCCTTTTTCAGTGCGAAACACAAATTTTGATGCCCCGCCCTCATCATATAGTATTTCCAAAAGTCAAGATTTTTCCGTCTGTTGTTGGCTCAGGTCTTGACATGGTCCAGGTCAAGTCTTAACTCAGTCGGATGAAACGTGTAGGAGAAGTGGGCAAAAGTATGCCCCCTGAAAATGTGCAAAAATCGTCAAAAATGGGACATTCAAAAATTCGTAGCTCACTTCCTGTTCATTTTAGCACATGGGTCCAAGAGACTTTTTTGTAGGTCTTTGGCTCCCTCATACACCTAAAAATTTTCGTAGATCTTGCTTAAACGTACAATCGGGGCTGCTTCGTTAAAAATTTCTAGGGGGCGCTATTGAGTCATTTTTGTAAAAATAGGACAATACATGATAAAATATTGCTCATTTTGCCAGGCCAGATGTGTGTGCCAAGTTTCATGAGTTTCTGCGCATGTTTAGACCATCAAAACTAGCGTTGTTTTCTTGGCGAACAGTGCTTAGCCACGCCCACAGCGATTCGCGAAAACTCACAAACTTCGTGTTGTGACATCATGAAGGCCGAAACCCCCATCTGAGCAAATATGAGGTTGGTCCAGTTAACGTGTTTGGAGAAAAATGTACAAGAAAATTCGTTAAAAAAAAATTGCCACTAGGTGGCGCTATCAGTAAGATGAAATATAAGTTCGTAGATGTCTTTAGGGCTGGACTCTCATCAAATGTGTGAAATTTTGAGAAGATAGGATCATCTCGGACAAGTTCATGCAGCTTTTATTGTCACGAAAAATCTTCAGAATTTGCGTCACCGTAGCGGCCACTCCCTTTGGCGAAAAGTTACAATATTCGGTGTGGGGCATCATCAACATCTTAAGGCTTTTCTGACCAATTTTCAACTGGATCCCTTCAACGAGCTCAGCACAGTAGCTAAAAACGTAAAGTATGACATTTATTGTAACCACTAGGTGGCGCTATATGTATAACTGAATTTTTTCATATAGGTGTTTTCAGGCCGTGACTATTACGTTGCCTGAGAAGTTTGAGATTTTTTGGAGCTTGTACATGGGAGTTATTCAGCATTTGCTCTTTCTGGACAAATGAAATTTTAAAGGCAATATTTGATGCCCCGCCCCCGTCATATAGTATTTCGAAAAGGCAAGATTTTTTGCCTAGTTGTTCTCTTAGGTCTTGAGATGATAAATGCCAAGTTTAAAGTCAATGGGATGAAAAATGTTTGCATAGGGGGAAAAAGTATGACCACAGTGAATGTGCCAAAATAGGCCAAAATTGGACATAAAAAAATTCATAGCTCACTTCCTGTACATTTTAGGAAATGGCTTCCACTGACTTTTTTGTGCGTCTCGGAGTGCTACACGTGCCTGCCAATTTTCGTAGCTCTAGCTCAAACGGGCCGGGATTGGTTTTTATTTTTCTACGCTAGGTGGCGCTATAGAGTCGCGTTGTTATGACAACTACATAATATCAAATTTTTCGCCGGGCCCGAAGAGACTGCAAAGTTTGGTGAGTTTTCGTAAATGTTTAGGCCCTCAAAAATGCGATCGTTTGCGGAGAATAAAGAAGAAGAAGCACGTTGGGCTACTGGCATATTGGAAGCAAAATTTCTTTGAAAATGGCATAATAAACGTTTACATGTAGAATATTTTTTTTTGCCAGTGTGTGTCAAGCTCAACGGGTTTTGGTGGTTGTTAAGACCTGCAAAAATCAGCGTCCTTTTTTATTTTTAGGCAATGAGTTGCCCTGATTGGTATTTTTTGTAAAAGTGTATATACACATCATCGCTCGTTGTACTCATTGCACAATGTTACTTTTATTGTCCAAAGGGGCAATCAAAAATGAATAAAACAAAATGGAAACGTACATACGTTTGGATCGGTGTGAAGCCAGTGAACAATTTGAGTGGTGGAAACTAAAAGAATATTCATAAATGACTTAGTTATCACACTTAGAATGAGTGTAAATTTTTTGTACAAAACACCGTATGTGGGTTTTTATATATATATATATATATATATATATATATATATATATATATATATATATATATATATATATATATATATATATATATAAATGCCTCAAGGGCTAGGTGGCGCTGTATTTATAACTGAATGTTGTCATAGAGATACCTTCAGGCCTTGATTATAAGCATACATGTCAAGTGTGGGATTTTTTTTGGAGCATGTAACGTGGAGTTATTAAGCATATCCTTCATTCACGATATTGCTTTTAATGTCCATAAAGGCTATCAAAAATAAATAAAAATATATATATGTTTGGATAAGTCTGATGCCAGTGAACATTTTGAGTGGTGGAAACTAAAAGAATATTCATAAATGACTTAGTTATCACACTTAGAATGAGTTTACATTTTTTGTACAAAATACCGTATGTGGGGTATTTTTTTTTATGCCTCAAGGGCTAGGTGGCGCTGCATATAGAACTGAATGTTGTCATAGAGATAACTTCAGGCCTTGACGATAAACATACATGTCAAGTTTGGGATTTTTTGGAGCATGTACCGGGGAGTTATCAAGCATATCCTTTTTCATTGCGAAACACAAATTTTGATGCCCCGCCCTCATCATATAGTATTTTGAAAAGTCAAAATTTTTCCCCCTGTCGTTGGCTCAGGTCTTGACATGGTCCAGGCCAAGTCTTAACTCAGTCGGATGAAACGTGTAGGAGAAGTGGGCAAAAGTCTGCCCCCTGTGAATGTGCAAAAATCGTCAAAAATGGGACATTCAAAAATTCGTAGCTCACTTCCTGTTCATTTTAGCATATGGGTACAAGAGACTTTTTTGTAGGTCTTGGGCTCCCTCATACACCTAAAAATATTCGTCGTTCTTGCTTAAACGTACAACTGGGGCTGTTTCGTTAAAGATTTCTAGGGGGCGCTATTGAGTCATTTTTGTAAAAATAGCACAATCGGCGATAAAAAATTGCTCATTTTGCCAGGCCAGCTGTGTGTGCCAAGTTTCGTGTGTTTCTGTGCCAGTTTAGGCCCTCAAAATTGGCGTTGTTTTCTTGGCGAACAGCGCTTAGCCACGCCCACAGCGACTCGCGAAAACTCACAAACTTCGTGTTGTGACATCATGAAGGCCGAAACCCTCATCTGAGCAAATATGAGGTAGGTCCAGTTAACGTGTTTGGAGAAAAACGTAGAAGAAAATTCGTAAGAAAAAAAATTGCCACTAGGTGGCGCTATCAGTTAGATGAAATGTAAGTTAGTAGATGTCTTTAGAGCTGGACTCTCATCAATTGTGTACAATTTTGAGAAGATAGCATCATCTCGGTCAAGTTAATGCAGCTTTTGTTGTCACGAGAAATCTTCAGACTTTGCGGCACCGTAGCGGCCACGCCCTTTGGCGAAAAGTTACAATATTCGGTGTGGGGCATGATCAACATCTTAAGGCTGTTCTGACCAATTTTCAACTGGATCCCTTCAACGAGCTCAGCACAGTAGCTAAAAACGTAAAGTCTGACAATTATTGTTACCACTAGGTGGCGCTACATGGATAACTGAATTTTATCATATAGATGTTTTCAGGCCGTGACTATTAAGTTGCCTGATAAGTTTGAGATTTTTTGGAGCTTGAACATGGGAGTTATTAAGCATTTGCTCTTTCTGGACAAATGAAATTTTAAAGGCAATATTTGATGCCCCGCCCCCGTCATATAGTATTTCGAAAAGGCAAGATTTTTTCCCCAGTTGTTCTCTCAGGTCTTGAGATGATAAATGCCAAGTTTGAAGTCAATTGGATGAAAAATGTTTGCAAAGGGGGAAAAAGCATGACCACAGTGAATGTGCCAAAATAGGCCAAAATTGGACATTAAAAAATTCATAGCTCACTTCCTGTACATTTTAGCTACATGGTCCCAATAGACTTTTTTGTGCGTCTCGGGGTGCTACACGTGCCTGCCAATTTTCGTTGCTCTAGCTCAAACATGCCGGGCTTGGTTTTTATTTTTCTATGCTAGGGGGCGCTATAGAGTCGCGTTGTTATGACGACTTCATAATATAAAATTTTTCGCCGGGCCTGAGGAGTGTACAAAGTTTGGTGAGTTTTCGTAAATGTTTAGGTACCCAAAATCGTGATCGTTTACGGAGAAAAAGAAGAATAATAATAATAACTAGAGCTGCGAGCAGCTATAAAGGGCCCTCGCAGCCCGGGCCACGTTGGGGTCCTTGCACGTTGTGGTACTTGCATGTTGGGGTACTGGCACATTGGGGTACTGGCATATTGGAAGCAAAATTTCTTTGAAAATGGCATAATAAACGTTTACATGTAGAATATTTTTTTGCCAGTGTGTGTGTTAAGCTCAACGGGTTTTGGTGATTGTTAAGACCTGCAAAAATCAGCGTCCTTTTTTATTTTTAGGCAATGAGTTGCCCTGATTGGTATTTTTTTGTAAAAGTGTATATACACACCATCGCTCGTTGTACTCATTGCACAATGTTACTTTTATTGTCCAAAGGGGCAATCAAAAATGAATAAAACAAAATGGAAACGTACATACGTTTGGATCGGTGTCAAGCCAGTGAACAATTTGAGTGGTGGAAACTAAAAGAATATTCATAAATGACTTAGTTATCACACTTAGAATGAGTGTACATTTTTTGTACAAAATACCGTATGTGGGGTATTTATTTATTTTTTTATATAAGCCTCAAGGGCTAGGTGGCGCTGTATTTATAACTGAATGTTGTCATAGAGATACCTTCAGGCCTTGATTATAAGCATACATGTCAAGTGTGGGATTTTTTTTGGAGCATGTACCGTGGAGTTATTAAGCATATCCTTCATTCACGATATTGCTTTTAATGTCCATAGAGGCTATCAAAAATAAATAAAAATATATATATGTTTGGATAAGTCTGATGCCAGTGAACATTTTGAGTGGTGGAAACTAAAAGAATATTCAGAAATGACTTCGTTATCACACTTAGAATGAGTGTACATTTTTTGTACAAAATACCGTATGTGGGGTATTTTTTTTTTATTCCTCAAGGGCTAGGTGGCGCTGCATATATAACTGAATGTTGTCACAGAGATAACTTCAGGCCTTGACGATAAACATACATGTCAAGTTTGGGATTTTTTGGAGCATGTACCGGGGAGTTATCAAGCATATCCTTTTTCATTGCGAAACACAAAATTTGATGCCCCGCCCTCATCATATAGTATTTCGAAAAGTCAAAATTTTTCCCCCTGTCGTTGGCTCAGGTCTTGACATGGTCCAGGCCAAGTCTTAACTCAGTCGGATGAAACGTGTTGGAGAAGTGGGCAAAAGTCTGCCCCCTGTGAATGTGCAAAAATTGTCAAAAATGGGACATTCAAAAATTCGTAGCTCACTTCCTGTTCATTTTAGCATATGGGTCCAAGAGACTTTTTTGTAGGTCTTGGGCTCCCTCATACACCTAAAAATATTCGTCGTTCTTGCTTAAACGTACAACCGGGGCTGCTTCGTTAAAAACTTCTAGGGGGCGCTATTGAGTCATTTTTGTAAAAATAGCACAATCAACAATAAAATATTGCTCATTTTACCAGGCCAGATGTGTGTGCCAAGTTTCATGAGTTTCTGTGCATGTTTAGACCCTCAAAACTGGCGTTGTTTTCTTGGCGAACAGCGCTTAGCCACACCCACAGCAATTCGCGAAAACTCACAAACTTCGTGTTGTGACATCATGAAGGCCGAAACCCTCATCTGAGCAAATATGAGGTAGGTCCAGTTAACGTGTTTGGAGAAAAACGTAGAAGAAAATTCGTAATAAAAAAAATTGCCACTAGGTGGCGCTATCAGTTAGATGAAATATAAGTCAGTAGATGTCTTTAGGGCTGGACTCTCATCAAATGTGTGAAATTTTGAGAAGATAGGATCATCTCGGTCAAGTTAATGCAGCTTTTATTTTCACGAAAAAATCTTCAGACTTTGCGTCACCGTAGCGGCCACGCCCTTTGGCGAAAAGTTACAATATTCGGTGTGGGGCATGATCAACATCTTAAGCCTTTTCTGACCAATTTTCAACTGGATCCCTTCAACGAGCTCAGCACAGTAGCTAAAAACGTAAAGTATGACATTTATTGTAACCACTAGGTGGCGCTATATGTATGACTGAATTTTGTCATATAGATGTTTTCAGGCCGTGACTATTACGTTGCCTGAGAAGTTTGAGATTTTTTGGAGCTTGTACATGGGAGTTATTCAGTATTTGCTCTTTCTGGAAAAATGAAATTTTAAAGGCAATATTTGATGCCCCGCCCCCGTCATATAGTATTTCGAAAAGGCAAGACTTTTTGCCCAACTGTTCTCTTAGGTCTTGAGATGATAAATGCCAAGTTTGAAGTCAATGGGATGAAAAATGTTTGCATAGGGGGAAAAAGCATGACCACAGTGAATGTGCCAAAATTGGCCAAAGTTGGACATTAAAAAATTCATAGCTCACTTCCTGTACATTTTAGCTACATGGTCCCAATAGACGTTTTTGTGCGTCTCGGGGTGCTACACGTGCCTGCCAATTTTCGTTGCTCTAGCTCAAACGTGCCGGGCTTGGTTTTTATTTTTCTACGCTAGGGGGCGCTATAGAGTCGCGTTGTTATATCGACTTCATAATATCAAATTTTTCGCCGGACCTGAGGAGTATGCAAAGTTCGGTGAGTTTTCGTGAATATTTAGGTACCCAAAATCGCGATTGTTTGCGGAGAATAAAGAAGAATAATAATAATAATAATAATAATTTTTACAAAAACAATAGGGACCTCGCAGCGGTCGCTGCTCGGGCCCTAACTAGAGCTGCGAGCAGCTATAAAGGGCCCTCGCAGCCCGGGCCACGTTGGGGTCCTTGCACGTTGGGGTACTTGCACGTTGGGGTACTGGCACATTGGGGTACTGGCATATTGGAAGCAAAATTTCTTTGAAAATGGCATAATAAACGTTTACATGTAGAATATTTTTTTGCCAGTGTGTGTGTCAAGCTCAACGGGTTTTGGTGATTGTTAAGACCTGCAAAAATCAGCGTCCTTTTTTATTTTTAGGCAATGAGTTGCCCTGATTGGTATTTTTTTGTAAAAGTGTATATACACATCATCGCTCGTTGTACTCATTGCACAATGTTACTTTTATTGTCCAAAGGGGCAATCAAAAATGAATAAAACAAAATGGAAACGTACATACGTTTGGATCGGTGTGAAGCCAGTGAACAATTTGAGTGGTGGAAACTAAAAGAATATTCATAAATGACTTAGTTATCACACTTAGAATGAGTGTACATTTTTTGTACAAAATACCGTATGTGGGGTATTTTTTATTTTTTTTTATATAAGCCTCAAGGGCTAGGTGGCGCTGTATTTATAACTGAATGTTGTCATAGAGATACCTTCAGGCCTTGATTATAAGCATACATGTCAAGTGTGGGATTTTTTTTGGAGCATGTACCGTGGAGTTATTAAGCATATCCTTCATTCACGATATTGCTTTTAATGTCCATAGAGGCTATCAAAAATAAATAAAAATATATATATGTTTGGATAAGTCTGATGCCAGTGAACATTTTGAGTGGTGGAAACTAAAAGAATATTCATAAATGACTTCATTATCACACTTAGAATGAGTTTACATTTTTTGTACAAAATACCGTATGTGGGGTATTTTTTTTTCATGCCTCAAGGGCTAGGTGGCGCTGCATATATAACTGAATGTTGTCATAGAGATAACTTCAGGCCTTGACGATAAACATACATGTCAAGTTTGGGATTTTTTGGAGCATGTACCGGGGAGTTATCAAGCATATCCTTTTTCATTGCGAAACACAAATTTTGATGCCCCGCCCTCATCATATAGTATTTTGAAAAGTCAAAATTTTTCCCCCTGTCGTTGGCTCAGGTCTTGACATGGTCCAGGCCAAGTCTTAACTCAGTCGGATGAAACGTGTAGGAGAAGTGGGCAAAAGTCTGCCCCCTGTGAATGTGCAAAAATCGTCAAAAATGGGACATTCAAAAATTCGTATTTCACTTCCTGTTCATTTTAGCATATGGGTACAAGAGACTTTTTTTGTAGGTCTTGGGCTCCCTCATACACCTAAAAATATTCGTCGTTCTTGCTTAAACGTACAACCGGGGCTGCTTCGTTAAAAATTTCGAGGGGGCGCTATTGAGTCATTTTTGTAAAAATAGCACAATCAACAATAAAATATTGCTCATTTTACCAGGCCAGATGTGTGTGCCAAGTTTCAGGAGTTTCTGTGCATGTTTAGACCCTCAAAACTGGCGTTGTTTTCTTGGCGAACAGCGCTTAGCCACGCCCACAGCAATTCGCGAAAACTCATAAACTTCGTGTTGTGACATCATGAAGGCCGAAACCCTCATCTGAGCAAATATGAGGTAGGTCCAGTTAACGTGTTTGGAGAAAAACGTAGAAGAAAATTCGTAAGAAAAAAAATTGCCACTAGGTGGCGCTATCAGTTAGATGAAATATAAGTTAGTAGATGTCTTTAGGGCTGGACTCTCATCAAATGTGTGAAATTTTGAGAAGATAGGATCATCTCGGTCAAGTTAATGCAGCTTTTATTTTCACAAAAAATCTTCAGACTTTGCGTCACCATAGCGGCCACGCCCTTTGGCGAAAAGTTACAATATTCGGTGTGGGGCATGATCAACATATTAAGGCTTTTCTGACCAATTTTCAAATGGATCCCTTCAACAAGCTCAGCACAGTAGCTAAAAACGTAAAGTATGACATTTATTGTAACCACTAGGTGGCGCTATATGTATAACTGAATTTTATCATATAGATGTTTTCAGGCCGTGACTATTACGTTGCCTGAGAAGTTTGAGATTTTTTGGAGCTTGAACATGGGAGTTATTAAGCATTTGCTCTTTCTGGACAAATGAAATTTTAAAGGCAATATTTGATGCCCCGCCCCCGTCATATAGTATTTCAAAAAGGCAAGATGTTTTGCCCAGTTGTTCTCTCAGGTCTTGAGATGATAAATGCCAAGTTTGAAGTCAATTGGATGAAAAATGTTTGCAAAGGGGGAAAAAGCATGACCACAGTGAATGTGCCAAAATAGGCCAAAATTGGACATTAAAAAATTCATAGGTCACTTCCTGTACATTTTAGCTACATGGTCCCAATAGACTTTTTTGTGCGTCTCGGGGTGCTACACCTGCCTGCCAATTTTTGTTGCTCTAGCTCAAACGTGCCGGGCTTGGTTTTTATTTTTCTACGCTAGGGGGCGCTATCGAGTCGCATTGTTATGACGACTTAATAATATCAAATTTTTCGCCGGGCCTGAGGAGTGTGCAAAGTTCGGTGAGTTTTCGTGAATGTTTAGGTACCCAAAATCGCGATCGTTTGCGGAGAATAAAGAAGAAGAAGAAGAAGAATAATAACTAGAGCTGCGAGCAGCTATAAAGGGCCCTCGCAGCCCGGGCCACGTTGGAGTCCTTGCACGTTGGGGTACTTGCACGTTAGGGTACTGGCACGTTGGGGTACTGGCACGTTGGGGTACTGGCATATTGGAAGCAAAATTTCTTTGAAAATGGCATAATAAACGTTTACATGTAGAATATTTTTTTTGCCAGTGTGTGTCAAGCTCAACGGGTTTTGGTGATTGTTAAGACCTGCAAAAATCAGCGTCCTTTTTTATTTTTAGGCAATGAGTTGCCCTGATTGATATTTTTTGTAAAAGTGTATATATACATCATCGCTCGTTGTACTCATTGCACAATGTTACTTTTATTGTCCAAAGGGGCAATCAAAAATGAATAAAACAAAATGGAAACGTACATACGTTTGGATCGGTGTGAAGCCAGTGAACAATTTGAGTGGTGGAAACTAAAAGAATATTCAGAAATGACTTAGTCATCACACTTAGAATGAGTTTAAATTTTTTTGTACAAAATACCGTATGTGGGTTTTTTTTTTTTATATAAGCCTCAAGGGCTAGGTGGCGCTGTATTTATAACTGAATGTTGTCATCGAGATACCTTCAGGCCTTGATTATAAGCATACATGTCAAGTGTGGGATTTTTTTTGGAGCATGTACCGTGGAGTTATTAAGCATATCCTTCATTCACGATATTGCTTTTAATGTCCACAGAGGCTATCAAAAATAAATAAAAAAATATATATGTTTGGATAAGTCTGATGCCAGTGAACATTTTGAGTGGTGGAAACTAAAAGAATATTCATAAATGACTTAGTTATCACACTCAGAATGAGTTGACATTTTTTGTACAGAATACCGTATGTGGGGTATTTTTTTTTTATGCCTCAAGGGCTAGGTGGCGCTGCATATATAACTGAATGTTGTCATAGAGATAGCTTCAGGCCTTGACGATAAACATACATGTCAAGTTTGGGATTTTTTGGAGCATGTACCGGGGAGTTATTAAGCATATCCTTTTTCAGTGCGAAACACAAATTTTGATGCCCCGCCTTCATCATATAGTATTTCGAAAGGTCAAGATTTTTCCCCCTGTCGTTGGCTCAGGACTTGACATGGTCCAGGTCAAGTCTTAACTCAGTCAGATGAAACGTGTAGGAGAAGTGGGCAAAAGTCTGCCCCCTGTGAATGTGCAAAAATTGTCAAAAATGGGACATTCAAAAATTCGTAGCTCACTTCCTGTTCATTTTAGCATATGGGTCCAAGATACTTTTTTGTAGGTCTTGGGCTCCCTCATACACCTAAAAATATTCGTCGTTCTTGCTTAAACGTACAACCGGGGCTGCTTCGTTAAAAACTTCTAGGGGGCGCTATTGAGTCATTTTTGTAAAAATAGCACAATCAACAATAAAATATTGCTAATTTTACCAGGCCAGATGTGTGTGCCAAGTTTCATGAGTTTCTGTGCATGTTTAGACCCTCAAAACTGGCGTTATTTTCTTGGCGAACAGCGCTTAGCCACACCCACAGCAATTCGCGAAAACTCACAAACTTCGTGTTGTGACATCATGAAGGCCGAAACCCTCATCTGAGCAAATATGAGGTAGGTCCAGTTAACGTGTTTGGAGAAAAACGTAGAAGAAAATTCGTAAGAAAAAAAATTGCCACTAGGTGGCGCTATCAGTTAGATGAAATATAAGTCAGTAGATGTCTTTAGGGCTGGACTCTCATCAAATGTGTGAAATTTTGAGAAGATAGGATCATCTCGGTCAAGTTAATGCAGCTTTTATTTTCACGAAAAATCTTCAGACTTTGCGTCACCGTAGCGGCCACGCCCTTTGGCGAAAAGTTACAATATTCGGTGTGGGGCATGATCAACATCTTAAGGCTTTTCTGACCAATTTTCAAATGGATCCCTTCAACAAGCTCAGCACAGTAGCTAAAAACGTAAAGTATGACATTTATTGTAACCACTAGGTGGCGCTATATGTATAACTAAATTTTATCATATAGATGTTTTCAGGCCGTGACTATTACGTTGCCTGAGAAGTTTGAGATTTTTTGGAGCTTGAACATGGGAGTTATTAAGCATTTGCTCTTTCTGGACAAATGAAATTTTAAAGGCAATATTTGATGCCCCGCCCCCGTCATATAGTATTTCAAAAAGGCAAGATGTTTTGCCCAGTTGTTCTCTCAGGTCTTGAGATGATAAATGCCAAGTTTGAAGTCAATTGGATGAAAAATGTTTGCAAAGGGGGAAAAAGCATGACCACAGTGAATGTGCCAAAATAGGCCAAAATTGGACATAAAAAAATTCATAGCTCACTTCCTGTACATTTTAGCTACATGGTCCCAATAGACTTTTTTGTGCGTCTCGGGGTGCTACACGTGCCTGCCAATTTTTGTTGCTCTAGCTCAAACGTGCCGGGCTTGGTTTTTATTTTTCTACGCTAGGGGGCGCTTTCGAGTCGCATTGTTATGACGACTTAATAATATCAAATTTTTCGCCGGGCCTGAGGAGTGTGCAAAGTTCGGTGAGTTTTCGTGAATGTTTAGGTACCCAAAATCGCGATCGTTTGCGGAGAATAAAGAAGAATAATAATAATAATAATAATAATAATAATAATAATAATAATAATTTTTACAAAAACAATAGGGACCTCGCAGCGGTCGCTGCTCGGGCCCTAATAATAATAATAATCCGATCGAAAAACAATAGGGACCTCGCAGCGGTAGCTGCTCGGGCCCTAACTAGAGCTGCGAGCAGCTATAAAGGGCCCTCGCAGCCCGGGCCACGTTGGGGTACTTGCACGTTGGGGTACTTGCACGTTGGGGTACTGGCACGTTGGGGTACTGGCAAGTTTAGGTACGGCACATTGGAAGCAGAATTTCTTTGAAAATGGCATGATAAACCTTGACATGTGGATTTTTTTTTTTTTTGTAAAAATACCGTTAAGTTGGTGTATTTTTTTTTATGCCTCTAGGGCTAGGTGGCGCTGTATATATAATGGAATGTTGTCATAGGGATACCTTCAAGCCTTGACTCTAAACATACATGTCAAGTGTGGGATTTTTTTGGAGCATGTACCGTGGAGTTATTAAGCATATCCTTCATTCACGATATTGCTTTTAATGTCCATTAGAGGCTATCAAAAATAAATAAAAAAGTACGTTTGGATAAGTCTAATGCCAGTGAACATTTTGAGTGGTGGAAAGTAAAAGAATATTCATAAATGACTTAGTTATCACACTTAGAATGAGTTTACATTTTTTGTACAAAATACCGTATGTGGGGTATTTTTTTGTTTTGCCTCAAGGGCGAGGTGGCGCTGCATATATAACTGAATGTTGTCATAGAGATACCTTCAGGCCTTGACGATAAACATACATGTCAAGTTTGGGATTTTTTTGGAGCATGTATCGGGGAGTTATTAAGCATATCCTTTTTCAGTGCGAAACACAAATTTTGATGCCCCGCGCTCATCATATAGTATTTCCAAAAGTCAAGATTTTTCCGTCTGTTGTTGGCTCAGGTCTTGGCATGGTCCAGGTCAAGTCATAAGTCAGTCGGATAAAACATGTAGGAGAAGTGGGCAAAAGTATGCCCCCTGAAAATGTGCAAAAATCGTCAAAAATGGGACATTCAAAAATTCGTACCTCACTTCCTGTTCATTTTAGCATATGGGTCCAAGAGACTTTTTTGTAGGTCTTTGGCTCCGTCATACACGTAAAAATTTTCGTAGATCTTGCTTAAACGTAGAATCGGGGCTGCTTCGTTAAAAATTTCTAGGGGGCGCTATTGAGTCATTTTTGTAAAAATAGTACAATCAACAATAAAATATTGTTCATTTTACCAGGCCAGATGTGTGTGCCAAGTTTCATGAGTTTCTGCGCATGTTTAGACCCTCAAAACTGGCGTTGTTTTCTTGGCGAACAGTGCTTAGCCACGCCCACAGCGATTCGCGAAAACTCACAAACTTCGTGTTGTGACATCATGAAGGCCGAAACCCTCATCTGAGCAAATATGAGGTTGGTCCAGTTAACGTGTTTGGAGAAAAATGTACAAGAAAATTCGTAAGAAAAAAAATTGCCACTAGGTGGCGCTATCAGTAAGATGAAATATAAGTTCGTAGATGTCTTAAGGGCTGGACTCTCATCAAATGTGTGAAATTTTGAGAAGATAGGATCATCTCGGTCAAGTTCATGCAGCTTTTATTGTCACGAAAAATCTTCAGACTTTGCGTCACCGTAGCGGCCACGCCCTTTGGCGAAAAGTTACAATATTCGGTGTGGGGCATGATCAACATCTTAAGGCTTTTCTGACCAATTTTCAAATGGATCCCTTCAACAAGCTCAGCACAGTAGCTAAAAACGTAAAGTATGACATTTATTGTAACCACTAGGTGGCGCTATATGTATAACTGAATTTTATCATATAGATGTTTTCAGGCCGTGACTATTACGTTGCCTGAGAAGTTTGAGATTTTTTGGAGCTTGAACATGGGAGTTATTAAGCATTTGCTCTTTCTGGACAAATGAAATTTTAAAGGCAATATTTGATGCCTCGCCCCCGTCATATAGTATTTCAAAAAGGCAAGATGTTTTGCCCAGTTGTTCTCTCAGGTCTTGAGATGATAAATGCCAAGTTTGAAGTCAATTGGATGAAAAATGTTTGCAAAGGGGGAAAAAGCATGACCACAGTGAATGTGCCAAAATAGGCCAAAATTGGACATTAAAAAATTCATAGCTCACTTCCTGTACATTTTAGCTACATGGTCCCAATAGACTTTTTTGTGCGTCTCGGGGTGCTACACGTGCCTGCCAATTTTTGTTGCTCTAGCTCAAACGTGCCGGGCTTGGTTTTTATTTTCCTACGCTAGGGGGCGCTATCGAGTCGCATTGTTATGACGACTTAATAATATCAAATTTTTCGCCGGGCCTGAGGAGTGTGCAAAGTTCGGTGAGTTTTCGTGAATGTTTAGGTACCCAAAATCGCGATCGTTTGCGGAGAATAAAGAAGAAGAAGAAGAAGAAGAAGAAGAAGAAGAAGAAGAAGAAGAATAATAATAACTAGAGCTGCGAGCAGCTATAAAGGGCCCTCGCAGCCCGGGCCACGTTGGGGTACTTGCACGTTGGGGTACTTGCACGTTGGGGTACTGGCACGTTGGGGTACTGGCAAGTTTAGGTACGGCACATTGGAAGCAGAATTTCTTTGAAAATGGCATGATAAACCTTGACATGTGGATTTTTTTTTTTTTTGTAAAAATACCGTTAAGTTGGTGTATTTTTTTTTATGCCTCTAGGGCTAGGTGGCGCTGTATATATAATGGAATGTTGTCATAGGGATACCTTCAAGCCTTGACTCTAAACATACATGTCAAGTGTGGGATTTTTTTGGAGCATGTACCGTGGAGTTATTAAGCATATCCTTCATTCACGATATTGCTTTTAATGTCCATAGAGGCTATCAAAAATAAATAAAAAAGTACATGTTTGGATAAGTCTAATGCCAGTGAACATTTTGAGTGGTGGAAAGTAAAAGAATATTCATAAATGACTTAGTTATCACACTTAGAATGAGTTTACATTTTTTGTACAAAATACCGTATGTGGGGTATTTTTTTGTTTTGCCTCAAGGGCGAGGTGGCGCTGCATATATAACTGAATGTTGTCATAGAGATACCTTCAGGCCTTGACGATAAACATACATGTCAAGTTTGGGATTTTTTGGAGCATGTATCGGGGAGTTATTAAGCATATCCTTTTTCAGTGCGAAACACAAATTTTGATGCCCCGCCCTCATCATATAGTATTTTGAAAAGTCAAAAATTTTCCCCCTGTCGTTGGCTCAGGTCTTGACATGGTCCAGGCCAAGTCTTAACTCAGTCGGATGAAACGTGTAGGAGAAGTGGGCAAAAGTCTGCCCCCTGTGAATGTGCAAAAATCGTCAAAAATGGGACATTCAAAAATTCGTAGCTCACTTCCTGTTCATTTTAGCATATGGGTCCAAGAGACTTTTTTGTAGGTCTTTGGCTCCCTCATACACGTAAACATTTTCGTAGATCTTGCTTAAACGTAGAATCGGGGCTGCTTCGTTAAAAATTTCTAGGGGGCGCTATTGAGTCATTTTTGTAAAAATAGTACAATCAACAATAAAATATTGTTCATTTTACCAGGCCAGATGTGTGTGCCAAATTTCATGAGTTTCTGCGCATGTTTAGACCCTCAAAACTGGCGTTGTTTTCTTGGCGAACAGTGCTTAGCCACGCCCACAGCGATTCGCGAAAACTCACAAACTTCGTGTTGTGACATCATGAAGGCCGAAACCCTCATCTGAGCAAATATGAGGTTGGTCCAGTTAACGTGTTTGGAGAAAAATGTACAAGAAAATTCGTAAGAAAAAAAATTGCCACTAGGTGGCGCTATCAGTAAGATGAAATATAAGTTCGTAGATGTCTTAAGGGCTGGACTCTCATCAAATGTGTGAAATTTTGAGAAGATAGGATCATCTCGGTCAAGTTCATGCAGTTTTATTGTCACGAAAAATTTTCGGACTTTGCGTCACCGTAGCGGCCACGCCCTTTGGCGAAAAGTTACAATATTCGGTGTGGGGCATGATCAACATCTTAAGGCTATTCTGACCAATTTTCAACTGGATCCCTTCAACGAGCTCGGCACAGTAGCTAAAAACGTAAAGTATGACATTTATTGTTACCACTAGGTGGCGCTATATGTATAACTGAATTTTATCATATAGATGCTTTCAGGCCGTGACTATTACGTTGCCTGAGAAGTTTGAGATTTTTTGGAGCTTGAACATGGGAGTTATCACACTTAGAATGAGTTGACATTTTTTGTACAAAATACCGTATGTGGGGTATTTTTTTTTCACGCCTGAAGGGCTAGGTGGCGCTGCATATATAACTGAATTTTGTCATAGAGATACCTTCAGGCTTTGACTATAAACATACATGTCAAGTTTGGGATTTTTTGGAGCATGTACCGGGGAGTTATTAAGCATATCCTTTTTCAGTGCGAAACACAAAATTTGATGCCCCGCCCTCATCATATAGTATTTCCAAAAGTCAAGATTTTTCTGCCTGTAGTTGGCTCAGGTCTTGACATGGTCCAGGTCAAGTCTAAAGTCAGTCGGATGAAATGTGTAGGAGAAGTGGGCAAAAGTATGCCCCCTGAAAATGTGCAAAAATCGTCAAAAATGGGACATTCAAAAATTCATAGCTCACTTCCTGTTCATTTTAGCACATGGGTCCAAGAGACTTTTTTGTAGGTCTTGGACTCCCTCATACACCTAAAAATTTTCGTAGATCTTGCTTAAACGTACAATCGGGGCTGCTTCGTTAAAAATTTCTAGGGGGCGCTATTGAGTCATTTTTGTAAAAATAGGACAATACATGATAAAATATTGCTCATTTTGCCAGGCCAGATGTGTGTGCCAAGTTTCATGAGTTTCTGCGCATGTTTAGACCATCAAAACTAGCGTTGTTTTCTTGGCGAACAGTGCTTAGCCACGCCCACAGCGATTCGCGAAAACTCACAAACTTCGTGTTGTGACATCATGAAGGCCGAAACCCCCATCTGAGCAAATATGAGGTTGGTCCAGTTAACGTGTTTGGAGAAAAATGTACAAGAAAATTCGTAAGAAAAAAAATTGCCACTAGGTGGCGCTATCAGTTAGATGAAATATAAGTTCGTAGATGTCTTTAGGGCTGGACTCTCATCAAATGTGTGAAATTTTGAGAAGATAGGATCATCTCGGTCAAGTTCATGCAGCTTTTATTGTCACGAAAAATCTTCAGACTTTGCGTCACCGTAGCGGCCACGCCCTTTGGCGAAAAGTTACAATATTCGGTGTGGGGCATCATCAACATCTTAAGGCTTTTCTGACCATTTTTCAACTGGATCCCTTCAACGAGCTCAGCACAGTAGCTAAAAACGTAAAGTATGACATTTATTGTAACCACTAGGTGGCGCTATATGTATAACTGAATTTTTTCATATAGGTGTTTTCAGGCCGTGACTATTACGTTGCCTGAGAAGTTTGAGATTTTTTGGAGCTTGTACATGGGAGTTATTCAGCATTTGCTCTTTCTGGACAAATGAAATTTTAAAGGCAATATTTGATGCCCCGCCCCCGTCATATAGTATTTCGAAAACGCAAGATTTTTTGCCTAGTTTTTCTCTTAAGTCTTGAGATCATAAATGCCAAGTTTGAAGTCAATTGGATGAAAAATGTTTGCAAAGGGGGAAAAAGCATGACCACAGTGAATGTGCCAAAATAGGCCAAAATTGGACATTAAAAAATTCATAGCTCACTTCCTGTACATTTTAGCTACATGGTCCCAATAGACTTTTTTGTGCGTCTCGGGGTGCTACACGTGCCTGCCAATTTTTGTTGCTCTCGCTCAAACATGCCGGGCTTGGTTTTCATTTTTCTACGCTAGGGGGCGCTATCGAGTCGCATTGTTATGACGACTTAATAATATCAAATTTTTCGCCGGGCCTGAGGAGTGTGCAAAGTTCGGTGAGTTTTCGTGAATGTTTAGGTACCCAAAATCGCGATCGTTTGCGGAGAATAAAGAAGAAGAAGAAGAAGAACTAGAGCTGCGAGCAGCTATAAAGGGCCCTCGCAGCCCGGGCCACGTTGGGGTACTTGCACGTTGGGGTACTTGCACGTTGGGGTACTGGCACGTTGGGGTACTGGCAAGTTTAGGTAAGGCACATTGGAAGCAGAATTTCTTTGAAAATGGCATGATAAACCTTGACATGTGGATTTTTTTTTTTTTTGTAAAAATACCGTTAAGTTGGTGTATTTTTTTTTATGCCTCTAGGGCTAGGTGGCGCTGTATATATAATGGAATGTTGTCATAGGGATACCTTCAAGCCTTGACTCTAAACATACATGTCAAGTGTGGGATTTTTTTGGAGCATGTACCGTGGAGTTATTAAGCATATCCTTCATTCACGATATTGCTTTTAATGTCCATTAGAGGCTATCAAAAATAAATAAAAAAGTACATGTTTGGATAAGTCTAATGCCAGTGAACATTTTGAGTGGTGGAAAGTAAAAGAATATTCATAAATGACTTAGTTATCACACTTAGAATGAGTTTACATTTTTTGTACAAAATACCGTATGTGGGGTATTTTTTTGTTTTGCCTCAAGGGCGAGGTGGCGCTGCATATATAACTGAATGTTGTCATAGAGATACCTTCAGGCCTTGACGATAAACATACATGTCAAGTTTGGGATTTTTTGGAGCATGTATCGGGGAGTTATTAAGCATATCCTTTTTCAGTGCGAAACACAAATTTTGATGCCCCGCGCTCATCATATAGTATTTCCAAAAGTCAAGATTTTTCCGTCTGTTGTTGGCTCAGGTCTTGGCATGGTCCAGGTCAAGTCATAAGTCAGTCGGATAAAACATGTAGGAGAAGTGGGCAAAAGTATGCCCCCTGAAAATGTGCAAAAATCGTCAAAAATGGGACATTCAAAAATTCGTACCTCACTTCCTGTTCATTTTAGCATATGGGTCCAAGAGACTTTTTTGTAGGTCTTTGGCTCCGTCATACACGTAAAAATTTTCGTAGATCTTGCTTAAACGTAGAATCGGGGCTGCTTCGTTAAAAATTTCTAGGGGGCGCTATTGAGTCATTTTTGTAAAAATAGTACAATCAACAATAAAATATTGTTCATTTTACCAGGCCAGATGTGTGTGCCAAGTTTCATGAGTTTCTGCGCATGTTTAGACCCTCAAAACTAGCGTTGTTTTCTTGGCGAACAGTGCTTAGCCACGCCCACAGCGATTCGCGAAAACTCACAAACTTCGTGTTGTGACATCATGAAGGCCGAAACCCTCATCTGAGCAAATATGAGGTTGGTCCAGTTAACGTGTTTGGAGAAAAATGTACAAGAAAATTCGTAAGAAAAAAAATTGCCACTAGGTGGCGCTATCAGTAAGATGAAATATAAGTTCGTAGATGTCTTTAGGGCTGGACTCTCATCAAATGTGTGAAATTTTGAGAAGATAGGATCATCTCGGTCAAGTTCATGCAGCTTTTATTGTCACGAAAAATTTTCGGACTTTGCGTCACCGTAGCGGCCACGCCCTTTGGCGAAAAGTTACAATATTCGGTGTGGGGCATGATCAACATCTTAAGGCTTTTCTGACCAATTTTCAACTGGATCCCTTCAACGAGCTCGGCACAGTAGCTAAAAACGTAAAGTATGACATTTATTGTTACCACTAGGTGGCGCTATATGTATAACTGAATTTTATCATATAGATGCTTTCAGGCCGTGACTATTACGTTGCCTGAGAAGTTTGAGATTTTTTGGAGCTTGAACATGGGAGTTATCACACTTAGAATGAGTTGACATTTTTTGTACAAAATACCGTATGTGGGGTATTTTTTTTTCACGCCTGAAGGGCTAGGTGGCGCTGCATATATAACTGAATTTTGTCATAGAGATACCTTCAGGCTTTGACTATAAACATACATGTCAAGTTTGGGATTTTTTGGAGCATGTACCGGGGAGTTATTAAGCATATCCTTTTTCAGTGCGAAACACAAAATTTGATGCCCCGCCCTCATCATATAGTATTTCCAAAAGTCAAGATTTTTCTGCCTGTAGTTGGCTCAGGTCTTGACATGGTCCAGGTCAAGTCTAAAGTCAGTCGGATGAAATGTGTAGGAGAAGTGGGCAAAAGTATGCCCCCTGAAAATGTGCAAAAATCGTCAAAAATGGGACATTCAAAAATTCATAGCTCACTTCCTGTTCATTTTAGCACATGGGTCCAAGAGACTTTTTTGTAGGTCATGGACTCCCTCATACACCTAAAAATTTTCGTAGATCTTGCTTAAACGTACAATCGGGGCTGCTTCGTTAAAAATTTCTAGGGGGCGCTATTGAGTCATTTTTGTAAAAATAGGACAATACATGATAAAATATTGCTCATTTTGCCAGGCCAGATGTGTGTGCCAAGTTTCATGAGTTTCTGCGCATGTTTAGACCATCAAAACTAGCGTTGTTTTCTTGGTGAACAGTGCTTAGCCACGCCCACAGCGATTCGCGAAAACTCACAAACTTCGTGTTGTGACATCATGAAGGCCGAAACCCCCATCTGAGCAAATATGAGGTTGGTCCAGTTAACGTGTTTGGAGAAAAATGTACAAGAAAATTCGTAAGAAAAAAAATTGCCACTAGGTGGCGCTATCAGTTAGATGAAATATAAGTTCGTAGATGTCTTTAGGGCTGGACTCTCATCAAATGTGTGAAATTTTGAGAAGATAGGATCATCTCGGTCAAGTTCATGCAGCTTTTATTGTCACGAAAAATCTTCAGACTTTGCGTCACCGTAGCGGCCACGCCCTTTGGCGAAAAGTTACAATATTCGGTGTGGGGCATCATCAACATCTTAAGGCTTTTCTGACCAATTTTCAACTGGATCCCTTCAACGAGCTCAGCACAGTAGCTAAAAACGTAAAGTATGACATTTATTGTAACCACTAGGTGGCGCTATATGTATAACTGAATTTTTTCATATAGGTGTTTTCAGGCCGTGACTATTACGTTGCCTGAGAAGTTTGAGATTTTTTGGAGCTTGTACATGGGAGTTATTCAGCATTTGCTCTTTCTGGACAAATGAAATTTTAAAGGCAATATTTGATGCCCCGCCCCCGTCATATAGTATTTCGAAAACGCAAGATTTTTTGCCTAGTTTTTCTCTTAAGTCTTGAGATGATAAATGCCAAGTTTAAAGTCAATGGGATGAAAAATGTTTGCATAGGGGGAAAAAGCATGACCACAGTGAATGTGCCAAAATAGGCCAAAATTGGACATTAAAAAATTCATAGCTCACTTCCTGTACATTTTAGGAAATGGCTTCCACTGACTTTTTTGTGCGTCTCGTAGTGCTACACGTGCCTGCCATTTTTCGTAGCTCTAGCTCAAACGGACCGGGATTGGTTTTTATTTTTCTACGCTAGGTGGCGCTATAGAGTCGCGTTGTTATGACAACTACATAATATCAAATTTTTCGCCGGGCCCGAAGAGACTGCAAAGTTTGGTGAGTTTTCGTAAATGTTTAGGCCCTCAAAAATGCGATCGTTTACGGAGAAGAAGAAGAAGAATAATAATAATAATTCTTACAAAAACAAGAGGGACCTCGCAGCGGTCGCTGCTCGGGCCCTAATAATAATAATAATAATAATAATAATAATAATAATAATAATAATAATAATAATAATTTTTACAAAAACAATAGGGACCTCGCAGCGGTCGCTGCTCGGGCCCTAATAATTTTTACAAAAACAATAGGGACCTCGCAGCGGTCGCTGCTCGGGCCCTAACTAGAGCTGCGAGCAGCTATAAAGGGCCCTCGCAGCCCGGGCCACGTTGGGGTCCTTGCACGTTGGGGTACTTGCACGTTGGGGTACTGGCACGTTGGGGTACTGGCATATTGGAAGCAAAATTTCTTTGAAAATGGCATAATAAACGTTTACATGTAGAATATTTTTTTGCCAGTGTGTGTGTCAAGCTCAACGGGTTTTGGTGATTGTTAAGACCTGCAAAAATCAGCGTCCTTTTTTATTTTTAGGCAATGAGTTGCCCTGATTGGTATTTTTTTGTAAAAGTGTATATACACATCATCGCTCGGTCCAAGAGACTTTTTTGTAGGTCTTGGGCTCCCTCATACACCTAAAAATATTCGGCGTTCTTGCTTAAACGTACAACCGGGGCTGCTTCGTTAAAAACGTCTAGGGGGCGCTATTGAGTCATTTTTGTAAAAATAGCACAATCAACAATAAAATATTGCTCATTTTACCAGGCCAGATGTGTGTGCCAAGTTTCATGAGTTTCTGTGCATGTTTAGACCCTCAAAACTGGCGTTATTTTCTTGGCGAACAGCGCTTAGCCACACCCACAGCAATTCGCGAAAACTCACAAACTTCGTGTTGTGACATCATGAAGGCCGAAACCCTCATCTGAGCAAATATGAGGTAGGTCCAGTTAACGTGTTTGGAGAAAAACGTAGAAGAAAATTCGTAAGAAAAAAAATTGCCACTAGGTGGCGCTATCAGTTAGATGAAATATAAGTCAGTAGATGTTTTTAGGGCTGGACTCTCATCAAATGTGTGAAATTTTGAGAAGATAGGATCATCTCGGTCAAGTTAATGCAGCTTTTATTTTCACGAAAAATCTTCAGACTTTGCGTCACCGTAGCGGCCACGCCCTTTGGCGAAAAGTTACAATATTCGGTGTGGGGCATGATCAACATCTTAAGGCTTTTCTGACCAATTTTCAAATGGATCCCTTCAACAAGCTCAGCACAGTAGCTAAAAACGTAAAGTATGACATTTATTGTAACCACTAGGTGGCGCTATATGTATAACTGAATTTTATCATATAGATGTTTTCAGGCCGTGACTATTACGTTGCCTGAGAAGTTTGAGATTTTTTGGAGCTTGAACATGGGAGTTATTAAGCATTTGCTCTTTCTGGACAAATGAAATTTTAAAGGCAATATTTGATGCCTCGCCCCCGTCATATAGTATTTCAAAAAGGCAAGATGTTTTGCCCAGTTGTTCTCTCAGGTCTTGAGATGATAAATGCCAAGTTTGAAGTCAATTGGATGAAAAATGTTTGCAAAGGGGGAAAAAGCATGACCACAGTGAATGTGCCAAAATAGGCCAAAATTGGACATTAAAAAATTCATAGCTCACTTCCTGTACATTTTAGCTACATGGTCCCAATAGACTTTTTTGTGTGTCTCGGGGTGCTACACGTGCCTGCCAATTTTTGTTGCTCTAGCTCAAACGTGCCGGGCTTGGTTTTTATTTTCCTACGCTAGGGGGCGCTATCGAGTCGCATTGTTATGACGACTTAATAATATCAAATTTTTCGCCGGGCCTGAGGAGTGTGCAAAGTTCGGTGAGTTTTCGTGAATGTTTAGGTACCCAAAATCGCGATCTTTTCCCCCCTCTGCAAACATTTTTCATCCAATTAACTTCAAACTTGGCATTTATCATCTCAAGACGTGAGAGAACAACTGGGCAAAAAGTCTTGCCTTTTCGAAATACTATATGATGGGGGCGGGGCATCAAATATTGCCTTTAAAATTTCATTTGTCCAGAAAGAGCAAATGCTTAATAACTCCCATGCTCAAGCTCCAAAAAATCTCAAACTTCTCAGGCAATGTAATAGTCACGGCCTGAAAACATCTACATGATAAAATTCAGTTATACATATAGCGCCACCTAGTGGTAACAATAAATGTCATACTTTACGTTTTTAGCTACTGCGCTGAGCTCGTTGAAGGGATCCAGTTGAAAATTGGTCAGAAAAGCCTTAAGATGTTGATCATGCCCCATACCGAATATTGTAACTTTTCGCCAAAGGGCGTGGACGCTACGGTGCCGCAAAGTCTAAAGATTTTTAGTGACAATAAAAGCTGCATTAACTTGACCGAGATGATCCTATCTTCTCAAAATTTCACACATTTGATGAGAGTCCAGCCCTAAAGACATCTATGAAGTTATATTTCATCTTACTGATAGCGCCAACTAGTGGCAATTTTTTTTCTTACGAATTTTCTTCTACGTTTTTCTCCAAACACGTTAACTGGACCTACCTCATATTTGCTCAGATAAGGGATTCGGCCTTCATGATGTCACAACACGAAGTTTGTGAGTTTTCGCGAATCGCTGTGGGCGTGGCTAAGCACTGTTCGCCAAGAAAACAACGCCAGTTTTGAGGGTCTAAACATGCGCAGAAACTCATGAAACTTGGCACACACATCTGGCCTGGTAAAATGAACAATATTTTATTGTTGATTGTGCTATTTTTACAAAAATGACTCAATAGCGCCCCCTAGGAATTTTTAATGAAGCAGCCCCGGTTGTACGTTCAAGCAAGATCTACGAAAATTTTTAGGTGTATGAGGGAGCCCAAGACCTACAAAAAAGTCTCTTGTACCCATATGCTAAAATGAACAGGAAGTGAGCTACGAATTTTTGAATGTCCCATTTTTGACGATTTTTGCATATTCACAGGGGGCAGACTTTTGCCCACTTCTCCTACACGTTTCATCTGACTGAGTTAAGACTTGACCTGGACCATGTCAAGACCTGAGCCAACGACAGGGGGAAAAATCTTGACTTTTCGAAATACTATATGATGAAGGCGGGGCATCAAAATTTGTGTTTCGCACTGAAAAAGGATATGCTTAATAACTCCCCGGTACATGCTCCAAAAAATCCCAAACTTGACATGTATGTTTATCGTCAAGGCCTGAAGCTATCTCTATGACAACATTCAGTTATATATGCAGCGTCACCTAGCCCTTGAGGCATAAAAAAAAAATACCCCACATACGGTATTTTGTACAAAAAATGGAAACTCATTCTAAGTGTGATAACTAAGTCATTTATAAATATTCTTTTAGTTTCCACCACTCAAAATGTTCACTGGCATCAGACTTATCCAAACATATATATTTTTTTATTTATTTTTGATAGCCTCTGTGGACATTAAAAGCAATATCGTGAATGAAGGATATGCTTAATAACTCCACGGTACATGCTCCAAAAAAAATCCCACACTTGACATGTATGTTTATAATCAAGGCCTGAAGGTATCTCGATGACAACATTCAGTTATAAATACAGCGCCACCTAGCCCTTGAGGCTTATATAAAAAAAAAAAACCCACATACGGTATTTTGTACAAAAAAATTTAAACTCATTCTAAGTGTGATGACTAAGTCATTTCTGAATATTCTTTTAGTTTCCACCACTCAAATTGTTCACTGGCTTCACACCGATCCAAACGTATGTACGTTTCCATTTTGTTTTATTCATTTTTGATTGCCCCTTTGGACAATAAAAGTAACATTGTGCAATGAGTACAACGAGCGATGATGTATATATACACTTTTACAAAAAATATCAATCAGGGCAACTCATTGCCTAAAAATAAAAAAGGACGCTGATTTTTGCAGGTCTTAACAATCACCAAAACCCGTTGAGCTTGACACACACTGGCAAAAAAAAATATTCTACATGTAAACGTTTATTATGCCATTTTCAAAGAAATTTTGCTTCCAATATGCCAGTACCCCAACGTGCCAGTACCCCAACGTGCCAGTACCCTAACGTGCAAGTACCCCAACGTGCAAGGACTCCAACGTGGCCCGGGCTGCGAGGGCCCTTTATAGCTGCTCGCAGCTCTAGTTATTCTTCTTCTTCTTTATTCTCCGCAAACAATCGCGATTTTGGGTACCTAAATATTCACGAAAACTCACCGAACTTTGCACACTCCTCAGGTCCGGCGAAAAATTGATATTATGAAGTCGTTATAACAACGCGACTCTATAGCGCCCCCTAGCATAGAAAAATAAAAACCAAGCCCGGCACGTTTGAGCTAGAGCAACGAAAATTGGCAGGCACGTGTAGCACCCCGAGACTCACAAAAAAGTCTATTGGGACCATGTAGCTAAAATGTACAGGAAGTGAGCTATGAATTTTTTAATGTCCAATTTTGGCCTATTTTGGCACATTCACTGTGGTCATGCTTTTTCCCCCTATGCAAACATTTTTCATCCCATTGACTTCAAACTTGGCATTTATCATCTCAAGACCTAAGAGAACAGCTGGGCAAAAAGTCTTGCCTTTTCGAAATACTATATGACGGGGGCGGGGCATCAAATATCCATCCATCCATTTTCTTGACCGCTTATTCCTCACAAGGGTCGCGGGGGTTGCTGGTGCCTATCTCAGCTGGCTCTGGGCAGTAGGCGGGGGACACCCTGGACTGGTTGCCAACCAACCGCAGGGCACACAGAGACGAACAACCATCCACACTCACACGCACACCTAGGGACAATTCGGAGCGCCCAATTAACCTGCCATGCATGTCTTTGGAATGTGGGAGGAGACCGGAGTACCCGGAGAAGACCCACGCGGGCACGGGGAGAACATGCAAACTCCACCCAGGAAGGTCTGAGCCTGGACTCGAACCGGAGACCTCAGAACTGGGAAGCGGACGTGCTAACCACTCGACTACCGTGCCGCCCGGCATCAAATATTGCCTTTAAAATTTCATTTGTCCAGAAAGAGCAAATGCTGAATAACTCCCATGTACAAGCTCCAAAAAATCTCAAACTTCTCAGGCAATGTAATAGTCACGGCCTGAAAACATCTATATGACAAAATTCAGTTCTACATATAGCGCCACCTAGTGGTTACAATAAATGTCATACTTTACGTTTTTAGCTACTGTGCTGAGCTCGTTGAAGGGATCCAGTTGAAAATTGGTCAGAAAAGCCTTAAGATGTTGATGATGCCCCACACCGAATATTGTAACTTTTCGCCAAAGGGCGTGGCCGCTACGGTGACGCAAAATCTGAAGATTTTTCGTGACAATTAAAGCTGCATTAACCTGACCGAGATGATCCTATCTTCTCAAAATTTGACACATTTGATGAGAGTCCAGCTCTAAAGACATCTACTAACTTACATTTCATCTAACTGATAGCGCCACCTAGTGGCAATTTTTTTTCTTACGAATTTTCTTCTACGTTTTTCTCCAAACACGTTAACTGGACCTACCTCATATTTGCTCAGATGAGGGTTTCGGCCTTCATGATGTCACAACACGAAGTTTGTGAGTTTTCGCGAATTGCTGTGGGCGTGGCTAAGCGCTGTTCGCCAAGAAAACAACGCCAGTTTTGAGGGTCTAAACATGCACAGAAACTCCTGAAACTTGGCACACTCATCTGGCCTGGTAAAATGAGCAATATTTTATTGTTGATTGTGCTATTTTTTAAAAAATGACTCAATAGCGCCCCCTCGAAATTTTTAACGAAGCAGCCCCGGTTGTACGTTTAAGCAAGAACGACGAATATTTTTAGGTGTATGAGGGAGCTCAAGACCTACAAAAAAGTCTCTTGTACCCATGTGCTAAAATGAACAGGAAGTGAGCTACGAATTTTTGAATGTCCCATTTTTGACGATTTTTGCACATTCACAGGGGGCAGACTTTTGCCCACTTCTCCTACACGTTTCATCCGACTGAGTTAAGACTTGGCCTGGACCATGTCAAGACCTGAGCCAACGACAGGGGGAAAAATTTTGACTTTTCGAAATACTATATGATGAGGGCGGGGCATCAAAATGTGTGTTTCGCAATGAAAAATGATATGCTTGATAACTCCCCGGTACATGCTCCAAAAAATCCCAAACTTGACATGTATGTTTATCGTCAAGGCCTGAAGTTATCTCTATGACAACATTCAGTTATATATGCAGCGCCACCTAGCCCTTGAGGCATGAAAAAAAAATACCACACATACGGTATTTTGTACAAAAAATGTAAACTCATTCTAAGTGTGATAACTAAGTCATTTATGAATATTCTTTTAGTTTCCACCACTCAAAATGTTCACTGGCATCAGACTTATCTAAACATATATATATTTTTATTTATTTTTGATAGCCTCTATGGACATTAAAAGCAATATCGTGAATGAAGGATATGCTTAATAACTCCACGGTACATGCTCCAAAAAAAATCCCACACTTGACATGTATGCTTATAATCAAGGCCTGAAGGTATCTCTATGACAACATTCAGTTATAAATACAGCGCCACCTAGCCCTTGAGGCTTATATAAAAAAAAATAAAAAATACCCCACATACGGTATTTTGTACAAAAAAATTTAAACTCATTCTAAGTGTGATGACTAAGTCATTTATGAATATTCTTTTAGTTTCCACCACTCAAATTGTTCACTGGCTTCACACCGATCCAAACGTATGTACGTTTCCATTTTGTTTTATTCATTTTTGATTGCCCCTTTGGACAATAATGGCATCAAATATTGCCTTGAAAATTTCATTTGTCCAGAAAGAGCAAATGCTTAATAACTCCCATGTTCAAGCTCCGAAAAATCTCAAACTTCTCAGAAAACGTAATAGTCACGGCCTGAAAACATCTATATGATAAAATCTTATGCTGCATGCAATTTAAAATAATTTCACAATATTTACAAAAGGTTTTCATTTTTCCTTTTTTTCTTTTCCACTACAGTGTTCCCTCGTATATCAGTGGGTTAACCTTCATACAGTCATTTTCCTCTTCCAAAAAATTACACAGCTGTACAAAAATCCACAAAATCAGCACTTTTTTTTTTCTTTTCTTTTTTTTAAAACAACTATGGAATTTAAAACAATTGGGACCCTGTAGCCTTCACCGCTCTGGCCCTAATTTGCGAAAGAACACTGTAGTTTACATGTCTTGGACGGATGGAATTTTATAGTCTACCCATAGCATAGTAGTAGTCTGGCATTTCTTCAAAACTAATTGTATCATACTACATCTTGTATTGTTTACAACCATATAATCAAGTTTAAATGGAACACATCTTTCCCAAAGCCATATGTAGTTAATAATAAAGCCACCATGAATATCAATCATCTTGTACACAATTAATATAAAATACTGGCTTAAATTCTACTTCATGCATTCTAAACAAAACAGCAATCAATTGTCTGTTCAAATGGCCTTCCAATATCTTCGTAAAGCCACTACTATCATTGTTCAATTTAAATCACAAACTGCATTTTTCACATTCATCTATCTATTAAAATTTGTCAAACATTGTCGTTGTTATCAGTATCTCAATTCAATTTCAGTAGTAGAATTGTTAGCATAATTATCCACCCAATTCATGTATAATTGCACAGCCAAATCAACCTGTGGGTGTTTTCGTTTTAAAACAGCATAATCACAAACATCAAAAGTTCATAACAGGTCACAATTTCACTCAGGAATTTAAGATATCATTTTGTAATTTGTTTCAAATCTTAGGGCCGACAAAATTACTTCGTTTTATCGTTGGGTCTCCATCATAACCACTTTACAATCAAAACAATCTAAATATTACACCCTTGTTGCACAAAAGTGTAATACACCTTTATTTACATCATTCTCCAATTTCTTCTTTCTTTTAAGTTGTTGCTGGTTTTCATTTCACAGCTCAATTTTCTATCATGCCATAAAATAATTTTGTCCATGCAAGTCAAAATCTGACTTTCCAATGTACCCAAACAATTTCTAATTGCTTGAGAGGGTATTGTGGGACATTCACAATATCCTTGTAGTAACAATATATATATATGTATGTATATTTCCCTTCCAGTGCAAATTTAGACCAAAATATACAATTTGGGTGTACTGTTATAGTACTTATTCATTCCTCAAATTTTCATCAAGAATCCAAATGATCTAATAATGTATTTCCAGTTAGTATGTTTAGTATTTTCAATCAGCACTCCTGCCCTTTGCGAGTCCTTAAATCACTAGTCTAATTTATCTCCAATTCAGCATTTTACTTCAATAAATCATCTTTAGCATAGATGATATCTGATCTGTTTGCTCTGATTTCCACTTACTTACATGTTGTCAAGAAACCCAACATCAGAATGAATGAATGAATGATAAATTCATAAGGAAGCAGGTTAAACAGTTCTTCCTATTTAGTTTTAAAGAAAAACAAAAGTTCTGTCATCTCTATTTGTTCTGCCATAATTGTTATATGCAGTGTCACTGTATCAAACTCATCATCAGTTTACAGGTAGTCAGTCAACTGTGACACTCGTAGGTGTGGCATTGTTTTCGTTCTCACATTTATGCTCAGAGTGACATAGCTTATCATCTCCCTTCTTTACAATCAGTTCCCTCGCTTTTTGTAGTAAGGCGGCAGCTACCATTTAAGAATTTATTTAGGATATAGACTACGTCGTAAAAATGCAAAGATCCTACACCTTTCACATAGCGATATCCCTTTTTCTACTCAGCTTATCTTTTTATTACCATGTTGCCATCTAATGTAGACACCAAGACTAGGTCTAATCCAATTTAATATAATTCTGCTGACTGGTTTCGTTTCATCTTTGTTTTTTTATGTTCACCTTGTTCAAATAAATGGCCGTTTTTCCACCAACAACAATTACCAGGGTAATAAAAATTCCTCATGGGGCATCCAAGTACTATCTCGGCAGCAGGGTCTCGCTAACCTAGGGTGGTTACTTTGAGGGGTCAGTATTTTTACAGCAGCTCGTCTCAATCAAACTCATTTAAATTAATTACAGAGAACTCTAAGACACTGTAAAAACACAATTCTAAATTCCCTGCTGAACTTTTACAACCAAAAACTCACTTTACCCAGAACTCAAAGATCCTGGGCTTGTTGGTGGAAAAGCAACTATTAATAATTGTGCTCCTTTAAGAACATTCAAATTCAATTATAAATGCCATTTTTTTTCTTCTTAATCAAATACAAATCTCAGCTATTTATTTATTTTAAATAACTCACCACTAATAAAAGGTTTGCCTTCTAAACCATTTTAATAATCTTTTCCCTTCAATGCCTATTTTACGTATCAGGTTCTGGTGAGGGAGAATTTGTTAGATTTCACACTCAATCACAGCAGGAGCGAAAACAGAATTCAATTAGGAAAACATTCCTCCGTGTAACCAATCTTTTATACAAACTTTAGGACTATATTCAAAACAACATTGTAAAGGCTCTTTCTTACAATTTTATGTTGTTCTCTAATCTGGATCTGCATGAGTCACACCAAATCTATTAGTAAATGTAAACACCACAGTAATGAATTTTTAGAACATTTAACTCCTAGTAAGTATTTTCAAATTCAGTCAATAAGGTTTAAATTACTTCCTGTCTTACTCTGTTAGAAAGTCATGAAGTCATTGCATTTCACTATAGAAGCTTCTATTATCAGTGTGATATCAAGGCCTTCCCCATTTGGCAATTTGCCAAATGGTTCCTCTACACACTTTACAATATAGTCATAGCTGAAAACTATCATTACTTACTTAATTCAAAGTTTCAAATTTCTTTAAACTTGTAGTCTGTAATCAAGAATTGTACTGCCTCTTTAAGTGGAGGAGGGTCACGCTCTCTGAGGGGTCAGACTGCACCTCCCCACTTCATGTCTTGTGACAAATGTTTCTAATTTAATTACTCAGCCTTATTGTCATTTGTCTTCTGTGTAAACCTTTATTCGTACATTTTCATAGGCACAGTATAGTTTTAGTTTAAAAGTGACTTTTCTGTGGCCTGTTAGCTTCCTCTCTTTTGGAGAGCTTTTATTTTATTTCCTTTTATAGCCTTTGCTTTTCCCTCAAAATGAGGTGTTTTATGTCCATAAATACCTTAGAGGTCAATTCTTATCTCTGAGTCCTAATTTTACCTCTCCCTGTCAATCTTTAACTTATCTGGAAATCTATCCATTTTTTTATTTAATTTTATCAACATTCAAACGTACAACCAACTATCAGAGATCCACAGCCACCTAATGTAGTGAGGTAGCATAATATTAGGTATAAAAATGTCTATATTGCTTAAAATTAAATCATTCCTCCACTACATTTCAAAAATAGTGATATTTGAAATCCGACTCAATATCTGTACCACTTAGTTATTTTCCCAATAATAACCAAAAATCTTCTCAGTTATTAAATTCAGTTATAACACCTTCTTCTTCCGAAAGTTATTGATTTTTTTTTTTTTTTTAAAGAATCATTCACCTAAATAATCATCACAACTACACATTTTGCCTGTCATCTGATCACAATTTTTAATCACCATTCAAACCTAGAATAGAAATTGTATAATTGTGTAATCAATTACTTACGTTGCTTCCTATCACTGTCAATTTTCCATAAAAATCATATTATTTCATATATATGACTAACACAGCAGTCCTTTACCGTTTTTTCTTTTCTAACTCCTCTAATCATTTTAAACTATCTATTTTATACTTTTGAGGGTAATTTCTTAACTCAGTGTCCTCTAACATTACACTTCCTTCCTGTCTTATCATCATCTACACCACCACAACTTGTTCTAACACTTCACAAATCCCACTTTAAAATCATCCACTAATTCATCTTCTCTTTGTCCAGTTGTTCTAATTCTACCATAATCAATTCTACTTTCACGTTTCTCTCTTACTTTTATCATATCCCATGCTCAAACAATCCAACAAAAATGATTTTTTTTCCTGTCAGAAGTTCAACAACTTGTCATCAATCACCTACTTAACTCACTCTCAAACAATTACCTTTACCATCCAAAAACAAAAATACACAATTTTCACCTGAGGACCGGGTGATAACCCCTTCTGGGACCACTTTTTGGTCCACGCACCTCATATTTGATACAGACCAAAATTTCTCAATTTCACCGTTTTAACATAGTTATGTTAGACACGATCTAACAACCCCTTATACACAATTTAAACCCTTTTAGCCGTCATCTTTAGACAATATGACACACAGACACATACACAAGAGCTCACAGAGACAAACACGGTGAGAAGCCACACACATATACTTTTACAGACAATACACGTATGCCTCGATATCATTAGGCTGTTAAAGCTTCAACTTTCCTTTTCATTTCATTCCTTATTTCATATAGTAAGTGGATTACCATTATTATTGTTATTTTTTTTATTTTATTTTTTTACTATTGTAAGTTAAGCTGGCCAGCAAAAGTATATCTTGTAATCCACATATTTAAATGCTATATTTTAGATGGATCTAATTTTTCTATGAACATCCAATCCTTACTGGATAGTTCATCTTATAGCTCACTTTTACTGTTTATTTTCCCCCATTTTATATGAATTTGGTACAGTCCGTGAACCTAGAGTTTCCTAGGGACTGATAGGTTCAAATAACAGGGTGACAATAAATTTCTCACTGTGGTAATTCTCAAGCTTCTACCCAATAGGGCGGAGAATTCTTGCCTTTGCTTCCACAATGAGTTGTCACTTACAATCCTGTTTGTTTAAAATTAAGTAAGTATCAAATGACACTACACTTCCATTCACTTCACACACTCACACAAGGCCCTTTTATTTTCTGCGTTTCACGGAATTTAAGTACGTACACGACTCCGGCATCGTCTCTTTACACGGACATTACTGGGCTCCGTTCCCTTTACTTGCCATTGACTAGTATTCGCAAGGTTTTACACTATTGCGTCAGTACCTTCGCGCAATCTTTTTCACTCACACTTTCCCCCGGAAAGTAAATTTTTTCTCACCCAGATGTCTTCTCGTCCTTTGGATTCCCGTCAGCCTTCCAGATCCCAGTCACAGAGACGAAAATCCAGTCCCAGAAAAGGGTAGTATTTGCCGTGGCCACGGTCTTCCTGGAGGTCGACTCTGCAACTGGAATCCTTTAGGCGTCCTGGGATCCTGCTCGAAGGACCAAGTTAATGTCAAGTCAATACCTGCAACATTTAAAATACACAGAAGAAAGAATGAGAAGACACAAGGATTTGATTACTCGCGAGGAGAAGCTGACAGAGAGTTGTGCGCAGATCACAAGCTCCCAGCCCCTTCTGACACAACTCCCTACTTCTCCTCTTTTATTTGGGATTCCCTAACAGACACAATAGGCCATACACTTGCCTCTAAGGGAAATGGGAAATAGCAGCAATATGATAAGCAACTCCAGCAGTCGTAAAATACAGAGGACATCCTTTAACCATAAAACTTTTACAACCACTATTCCTTGAAGGCTGTCGTTCTTCATTCCCACATTCCAGGTGTCCTCAGGTTGAATACACATGCAGCAGCTCCAAACCCATAGTGAAATACTGAATACATAGTTGGCAATTAACTATGTAATAAGAGAAAATATAGAATAATATATACACAATAACTCTAACACTATGACAACATTCAGTTATATATGCAGCGCCACCTAGCCCTTGAGGCATGAAAAAAAAATACCCCACATACGGTATTTTGTACAAAAAATGTAAACTCATTCTAAGTGTGATAACGAAGTCATTTATGAATATTCTTTTAGTTTCCACCACTCAAAATGTTCACTGGCATCAGACTTATCCAAACATATATATATTTTTATTTATTTTTGATAGCCTCTATGGACATTAAAAGCAATATCGTGAATGAAGGCTATGCTTAATAACTCCACGGTACATGCTCCAAAAAAAATCCCACACTTGACATGTATGCTTATAATCAAGGCCTGAAGGTATCTCTATGACAACATTCAGTTATAAATACAGCGCCACCTAGCCGTTGAGGCTTATATAAAAAAAATTAAAAAAATACCCCACATACGGTATTTTGTACAAAAAATGTACACTCATTCTAAGTGTGATAACTAAGTCATTTATGAATATTCTTTTAGTTTCCACCACTCAATCTGTTCACTGGTATCAGACCGATCCAAACATACATATTTTTTATTTAGTTTTTTTTTTTTTTTTTGATCGCCTCTATGGACAATAAAAGCAACATTGTGCAATGAGTACGAGCGATGATGTGTGTATATATACTTTTACGAAAAATACCAATCAGGGCAACTCATTGCCTAAAAATAAAAAAAAAGACGCTGATTTTTGCAGATCTTAACAATCACCAAAACCCATTGAGCTTGACACACTCATCACACCTGGCAAAAAAAAAAAAAATCTACATGTTTATCATGCCATTTTCAAAGAAATTCTGCTTCCAATGTGCCAGTACCCCAATGTGCAAGTTCCCCAACGTGCAAGTACCCCAACGTGGCCCGGGCTGCGATGGCCCTTTATAGCTGCTCGCAGCTCTAGTTAGGGCCCGAGCAGCGACCGCTGCGAGGTCCCTATTGTTTTTGTAAAAATTATTATTATTATTATTATTATTATTATTATTATTATTATTATTATTATTATTATTATTATTATTAGGGCCCGAGCAGCGACCGCTGCGAGGTCCCTATTGTTTTTGTAAAAATTATTATTATTATTATTATTATTAGGGCCCGAGCAGCGACCGCTGCGAGGTCCCTATTGTTTTTGTAAAAATTATTATTATTAGGGCCCGAGCAGCTACCGCTGCGAGGTCCCTATTGTTTTTCGATCGGATTATTATTATTATTATTATTATTATTATTATTATTATTATTATTATTCTCCGTAAACGATCACGATTTTGGGTACCTAAACATTTACGAAAACTCACCAAACTTTGCACACTCCTCAGGCCCGGCGAAAAATTTGATATTATGAAGTCGTCATAACAACGCGACTCTATGGCGCCCCCTAGCATAGAAAAATAAAAACCAAGCCCGGCATGTTTGAGCTAGAGCAACGAAAATTGGCAGGCACGTGTAGCACCCCGAGACGCACAAAAAAGTCTATTGGGACCATGTAGCTAAAATGTACAGGAAGTGAGCTATGAATTTTTTAATATCCAATTTTGGCCTATTTTGGCACATTCACTGTGGTCATGCTTTTTCCCCCTTTGCAAACATTTTTCATCCAATTGACTTCAAACTTGGCATTTATCATCTCAAGACCTGAGAGAACAACTGGGGAAAAAATCTTGCCTTTTCGAAATACTATATGACGGGGGCGGGGCATCAAATATTGCCTTTAAAATTTCATTTGTCCAGAAAGAGCAAATGCTTAATAACTCCCATGTTCAAGCTCCAAAAAATCTCAAACTTATCAGGCAACTTAATAGTCACGGCCTGAAAACATCTATATGATAAAATTCAGTTATCCATGTAGCGCCACCTAGTGGTAACAATAATTGTCATACTTTACGTTTTTAGCTACTGTGCTGAGCTCGTTGAAGGGATCCAGTTGAAAATTGGTCAGAAAAGCCTTAAGATGTTGATCATGCCCCACACCGAATATTGTAACTTTTCGCCAAAGGGCGTGGCCGCTACGGTGCCGCAAAGTCTGAAGATTTCTCGTGACAACAAAAGCTGCATTAACTTGACCGAGATGATGCTATCTTCTCAAAATTTTACACAATTGATGAGAGTCCAGCCCTAAAGACATCTACAAACTTATATTTCATCTTACTGATAGCGCCACCTACTGGCAATTTTTTTTCTTACGATTTTTCTTCAATGTTTTTCTCCAACCATGTTAACTGGACCTACCTCATATTTGCTCAGATGAGGGTGTCGGCCTTCATGCTGTCACAACACGAAGTTTGTGAGTTTTCGCGAGTCGCTGTGGGCGTGGCTAAGCGCTGTTCGCCAAGAAAACAACGCCAATTTTGAGGGCCTAAACTGGCACAGAAACACACGAAACTTGGCACACACAGCTGGCCTGGCAAAATGAGCAATTTTTTATCGGCGATTGTGCTATTTTTACAAAAATGACTCAATAGCGCCCCCTAGAAATCTTTAACGAAACAGCCCCAGTTGTACGTTTAAGCAAGAACGACGAATATTTTTAGGTGTATGAGGGAGCCCAAGACCTACAAAAAAGTCTCTTGTACCCATATGCTAAAATGAACAGGAAGTGAGCTACGAATTTTTGAATGTCCCATTTTTTATGATTTTTGCACATTCACAGGGGGCAGACTTTTGCCCACTTCTCCTACACGTTTCATCCGACTGAGTTAAGACTTGGCCTGGACCATGTCAAGACCTGAGCCAACGACAGGGGGAAAAATTTTGACTTTTCAAAATACTATATGATGAGGGCGGGGCATCAAAATTTGTGTTTCGCAATGAAAAAGGATATGCTTGATAACTCCCCGGTACATGCTCCAAAAAATCCCAAACTTGACATGTATGTTTATCGTCAAGGCCTGAAGTTATCTCTTTGACAACATTCAGTTATATATGCAGCGCCACCTAGCCCTTGAGGCATAAAAAAAAATACCCCACATACGGTATTTTGTACAAAAAATGTAAACTCATTCTAAGTGTGATAACTAAGTCATTTATGAATATTCTTTTAGTTTCCACCACTCAAAATGTTCACTGGCATCAGACTTATCCAAACATATATATATTTTTATTTATTTTTGATAGCCTTTATGGACATTAAAAGCAATATCGTGAATGAAGTATATGCTTAATAACTCCACGGTACATGCTCCAAAAAAAATCCCACACTTGACATGTATGCTTATAATCAAGGCCTGAAGGTATCTCTATGACAACATTCAGTTATAAATACAGCGCCACCTAGCCCTTGAGGCATTTATATATATATATATAAAAAAAAACACATACGGTGTTTTGTACAAAAAATGTACACTCATTCTAAGTGTGATAACTAAGTCATTTATGAATATTCTTTTAGTTTCCACCACTCAAATTGTTCACTGGCTTCACACCGATCCAAACGTATGTACGTTTCCATTTTGTTTTATTCATTTTTGATTGCCCCTTTGGACAATAAAAGTAACATTGTGCAATGAGTACAACGAGCGATGATGTGTATATACACTTTTACAAAAAATACCAATCAGGGCAACTCATTGCCTAAAAATAAAAAAGGACGCTGATTTTTGCAGGTCTTAACAACCACCAAAACCCGTTGAGATTCTACATGTAAACGTTTATTATGCCATTTTCAAAGAAATTTTGCTTCCAATATGCCAGTAGCCCAACGTGCAAGGACCCCAACGTGGCCCGGGCTGCGAGGGCCCTTTATAGCTGCTCGCAGCTCTAGTTAGGGCCCGAGCAGCGACCGCTGCGAGGTCCCTATTGTTTTTGTAAAAATTATTATTATTATTATTCTTATTCTTATTATTATTATCATCATTATTATTATTATTATTCTTTATTCTCCGCAAACAATCGCGATTTTGGGTACCTAAATATTCACGAAAACTCACCAAACTTTGCACACTCCTCAGGTCCGGCGAAAAATTTGATATTATGAAGTCGTTATAACAACGCGACTCTATAGCGCCCCCTAGCGTAGAAAAATAAAAACCAAGCCCGACACGTTTGAGCTAGAGCAACGAAAATTGGCAGGCACGTGTAGCACCCCGAGACGCACAAAAAAGTCTATTGGGACCATGTAGCTAAAATGTACAGGAAGTGAGCTATGAATTTTTTAATGTCCAATTTTGGCCTATTTTGGCACATTCACTGTGGTCATGCTTTTTCCCCCTTTGCAAACATTTTTCATCCAATTGACTTCAAACTTGGCATTTATCATCTCAAGACCGAAGAGAACAGCTGGGCAAAACATCTTGCCTTTTCGAAATACTATACGACGGGGGCGGAGCATCAAATATTGCCTTTAAAATGTCATTTGTCCAGAAAGAGCAAATGCTTAATAACTCCCATGTTCAAGCTCCAAAAAATCTCAAACTTCTCAGGCAACGTAATAGTCACAGCCTGAAAACATCTATATGACAAAATTCAGTTATACATATAGCGCCACCTAGTGGTTACAATAAATGTCATACTTCACGTTTTTAGCTACTGTGCTGAGCTTGTTGAAGGGATCCATTTGAAAATTGGTCAGAAAAGCCTTAAGATGTTGATCATGCCCCACACCGAATATTGTAACTTTTCGTCAAAGGGCGTGGCCGCTACGGTGACGCAAAATCTGAAGATTTTTCGTGAAAATAAAAGCTGCATTAACTTGACCGAGATGATCCTATCTTCTCAAAATTTCACACATTTGATGAGAGTCCAGCTCTAAAGACATCTACTAACTTACATTTCATCTAACTGATAGCGCCACCTAGTGGCAATTTTTTTTCTTACGAATTTTCTTCTACGTTTTTCTCCAAACACGTTAACTGGACCTACCTCATATTTGCTCAGAGGAGGGTTTCGGCCTTCATGATGTCACAACACGAAGTTTGTGAGTTTTCGCGAATTGCTGTAGGCGTGGCTAAGCGCTGTTCGCCAAGAAAACAACGCCAGTTTTGAGGGTCTAAACATGCACAGAAACTCATGAAACTTGGCACACACATCTGGCCTGGTAAAATGAGCAATATTCTATTGTTGATTGTGCTATTTTTACAAAAATGACTCAATAGCGCCCCCTAGAAGTTTTTAACGAAGCAGCCCCGGTTGTACGTTTAAGCAAGAACGACGAATATTTTTAGGTGTATGAGGGAGCCCAAGACCTACAAAAAAGTCTCTTGGACCCATATGCTAAAATGAACAGGAAGTGAGCTACGAATTTTTGAATGTCCCATTTTTGACAATTTTTGCACATTCACAGGGCGCAGACTTTTGCTCACTTCTCCTACACGTTTCATCTGACTGAGTTAAGACTTGACCTGGACCATGTCAAGACCTGAGCCAACGACAGGGGGAAAAATCTTGACCTTTCGAAATACTATATGATGAAGGCGGGGCATCAAAATTTGTGTTTCGCACTGAAAAAGGATATGCTTAATAACTCCCCGGTACATGCTCCAAAAAATCCCAAACTTGACATGTATGTTTATCGTCAAGGCCTGAAGCTATCTCTATGACAACATTCAGTTATATATGCAGCGCCACCTAGCCCTTGAGGCATAAAAAAAAAATACCCCACATACGGTATTTTGTACAAAAAATGTAAACTCATTCTAAGTGTGATAACTAAGTCATTTATGAATATTCTTTTAGTTTCCACCACTCAAAATGTTCACTGGCATCAGACTTATCCAAACATATATATATTTTTATTTATTTTTGATAGCCTCTGTGGACATTAAAAGCAATATCGTGAATGAAGGATATGCTTAATAACTCCACGGTACATGCTCCAAAAAAAATCCCACACTTGACATGTATGCTTATAATCAAGGCCTGAAGGTATCTCGATGACAACATTCAGTTATAAATACAGCGCCACCTAGCCCTTGAGGCTTATATAAAAAAAAAAAAAACACATACGGTATTTTGTACAAAAAATGTAAACTCATTCTAAGTGTGATAACGAAGTCATTTATGAATATTCTTTTAGTTTCCACCACTCAAAATGTTCACTGGCATCAGACTTATCCAAACATATATATATTTTTATTTATTTTTGATAGCCTCTATGGACATTAAAAGCAATATCGTGAATGAAGGATATGCTTAATAACTCCACGGTACATGCTCCAAAAAAAATCCCACACTTGACATGTATGCTTATAATCAAGGCCTGAAGGTATCTCTATGACAACATTCAGTTATAAATACAGCGCCACCTAGCCGTTGAGGCTTATATAAAAAAAATTAAAAAAATACCCCACATACGGTATTTTGTACAAAAAATTTACACTCATTCTAAGTGTGATAACTAAGTCATTTCTGAATATTCTTTTAGTTTCCACCACTCAAATTGTTCACTGGCTTCACACCGATCCAAACGTATGTACGTTTCCATTTTGTTTTATTCATTTTTGATTGCCCCTTTGGACAATAAAAGTAACATTGTGCAATGAGTACAACGAGCGATGATGTATATATACACTTTTACAAAAAATACCAATCAGGGCAACTCATTGCCTAAAAATAAAAAAGGACGCTGATTTTTGCAGGTCTTAACAATCACCAAAACCCGTTGAGCTTGATACACACACTGGCAAAAAAATATTCTACATGTAAACGTTTATTATGCCATTTTCAAAGAAATTTTGCTTCCAATATGCCAGTACCCCAATGTGCCAGTACCCTAACGTGCAAGTACCCCAACGTGCAAGGACCCCAACGTGGCCCGGGCTGCGAGGGCCCTTTATAGCTGCTCGCAGCTCTAGTTATTATTATTCTTTATTCTCCGCAAACGATCGCGATTTTGGGTACCTAAATATTCACGAAAACTCACCGAACTTTGCACACTCCTCAGGTCCGGCGAAAAATTTGATATTATGAAGTCGTTATAACAACGCGACTCTATAGCGCCCCCTAGCATAGAAAAATAAAAACCAAGCCCGGCACGTTTGAGCTAGAGCAACGTAAATTGGCAGGCACGTGTAGCACCCCGAGACGCACAAAAAAGTCTATTGGGACCATGTAGCTAAAATGTACAGGAAGTGAGCTATGAATTTTTTAATGTCCAATTTTGGCCTATTTTGGCACATTCACTGTGGTCATGCTTTTTCCCCCTATGCAAACATTTTTCATCCCATTGACTTCAAACTTGGTATTTATCATCTCAAGACCTAAGAGAACAGCTGGGCAAAAAGTCTTGCCTTTTCGAAATACTATATGACGGGGGCGGGGCATCAAATATTGCCTTTAAAATTTCATTTGTCCAGAAAGAGCAAATGCTGAATAACTCCCATGTACAAGCTCCAAAAAATCTCAAACTTCTCAGGCAACGTAATAGTCACGGCCTGAAAACATCTATATGACAAAATTCAGTTATACATATAGCGCCACCTAGTGGTTACAATAAATGTCATACTTTACGTTTTTAGCTACTGTGCTGAGCTCGTTGAAGGGATCCAGTTGAAAATTGGTCAGAAAAGCCTTAAGATGTTGATGATGCCCCACACCGAATATTGTAACTTTTCGCCAAAGGGCGTGGACGCTACGGTGATGCAAAGTCTGAAGATTTTTCGTGACAATAAAAGCTGCATTAACTTGACCGAGATGATCCTATCTTCTCAAAATTTCACACATTTGATGAGAGTCCAGCTCTAAAGACATCTACTAACTTACATTTCATCTAACTGATAGCGCCACCTAGTGGCAATTTTTTTTCTTACAAATTTTCTTCTACGTTTTTCTCCAAACACGTTAACTGGACGTCCCTCATATTTGCTCAGATGAGGGTTTCGGCCTTCATGATGTCACAACACGAAGTTTCTGAGTTTTCGCGAATTGCTGTGGGCGTGGCTAAGCGCTGTTCGCCAAGAAAACAACGCCAGTTTTGAGGGTCTAAACATGCACAGAAACTCCTGAAACTTGGCACACACATCTGGCCTGGTAAAATGAGCAATATTTTATTGTTGATTGTGCTATTTTTACAAAAATGACTCAATAGCGCCCCCTCGAAATATTTAACGAAGCAGCCCCGGTTGTACGTTTAAGCAAGAACGACGAATATTTTTAGGTGTATGAGGGAGCCCAAGACCTACAAAAAAGTCTCTTGTACCCATATGCTAAAATGAACAGGAAGTGAGCTACGAATTTTTGAATGTCCCATTTTTGACGATTTTTGCACATTCACAGGGGGAAGACTTTTGCCCACTTCTCCTACACGTTTCATCCGACTGAGTTAAGACTTGGCCTGGACCATGTCAAGACCTAAGCCAACGACAGGGGGAAAAATTATGACTTTTCGAAATACTATATGATGAGGGCGGGGCATCAAAATTTGTGTTTCGCAATGAAAAAGGATATGCTTGATAACTCCCCGGTACATGCTCCAAAAAATCCCAAACTTGACATGTATGTTTATCGTCAAGGCCTGAAGTTATCTCTATGACAACATTCAGTTATATATGCAGCGCCACCTAGCCCTTGAGGCATGAAAAAAAAATACCCCACATACGGTATTTTGTACAAAAAATGTAAACTCATTCTAAGTGTGATAACGAAGTCATTTATGAATATTCTTTTAGTTTCCACCACTCAAAATGTTCACTGGCATCAGACTTATCCAAACATATATATATTTTTATTTATTTTTGATAGCCTCTATGGACATTAAAAGCAATATCGTGAATGAAGGATATGCTTAATAACTCCACGGTACATGCTCCAAAAAAAATCCCACACTTGACATGTATGCTTATAATCAAGGCCTGAAGGTATCTCTATGACAACATTCAGTTATAAATACAGCGCCACCTAGCCGTTGAGGCTTATATAAAAAAAATTAAAAAAATACCCCACATACGGTATTTTGTACAAAAAATTTACACTCATTCTAAGTGTGATAACTAAGTCATTTCTGAATATTCTTTTAGTTTCCACCACTCAAATTGTTCACTGGCTTCACACCGATCCAAACGTATGTACGTTTCCATTTTGTTTTATTCATTTTTGATTGCCCCTTTGGACAATAAAAGTAACATTGTGCAATGAGTACAACGAGCGATGATGTGTATATACACTTTTACAAAAAAATACCAATCAGGGCAACTCATTGCCTAAAAATAAATAAGGACGCTGATTTTTGCAGGTCTTAACAATCACCAAAATCCGTTGAGCTTGACACACACACTGGCAAAAAAATATTCTACATGTAAACGTTTATTATGCCATTTTCAAAGAAATGTTGCTTCCAATATGCCAGTACCCCAATGTGCCAGTACCCCAACGTGCAAGTACCCCAACGTGCAAGGACCCCAACGTGGCCCGGGCTGCGAGGGCCCTTTATAGCTGCTCGCAGCTCTAGTTATTATTATTATTATTATTATTATTATTCTTTTTCTCCGTAAACAATCGCATTTTTGAGTACCTAAACATTCACGAAAACTCACCAAACTTTGCACACTCCTCAGGCCCGGCGAAAAATTTGATATTATGAAGTCGTCATAACAACGCGACTCTATAGCGCCCCCTAGCGTAGAAAAATAAAAACCAAGCCTGGCACGTTTGAGCTAGAGCAACGAAAATTGGCAGGCACGTGTAGCACCCCGAGACGCACAAAAAAGTCTATTGGGACCATGTAGCTAAAATGTACAGGAAATGAGCTATGAATTTTTTTATGTCCAATTTTGGCCTATTTTGGCACATTCACTGTGGTCATGCTTTTTCCCCCTCTGCAAACATTTTTCATCCAATTCACATCAAACTTGGCATTTATCATCTCAAGACCTGAGAGAACAACTGGGCAAAAAGTCTTGCCTTTTCGAAATACTATATGATGGGGGCGGGGCATCAAATATTGTCTTTAAAATTTCATTTGTCCAGAAAGAGCAAATGCTTAATAACTCCCATGTTCAAGCTCCAAAAAATCTCAAACTTCTCAGGCAACGTAATAGTCACGGCCTGAAAACATCTATATGATAAAATTCAGTTATACATATAGCGCCACCTAGTGGTGACAATAAATGTCATACTTTACGTTTTTAGCTACTGCGCTGAGCTCGTTGAAGGGATCCAGTTGAAAGTTGGTCAGAAAAGCCTTAAGATGTTGATCATGCCCAACACCGAATATTGTAACTTTTCGCCAAAGGGCGTGGCCGCTACGGTGCCGCAAAGTCTGAAGATTTTTCGTGACAATAAAAGCTGCATGAACTTGACCGAGATGATCCTATCTTCTCAAAATTTCACACATTTGATGAGAGTCCAGCCCTAAAGACATCTTCGAACTTATATTTCATCTTACTGATAGCGCCACCTAGTGGCAATTTTTTTTCTTACGAATTTTCTTGTAAATTTTTTCTCCAAACACGTTAACTGGACCAACCTCATATTTGCTCAGATGAGGGTTTCGGCCTTCATGATGTCACAACACGAAGTTTGTGAGTTTTCGCGAATCGCTGTGGGCGTGGCTAAGCACTGTTCGCCAAGAAAACAACGCCAGTTTTGAGGGTCTAAACATGCGCAGAAACTCATGAAACTTGGCACACACATCTGGCCTGGTAAAATGAACAATATTTTATTGTTGATTGTGCTATTTTTACAAAAATGACTCAATAGCGCCCCCTAGAATTTTTTAACGAAGCAGCCCCGATTGTACGTTTAAGCAAGATCTACGAAAATTTTTACGTGTATGAGGGAGCCAAAGAACTACAAAAAAGTCTCTTGGACCCATATGCTAAAATGAACAGGAAGTGAGCTACGAATTTTTGAATGTCCCATTTTTTACGATTTTTGCACATTTTCAGAGGGCATACTTTTGCCCACTTCTCCTACACGTTTTATCCGACTGACTTATGACTTGACCTGGACGATGCCAAGACCTGAGCCAACAACAGACGGAAAAATCTTTACTTTGGAAATACAATATGATGAGGGCGGGGCATCAAAATTTGTGTTTCGCACTGAAAAAGGATATGCTTAATAACTCCCCGATACATGCTCCAAAAAATCCCAAACTTGACATGTATGTTTATCGTCAAGGCCTGAAGGTATCTCTATGACAACATGCAGTTATATATGCAGCGCCACCTAGCCCTTGAGGCATGAAAAAAAAATACCCCACTTACGGTATTTTGTACAAAAAATGTAAACTCATTCTAAGTGTGATAACTAAGTCATTTAGGAATATTCTTTTACCTTCCACCACTCAAAATATTCACTGGCATCAGACCTAACCAAACATACATATTTTTGTTATTTAGTTTTATGTATTTTTGATAGCCTCTATGGACATTAAAAGCAATATCGTGAATGAAGGCTATGCTTAATAACTCCCAGGTACATGCTCCAAAAAATCCCATATTTGAAATGTATATTTAGAGTCAAGGCCTGAAGGTATCTCTATGACCAAATTCAGTTATAAATACAGCGCCACCTAGTCCTTGAGGCATAAAAAAAATGCCTCACTTACGGTATTTTTGCAAAAATTGTAAACTCATTGTAAGTGTGATAACTAAGTCATTTATGAATATTCTTTTACTTTCCACCACTCAATATGTTCACTGGTATCAGACCGATCCAAACATACGTATTTTTTATTTAGTTTTATTTATTTATTTTATCGCCTCTATGGACAATAAAAGCAACATTGTGCAATGAGTACGAGCGATGATGTGTGTATATATACTTTTACGAAAAATACCAATCAGAGCAACTCATTGCCTAAAAATAAAAAAAAGACGCTGATTTTTGCAGATCTTAACAATCACCAAAACCCATTGAGCTTGACACACTCATCACACCTGGCAAAAAAAAAAAAAAAAAGTCCACATGTTTATCATGCCATTTTCAAAGAAATTCTGCTTCCAATGTGCCAATACCCCAATGTGCAAGTTCCCCAACGTGCAAGTACCCCAACGTGGCCCGGGCTGCGAGGGCCCTTTATAGCTGCTCGCAGCTCTAGTTAGGGCCCGAGCAGCGACCGCTGCGAGGTCCCTATTGTTTTTGTAAAAATTATTATTATTATTATTATTATTCTTCTTTATTCTCCGCAAATGATCGCGATTTTGGGTACCTAAACATTCACGAAAACTCACCGAACTTTGCACACTCCTCAGGCCCGGCGAAAAATTTGATATTATTAAGTCGTCATAACAATGCGACTCGATAGCGCCCCCTAGCGTAGAAAAATAAAAACCAAGCCCGGCACGTTTGAGCTAGAGCAACAAAAATTGGCAGGCACGTGTAGCATCCCGAGACGCACAAAAAAGTCTATTGGGACCATGTAGCTAAAATGTACAGGAAGTGAGCTATGAATTTTTTAATGTCCAATTTTGGCCTATTTTGGCACATTCACTGTGGTCATGCTTTTTCCCCCTTTGCAAACATTTTTCATCCAATTGACTTCAAACTTGGCATTTATCATCTCAAGACCTGAGAGAACAACTGGGCAAAACATCTTGCCTTTTTGAAATACTATATGACGGGGGCGGGGCATCAAATATTGCCTTTAAAATTTCATTTGTCCAGAAAGAGCAAATGCTTAATAACTCCTATGTTCAAGCTCCAAAAAATCTCAAACTTCTCAGGCAACGTAATAGTCACGGCCTGAAAACATCTATATGATAAAATTCAGTTATACATATAGCGCCACCTAGTGGTTACAATAAATGTCATACTTTACGTTTTTAGCTACTGTGCTGAGCTTGTTGAAGGGATCCATTTGAAAATTGGTCAGAAAAGCCTTAAGATGTTGATCATGCCCCACACCGAATATTGTAACTTTTCGCCAAAGGGCGTGGCCACTACGGTGACGCAAAGTCTGAAGATTTTTCGTGAAAATAAAAGCTGCATTAACTTGACCGAGATGATCCTATCTTCTCAAAATTTCACACATTTGATGAGAGTCCAGCTCTAAAGACATCTACTAACTTACATTTCATCTAACTGATAGCGCCACCTAGTGGCAATTTTTTTTCTTACGAATTTTCTTCTACGTTTTTCTCCAAACACGTTAACTGGACCTACCTCATATTTGCTCAGATGAGGGTTTCGGCCTTCATGATGTCACAACACGAAGTTTGTGAGTTTTCGCGAATTGCTGTGGGCGTGGCTAAGTGCTGTTCGCCAAGAAAACAACGCCAGTTTTGAGGGTCTAAACATGCACAGAAACTCCTGAAACTTGGCACACACATCTGGCCTGGTAAAATGAGCAATATTTTATTGTTGATTGTGCTATTTTTACAAAAATGACTCAATAGCGCCCCCTCGAAATTTTTAACGAAGCAGTCCCGGTTGTACGTTTAAGCAAGAACGACGAATATTTTCAGGTGTATGAGGGAGCCCAAGACCTACAAAAAAGTCTCTTGTACCCATATGCTAAAATGAACAGGAAGTGAGCTACGAATTTTTGAATGTCCCATTTTTGACGATTTTTGCACATTCACAGGGGGCAGACTTTTGCCCACCTCTCCTACACGTTTCATCCGACTGAGTTAAGACTTGGCCTGGACCATGTCAAGACCTGAGCCAACGACAGGGGGAAAAAATTTGACTTTTCGAAATACTATATGATGAGGGCGGGGCATCAAAATTTGTGTTTCGCAATGAAAAAGGATATGCTTGATAACTCCCCGGTACATGCTCCAAAAAATCCCAAACTTGACATGTATGTTTATCGTCAAGGCCTGAAGTTATCTCTATAACAACATTCAGTTATATATGCAGCGCCACCTAGCCCTTGAGGCATGAAAAAAAAATACCCCACATACGGTATTTTGTACAAAAAATGTAAACTCATTCTAAGTGTGATAACGAAGTCATTTATGAATATTCTTTTAGTTTCCACCACTCAAAATGTTCACTGGCATCAGACTTATCCAAACATATATATATTTTTATTTATTTTTGATAGCCTCTATGGACATTAAAAGCAATATCGTGAATGAAGGATATGCTTAATAACTCCACGGTACATGCTACAAAAAAAATCCCACACTTGACATGTATGCTTATAATCAAGGCCTGAAGGTATCTCGATGACAACATTCAGTTATAAATACAGCGCCACCTAGCCCTTGAGGCTTATATAAAAAAAAAAAAAAACACCTACGGTATTTTGTACAAAAAATGTAAACTCATTCTAAGTGTGATGACTAAGTCATTTATGAATATTCTTTTAGTTTCCACCACTCAAATTGTTCACTGGCTTCACACCGATCCAAACGTATGTACGTTTCCATTTTGTTTTATTCATTTTTGATTGCCCCTTTGGACAATAAAAGTAACATTGTGCAATGAGTACAACGAGCGATGATGTATATATACACTTTTACAAAAAATACCAATCAGGGCAACTCATTGCCTAAAAATAAAAAAGGCCGCAGATTTTTGCAGGTCTTAACAATCCCCAAAACCCGTTGAGCTTGATACACACTGGCAAAAAAAATATTCTACATGTAAACGTTTATTATGCCATTTTCAAAGAAATTTTGCTTCCAATATGCCAGTACCCCAACGTGCTAGTACCCTAACGTGCAAGTACCCCAACGTGCAAGGACTCCAACGTGGCCCGGGCTGCGAGGGCCCTTTATAGCTGCTCGCAGCTCTAGTTATTAGGGCCCGAGCAGCGACCGCTGCGAGGTCCCTATTGTTTTTCAAGGAATTCTTATTATTCTTCTTTTTATTTTTTGTTATTATTCTTTTCCGCAAACAATCACATTTTTGAGACACTAAACGTGAACGAAAACTCACCAAACTTTACACACACGTCAGGCCTGGCGAAAAATTTTATATTTTAAAGTCGCCATAGGTGATAACAGAAAAATGGCTCCATAGCGCCACCTACATAGGTTAAACAGATCCCTGGCCCGCTACGATTGTCCGACGGCTATGAAAATTGTGTGGCACCTGTAGCACATCCAGATGAACAAAAACCTCTTTGATGTGTGTACCCTAAAATAGACAGGAAGTGAGATATGAGTATTTAAATGTCCAATTTTGGCCAATTTTTGCACATTTACAGGGGTCATACTTTTGCCTGCTTCTCCTACACGGTTAATCCAATTGACTTCAAACTTGGGATGTACCATCTCAAGACCTGGGACAACACCATGGTAAAAAAATCAAAAGTTTTCGACATACTATATGACGGCGGTGGGGCATCAAATTTAGAGTTTCAAAACTCTTACTAAACGTAGTATTGCCGGTTGTATGTTTAACCTAGAGCTACGAAAATTGGTACACATATGTAACAGACTATGACCTACAAAAAAGTCTGTTGGTGCCATATGCTAAACCCAACAGGAAGTCCGCCAGAGGCGGGGCATCAAATTTTGAGTTTCAAAATTCTTACTTAATGAAGCATTCCCGGCTGTACGTTTCACCTAGAGTTACCAAAATTTAAAGACATATGTAACAGCCCTCAAGGTACAAAAAACTCTTTTTGAACCATATGCTAAACCTAACAGAAAGTCCACCATTTTGATTGACTTTGGAACGTGTTCCCATTTTTTTGGCCATTTCATAGCGGTCCTATTTTAACGAACTCCTCTTACAGAGTTTATCCGATCATCTTCAAACTTGGTGTGATTCATCTTAAGATGTTGACGATGAAAAGTTATTGAAAGCTTTTTATTTCGCTGCACGCTGTTGTCGTGGCATGCACTTGTTTGCAAAGGAAAAAAATTCTTCTTAATGAAGAATTCTCAGTTGTACGAAGCAGCTAGAGCTACGAAAATTTGTAGACATATGTAACAGCCCACGATGTACAAAAAAGTCTCTTGCTGCTTTGTGCTAAACCCAACAGGAAGTCCCGCAAGGGGCCGGGCATCACATTTTGAGCTAAAAAACTCCTCTTTAACGAAGCATTCCCGGTTGTACGTTTCACCTAGCGCTATGATAATTTGCAGGCATACATAAGAGCCCATGATGTACAAAAAAGTCTCTTGGAACCATGTGCTAAACCAAACAGGAAGTCTGCCATTTTGATTTATGATGGGATTTGTTGCCATTTTTTGTGGCCTTTTTCAGGGGTCATATTTTAACGAACCCCTCCTACAAAATTTATCCGACTGTCTTCAAACTTGGTGTGTTTCATCTTAAGATGTTTAAGATGCAAAGTAATCGAAAGTTTTTTATTTTGTAACACGCTGTTGCCATAGCAATGCATTGTTTGTCAAGTGCTGGTTTTTTTTTTTTTTTATACACATGAAAACTCATGAAACTTTGCAAACACATCAGACTTGTCATGAACATGAATTTTCAGAGATTTATTGTGCAATTTGCAATAAATAGCGCCCTCTAGACATTTTTATGAAGCATTTCCGATTGTATGATTATGCTAGACCTACAAAAAAGTATTATGTAGCCATTTGCCAAACCAAAGAGGAAGTCCGCTATTTTGATTTTTTTTGGGAATTATACATCATTTTTGGCCTTTTTCATTAAACTTTGCACAGACAAGGCATGGAAAAAACTAACATTTTAAATGGTCCTTGTTCCATGTAACAGTACCCCAACGTGCCAGTACCCTGACGTGCAAGTAACCCAACGTTGTGCTCAATAGCGCCCTCTATGCATTTTTATGGAGCATTTCCAATTGTATGATTCAAGCGATACACAACTAAAGATGACTTGACCTAGATTTGTGAAAACTGGGAGGCATACCTATTAGCTTAAGACCTACAAAAAGTATTCTGTAGCCGTATGCTAAACCTAAAAGGAAGTCCGCCATTTTGAATTTATTTTGGGAATTGCGCACCATATTTTGCGTTTTGATTCAACTTTGCACACACAAGGCTTGTCAAAAACATTTTAGATGGTGCTTGTCCTATTTGACAGTACCCCAACGTGCCAGTACCCCGACGTGCAAGTACCCCAACGTGGCCCGGGTTGCGAGGGCCCTTTATAGCTGCTCGCAGCTCTAGTTATTCTTCTTCTTCTTCTTCTTCTTTATTCTCCGCAAACAATCGCGATTTTGGGTACCTAAACATTCACGAAAACTCACCGAACTTTGCACACTCCTCAGGCCCGGCGAAAAATTTGATATTATTAAGTCGTCATAAAAATGCGACTCGATAGCGCCCCCTAGCGTAGAAAAATAAAAACCAAGCCCGGCACGTTTGAGCGAGAGCAACAAAAATTGGCAGGCACGTGTAGCACCCCGAGACGCACAAAAAAGTCTATTGGGACCATGTAGCTAAAATGTACAGGAAGTGAGCTATGAATTTTTTAATGTCCAATTTTGGCCTATTTTGGCACATTCACTGTGGTCATGCTTTTTCCCCCTTTGCAAACATTTTTCATCCAATTGACTTCAAACATGGCATTTATCATCTCAAGACCTGAGAGAACAACTGGGCAAAAAGTCTTGCCTTTTCGAAATACTATATGATGGGGGCGGGGCATCAAATATTGCCTTTAAAATTTCATTTGTCCAGAAAGAGCAAATGCTTAATAACTCCCATGTTCAAGCTCCAAAAAATCTCAAACTTCTCAGGCAATGTAATAGTCACGGCCTGAAAACATCTAGATGATAAAATTCAGTTATACATATAGCGCCACCTAGTGGTTACAATAAATGTCATACTTTACGTTATTAGCTACTGTGCTGAGCTCGTTGAAGGGATCCAGTTGAAAATTGGTCAGAAAAGCCTTAAGATGTTGATGATGCCCCACACCGAATATTGTAACTTTTCGCCAAAGGGCGTGGCCGCTACGGTGACGCAAAGTCTGAAGATTTTTCGTGACAATAAAAGCTGCATTAACTTGACCGAGATGATCCTATCTTCTCAAAATTTCACACATTTGATGAGAGTCCAGCCCTAAAGACATCTACTGACTTATATTTCATCTAACTGATAGCGCCACCTAGTGGCAATTTTTTTTATTACGAATTTTCTTCTACGTTTTTCTCCAAACACGTTAACTGGACCTACCTCATATTTGCTCAGATGAGGGTTTCGGCCTTCATGATGTCACAACACGAAGTTTGTGAGTTTTCGCGAATTGCTGTGGGTGTGGCTAAGCGCTGTTCGCCAAGAAAACAACGCCAGTTTTGAGGGTCTAAACATGCACAGAAACTGATGAAACTTGGCACACACATCTGGCCTGGTAAAATGAGCAATATTTTATTGTTGATTGTGCTATTTTTACAAAAATGACTCAATAGCGCCCCCTCGAAATTTTTAACGAAGCAGCCCCGGTTGTACGTTTAAGCAAGAACGACGAATATTTTCAGGTGTATGAGGGAGCCCAAGACCTACAAAAAAGTCTCTTGTACCCATATGCTAAAATGAACAGGAAGTGAGCTACGAATTTTTGAATGTCCCATTTTTGACGATTTTTGCACATTCACAGGGGGCAGACTTTTGCCCACCTCTCCTACACGTTTCATCCGACTGAGTTAAGACTTGGCCTGGACCATGTCAAGACCTGAGCCAACGACAGGGGGAAAAATTTTGACTTTTCGAAATACTATATGATGAGGGCGGGGCATCAAAATTTGTGTTTCGCAATGAAAAAGGATATGCTTGATAACTCCCCGGTACATGCTCCAAAAAATCCAAAACTTGACATGTATGTTTATCGTCAAGGCCTGAAGTTATCTCTATGACAACATTCAGTTATATATGTAGCGCCACCTAGCCCTTGAGGCATGAAAAAAAAAATACCCCACATACGGTATTTTGTACAAAAAATGTACACTCATTCTAAGTGTGATAACGAAGTCATTTATGAATATTCTTTTAGTTTCCACCACTCAAAATGTTCACTGGCATCAGACTTATCCAAACATATATATATTTTTATTTATTTTTGATAGCCTCTATGGACATTAAAAGCAATATCGTGAATGAAGGATATGCTTAATAACTCCACGGTACATGCTCCAAAAAAAATCCCACACTTGACATGTATGCTTATAATCAAGGCCTGAAGGTATCTCTATGACAACATTCAGTTATAAATACAGCGCCACCTAGCCGTTGAGGCTTATATAAAAAAAATTAAAAAAATACCCCACATACGGTATTTTGTACAAAAAATGTACACTCATTCTAAGTGTGATAACTAAATCATTTATGAATATTCTTTTAGTTTCCACCACTCAAATTGTTCACTGGCTTCACACCGATCCAAACGTATGTACGTTTCCATTTTGTTTTATTAATTTTTGATTGCCCCTTTGGACAATAAAAGTAAACATTGTGCAATGAGTACAACGAGCGATGATGTGTATATACACTTTTACAAAAAAAATACCAATCAGGGCAACTCATTGCCTAAAAATAAATAAGGACGCTGATTTTTGCAGGTCTTAACAATCACCAAAATCCGTTGAGCTTGACAGACACTGGCAAAAAAAATATTCTACATGTAAACGTTTATTATGCCATTTTCAAAGAAATTTTGCTTCCAATATGCCAGTACCCCAACGTGCCAGTACCCCAACGTGCAAGTACCCCAACGTGCAAGGACCCCAACGTGGCCCGGGCTGCGAGGGCCCTTTATAGCTGCTCGCAGCTCTAGTTAGGGCCCGAGCAGTGACCGCTGCGAGGTCCCTATTGTTTTTGTAAAAATTATTATTATTATTATTATTATTATTATTATTATTATTATTATTATTATTATTATTATTCTTTATTCTCCGCAAACGATCGCGATTTTGGGTACCTAAACATTCACGAAAACTCACCGAACTTTGCACACTCCTCAGGCCCGGCGAAAAATTTGATATTATTAAGTCGTCATAACAATGCGACTCGATAGCGCCCCCTAGCGTAGAAAAATAAAAACCAAGCCCGGCACGTTTGAGCTAGAGCAACAAAAATTGGCAGGCACGTGTAGCACCCCGAGACGCACAAAAAAGTCTATTGGGACCATGTAGCTAAAATGTACAGGAAGTGAGCTATGAATTTTTTTATGTCCAATTTTGGCCTATTTTGGCACATTCACTGTGGTCATGCTTTTTCCCCCTTTGCAAACATTTTTCATCCAATTGACTTCAAACTTGGCATTTATCATCTCAAGACCTGAGAGAACAACTGGGCAAAACATCTTGCCTTTTTGAAATACTATATGACGGGGGCGGGGCATCAAATATTGCCTTTAAAATTTCATTTGTCCAGAAAGAGCAAATGCTTAATAACTCCCATGTTCAAGCTCCCAAAAATCTCAAACTTCTCAGGCAACGTAATAGTCACGGCCTGAAAACATCTATATGATAAAATTCAGTTATACATATAGCGCCACCTAGTGGTTACAATAAATGTCATACTTTACGTTTTTAGCTACTGTGCTGAGCTTGTTGAAGGGATCCATTTGAGAATTGGTCAGAAAAGGCTTAAGATGTTGATCATGCCCCACACCGAATATTGTAACTTTTCGCCAAAGGGCGTGGCCGCTACGGTGACGCAAAGTCTGAAGATTTTTCGTGAAAATAAAAGCTGCATTAACTTGACCGAGATGATCCTATCTTCTCAAAATTTCACACATTTGATGAGAGTCCAGCCCTAAAGACATCTACTGACTTATATTTCATCTAACTGATAGCGCCACCTAGTGGCAATTTTTTTCATTACGAATTTTCTTCTACGTTTTTCTCCAAACACGTTAACTGGACCTACCTCATATTTGCTCAGATGAGGGTTTCGGCCTTCATGATGTCACAACACAAAGTTTGTGAGTTTTCGCGAATTGCTGTGGGTGTGGCTAAGCGCTGTTCGCCAAGAAAACAACGCCAGTTTTGAGGGTCTAAACATGCACAGAAACTCATGAAACTTGGCACACACATCTGGCCTGGTAAAATGAGCAATATTTTATTGTTGATTGTGCTATTTTTACAAAAATGACTCAATAGCGCCCCCTAGAAATTTTTAACGAAGCAGCCCCGGTTGTACGTTTAAGCAAGAACGACGAATATTGTTAGGTGTATGAGGGAGCCCAAGACCTACAAAAAAGTCTCTTGGACCCATATGCTAAAATGAACAGGAAGTGAGCTACGAATTTTTGAATGTCCCATTTTTGACAATTTTTGCACATTCACAGGGCGCAGACTTTTGCCCACTTCTCCTACACGTTTCATCTGACTGAGTTAAGACTTGACCTGGACCATGTCAAGACCTGAGCCAACGACAGGGGGAAAAATCTTGACCTTTCGAAATACTATATGATGAAGGCGGGGCATCAAAATTTGTGTTTCGCACTGAAAAAGGATATGCTTAATAACTCCCCGGTACATGCTCCAAAAAATCCCAAACTTGACATGTATGTTTATCGTCAAGGCCTGAAGCTATCTCTATGACAACATTCAGTTATATATGCAGCGCCACCTAGCCCTTGAGGCATAAAAAAAAAATACCCCACATACGGTATTTTGTACAAAAAATGTAAACTCATTCTAAGTGTGATAACTAAGTCATTTATGAATATTCTTTTAGTTTCCACCACTCAAAATGTTCACTGGCATCAGACTTATCCAAACATATATATATTTTTATTTATTTTTGATAGCCTCTGTGGACATTAAAAGCAATATCGTGAATGAAGGATATGCTTAATAACTCCACGGTACATGCTCCAAAAAAAATCCCACACTTGACATGTATGCTTATAATCAAGGCCTGAAGGTATCTCGATGACAACATTCAGTTATAAATACAGCGCCACCTAGCCCTTGAGGCTTATATAAAAAAAAAAAAAACACATACGGTATTTTGTACAAAAAAATGTAAACTCATTCTAAGTGTGATGACTAAGTCATTTCTGAATATTCTTTTAGTTTCCACCACTCAAATTGTTCACTGGCTTCACACCGATCCAAACGTATGTACGTTTCCATTTTGTTTTATTCATTTTTGATTGCCCCTTTGGACAATAAAAGTAACATTGTGCAATGAGTACAACGAGCGATGATGTATATATACACTTTTACAAAAAATACCAATCAGGGCAACTCATTGCCTAAAAATAAAAAAGGACGCTGATTTTTGCAGGTCTTAACAATCACCAAAACCCGTTGAGCTTGACACACACTGGCAAAAAAAATATTCTACATGTAAACGTTTATTATGCCATTTTCAAAGAAATTTTGCTTCCAATATGCCAGTACCCCAACGTGCCAGTACCCCAACGTGCAAGGACTCCAACGTGGCCCGGGCTGCGAGGGCCCTTTATAGCTGCTCGCAGCTCTAGTTATTATTATTCTTTATTCTCCGCAAACAATCGCGATTTTGGGTACCTAAATATTCACGAAAACTCACCGAACTTTGCACACTCCTCAGGTCCGGCGAAAAATTTGATATTATGAAGTCGTTATAACAACGCGACTCTATACCGCCCCCTAGCATAGAAAAATAAAAACCAAGCCCGGCACGTTTGAGCTAGAGCAACGAAAATTGGCAGGCACGTGTAGCACCCCGAGACGCACAAAAAAGTCTATTGGGACCATGTAGCTAAAATGTACAGGAAGTGAGCTATGAATTTTTTAATGTCCAATTTTGGCCTATTTTGGCACATTCACTGTGGTCATGCTTTTTCCCCCTCTGCAAACATTTTTCATCCAATTCACATCAAACTTGGCATTTATCATCTCAAGACCTGAGAGAACAACTGGGCAAAAAGTCTTGCCTTTTCGAAATACTATATGATGGGGGCGGGGCATCAAATATTGTCTTTAAAATTTCATTTGTCCAGAAAGAGCAAATGCTTTATAACTCCCATGTTCAAGCTCCAAAAAATCTCAAACTTCTCAGGCAACGTAATAGTCACGGCCTGAAAACATCTATATGATAAAATTCAGTTATACATATAGCGCCACCTAGTGGTTACAATAAATGTCATACTTTACGTTTTTAGCTACTGTGCTGAGCTTGTTGAAGGGATCCATTTGAAAATTGGTCAGAAAAGCCTTAAGATGTTGATCATGCCCCACACCGAATATTGTAACTTTTCGCCAAAGGGCGTGGCCGCTACGGTGACGCAAAATCTGAAGATTTTTCGTGAAAATAAAAGCTGCATTAACTTGACCGAGATGATCCTATCTTCTCAAAATTTCACACATTTGATGAGAGTCCAGCCCTAAAGACATCTACTGACTTATATTTCATCTAACTGATAGCGCCACCTAGTGGCAATTTTTTTTCTTACGAATTTTCTTCTACGTTTTTCTCCAAACACGTTAACTGGGCCTACCTCATATTTGCTCAGATGAGGGTTTCGGCCTTCATGATGTCACAACATGAAGTTTGTGAGTTTTCGCAAATTGCTGTGGGTGTGGCTAAGCGCTGTTCGCCAAGAAAACAACGCCAGTTTTGAGGGTCTAAACATGCACAGAAACTCATGAAACTTGGCACACACATCTGGCCTGGTAAAATGAGCAATATTTTATTGTTGATTGTGCTATTTTTACAAAAATGACTCAATAGCGCCCCCGAGAAGTTTTTAACGAAGCAGCCCCGGTTGTACGTTTAAGCAAGAATGACGAATATTTTTAGGTGTATGAGGGAGCCCAAGACCTACAAAAAAGTCTCTTGGACCCATATGCTAAAATGAACAGGAAGTTAGCTACGAATTTTTGAATGTCCCATTTTTGACTATTTTTGCACATTCACAGGGGGCAGACTTTTGCCCACTTCTCCTACACGTTTCATCTGACTGAGTTAAGACTTGACCTGGACCATGTCAAGACCTGAGCCAACGACAGGGGGAAAAATCTTGACCTTTCGAAATACTATATGATGAAGGCGGGGCATCAAAATTTGTGTTTCGCACTGAAAAAGGATATGCTTAATAACTCCCCGGTACATGCTCCAAAAAATCCCAAACTTGACATGTATGTTTATCGTCAAGGCCTGAAGCTATCTCTATGACAACATTCAGTTATATATGCAGCGCCACCTAGCCCTTGAGGCATAAAAAAAAAAATACCCCACATACGGTATTTTGTACAAAAAATGTAAACTCATTCTAAGTGTGATAACTAAGTCATTTATGAATATTCTTTTAGTTTCCACCACTCAAAATGTTCACTGGCATCAGACTTATCCAAACATATATATATTTTTATTTATTTTTGATAGCCTCTGTGGACATTAAAAGCAATATCGTGAATGAAGGATATGCTTAATAACTCCACGGTACATGCTCCAAAAAAAATCCCACACTTGACATGTATGCTTATAATCAAGGCCTGAAGGTATCTCGATGACAACATTCAGTTATAAATACAGCGCCACCTAGCCCTTGAGGCTTATATAAAAATAAAAATAAAACACATACGGTATTTTGTACAAAAAATGTAAACTCATTCTAAGTGTGATGACTAAGTCATTTATGAATATTCTTTTAGTTTCCACCACTCAAATTGTTCACTGGCTTCACACCGATCCAAACGTATGTATGTTTCCATTTTGTTTTATTCATTTTTGATTGCCCCTTTGGACAATAAAAGTAACATTGTGCAATGAGTACAACGAGCGATGATGTATATATACACTTTTACAAAAAATACCAATCAGGGCAACTCATTGCCTAAAAATAAAAAAGGACGCAGATTTTTGCAGGTCTTAACAATCCCCAAAACCCGTTGAGCTTGATACACACTGGCAAAAAAAATATTCTACATGTAAACGTTTATTATGCCATTTTCAAAGAAATTTTGCTTCCAATATGCCAGTACCCCAACGTGCCAGTACCCTAACGTGCAAGTACCCCAACGTGCAAGGACTCCAACGTGGCCCGGGCTGCGAGGGCCCTTTATAGCTGCTCGCAGCTCTAGTTAGGGCCCGAGCAGCGACCGCTGCGAGGTCCCTATTGTTTTTGTAAAAATTATTATTATTATTATTATTATTATTATTATTAGGGCCCGAGCAGCGACCGCTGCGAGGTCCCTATTGTTTTTGTAAAAATTATTATTATTATTATTATTATTATTATTATTATTATTATTATTATTATTATTCTTTATTCTCCGCGAACAATCGCGATTTTGGGTATCTAAATATTCACGAAAACTCACCGAACTTTGCACACTCCTCAGGTCCGACGAAAAATTTGATATTATGAAGTCGTTATAACAACACGACTCTATAGCGCCCCCTAGCATAGAAAAATAAAAACCAAGCCCGGCACGTTTGAGCTAGAGCAACGAAAATTGGCAGGCACGTGTAGCACCCCGAGACGCACAAAAAAGTCTATTGGGACCATGTAGCTAAAATGTACAGGAAGTGAGCTATGAATTTTTTAATGTCCAATTTTGGCCTATTTTGGCACATTCACTGTGGTCATGCTTTTTCCCCCTATGCAAACATTTTTCATCCCATTGACTTCAAACTTGGTATTTATCATCTCAAGACCTAAGAGAACAGCTGGGCAAAAAGTCTTGCCTTTTCGAAATACTATATGACGGGGGCGGGGCATCAAATATAGCCTTTAAAATTTCATTTGTCCAGAAAGAGCAAATGCTGAATAACTCCCATGTACAAGCTCCAAAAAATCTCAAACTTCTCAGGCAATGTAATAGTCACGGCCTGAAAACATCTATATGACAAAATTCAGTTATACATATAGCGCCACCTAGTGGTTACAATAAATGTCATACTTTACGTTTTTAGCTACTGTGCTGAGCTCGTTGAAGGGATCCAGTTGAAAATTGGTCAGAAAAGCCTTAAGATGTTGATGATGCCCCACACCGAATATTGTAACTTTTCGCCAAAGGGCGTGGCCGCTACGGTGACGCAAAGTCTGAAGATTTTTCGTGACAATAAAAGCTGCATTAACTTGACCGAGATGATCCTATCTTCTCAAAATTTCACACATTTGATGAGAGTCCAGCTCTAAAGACATCTACTAACTTACATTTCATCTAACTGATAGCGCCACCTAGTGGCAATTTTTTTTCTTACGAATTTTCTTCTACGTTTTTCTCCAAACACGTTAACTGGACCTACCTCATATTTGCTCAGAGGAGGGTTTCGGCCTTCATGATGTCACAACACGAAGTTTGTGAGTTTTCGCGAATTGCTGTAGGCGTGGCTAAGCGCTGTTCGCCAAGAAAACAACGCCAGTTTTGAGGGTCTAAACATGCACAGAAACTCCTGAAACTTGGCACACACATCTGGCCTGGTAAAATGAGCAATATTTTATTGTTGATTGTGCTATTTTTACAAAAATGACTCAATAGCGCCCCCTCGAAATTTTTAACGAAGCAGCCCCGGTTGTACGTTTAAGCAAGAACGACGAATATTTTTAGGTGTATGAGGGAGCCCAAGACCTACAAAAAAGTCTCTTGTACCCATATGCTAAATTGAACAGGAAGTGAGCTACGAATTTTTGAATGTCCCATTTTTGACGATTTTTGCACATTCACAGGGGGCAGACTTTTGCCCACTTCTCCTACACGTTTCATCCGACTGAGTTAAGACTTGGCCTGGACCATGTCAAGACCTGAGCCAACGACAGGGGGAAAAATTTTGACTTTTCGAAATACTATATGATGAGGGCGGGGCATCAAAATTTGTGTTTCACAATGAAAAAGGATATGCTTGATAACTCCCCGGTACATGCTCCAAAAAATCCCAAACTTGACATGTATGTTTATCGTCAAGGCCTGAAGTTATCTCTATGACATTCAGTTATATATGCAGCGCCACCTAGCCCTTGAGGCATGAAAAAAAAATACCCCACATACGGTATTTTGTACAAAAAATGTACACTCATTCTAAGTGTGATAACTAAGTCATTTATGAATATTTTTTTTAGTTTCCACCACTCAAATTGTTCACTGGCTTCACACCGATCCAAACGTATGTACGTTTCCATTTTGTTTTATTCATTTTTGATTTCCCCTTTGGACAATAAAAGTAACATTGTGCAATGAGTACAACGAGCGATGATGTGTATATACACTTTTACAAAAAAATACCAATCAGGGCAACTCATTGCCTAAAAATAAAAAAGGACGCTGATTTTTGCAGGTCTTAACAATCACCAAAACCCGTTGAGCTTGATACACACACTGGCAAAAAAATATTCTAAATGTAAACGTTTATTATGCCATTTTCAAAGAAATTTTGCTTCCAATATGCCAGTACCCCAATGTGCCAGTACCCCAACGTGCAAGTACCCCAACGTGCAAGGACCCCAACGTGGCCCGGGCTGCGAGGGCCCTTTATAGCTGCTCGCAGCTCTAGTTAGGGCCCGAGCAGCGACCGCTGCGAGGTCCCTCTTGTTTTTGTAAGAATTATTATTAGGGCCCGAGCAGCGGCGGCGGCGGTGCCGCTGCGAGGCCCTATTGTTTTTGTAGGAATTCTTCTTATTAGGGCCCGAGCAGCGGCGGCGGCGGTGCCGCTGCGAGGCCCTATTGTTTTTGTAGGAATTCTTCTTATTAGGGCCCGAGCAGCGACCGCTGCGAGGTCCCTATTGTTATTGTAAAAATTCTTCTTCTTCTTCTTCTTCTTCTTCTTCTTTATTCTCCGCAAACGATCGCGATTTTGGGTACCTAAACATTCACGAAAACTCACCGAACTTTGCACACTCCTCAGGCCCGGCGAAAAATTTGATATTATTAAGTCGTCATAACAATGCGACTCGATAGCGCCCCCTAGCGTAGAAAAATAAAAACCAAGCCCGGCACGTTTGAGCTAGAGCAACAAAAATTGGCAGGCACGTGTAGCACCCCGAGACGCACAAAAAAAGTCTATTGGGACCATGTAGCTAAAATGTACAGGAAGTGAGCTATGAATTTTTTAATGTCCAATTTTGGCCTATTTTGGCACATTCACTGTGGTCATGCTTTTTCCCCCTTTGCAAACATTTTTCATCCAATTGACTTCAAACTTGGCATTTATCATCTCAAGACCTGAGAGAACAACTGGGCAAAACATCTTGCCTTTTTGAAATACTATATGACGGGGGCGGGGCATCAAATATTGCCTTTAAAATTTCATTTGTCCAGAAAGAGCAAATGCTTAATAACTCCCATGTTCAAGCTCCAAAAAATCTCAAACTTCTCAGGCAAAGTAATAGTCACGGCCTGAAAACATCTATATGATAAAATTCAGTTATACATATAGCGCCACCTAGTGGTTACAATAAATGTCATACTTTACGTTTTTAGCTACTGTGCTGAGCTTGTTGAAGGGATCCATTTGAAAATTGGTCAGAAAAGCCTTAAGATGTTGATCATGCCCCACACCGAATATTGTAACTTTTCGCCAAAGGGCGTGGCCGCTACGGTGACGCAAAGTCTGAAGATTTTTCGTGAAAATAAAAGCTGCATTAACTTGACCGAGATGATCCTATCTTCTCAAAATTTCACACATTTGATGAGAGTCCAGCCCTAAAGACATCTACTGACTTATATTTCATCTAACTGATAGCGCCACCTAGTGGCAATTTTTTTTCTTACGAATTTTCTTCTACGTTTTTCTCCAAACACGTTAACTGGACCTACCTCATATTTGCTCAGATGAGGGTTTCGGCCTTCATGATGTCACAACACGAAGTTTGTGAGTTTTCGCGAATTGCTGTGGGTGTGGCTAAGCGCTGTTCGCCAAGAAAACAACGCCAGTTTTGAGGGTCTAAACATGCACAGAAACTCATGAAACTTGGCACACACATCTGGCCTGGTAAAATGAGCAATATTTTATTGTTGATTGTGCTATTTTTACAAAAATGACTCAATAGCGCCCCCTAGAAGTTTTTAACGAAGCAGCCCCGGTTGTACGTTTAAGCAAGAACGCCGAATATTTTTAGGTGTATGAGGGAGCCCAAGACCTACAAAAAAGTCTCTTGGTCCCATATGCTAAAATGAACAGGAAGTGAGCTACGAATTTTTGAATGTCCCATTTTTGACAATTTTTGCACATTCACAGGGGGCAGACTTTTGCCCACTTCTCCTACACGTTTCATCTGACTGAGTTAAGACTTAACCTGGACCATGTCAAGACCTGAGCCAACGACAGGGGGAAAAATCTTGACCTTTCGAAATACTATATGATGAAGGCGGGGCATCAAAATTTGTGTTTCGCACTGAAAAAGGATATGCTTAATAACTCCCCGGTACATGCTCCAAAAAATCCCAAACTTGACATGTATGTTTATCGTCAAGGCCTGAAGCTATCTCTATGACAACATTCAGTTATATATGCAGCGCCACCTAGCCCTTGAGGCATAAAAAAAAAATACCCCACATACGGTATTTTGTACAAAAAATGTAAACTCATTCTAAGTGTGATAACTAAGTCATTTATGAATATTCTTTTAGTTTCCACCACTCAAAATGTTCACTGGCATCAGACTTATCCAAACATATATATATTTTTATTTATTTTTGATAGCCTCTGTGGACATTAAAAGCAATATCGTGAATGAAGGATATGCTTAATAACTCCACGGTACATGCTCCAAAAAAAATCCCACACTTGACATGTATGCTTATAATGAAGGCCTGAAGGTATCTCGATGACAACATTCAGTTATAAATACAGCGCCACCTAGCCCTTGAGGCTTATATAAAAATAAAAAAAACACATACGGTATTTTGTACAAAAAATGTAAACTCATTCTAAGTGTGATGACAGTCATTTATGAATATTCTTTTAGTTTCCACCACTCAAATTGTTCACTGGCTTCACACCGATCCAAACGTATGTACGTTTCCATTTTGTTTTATTCATTTTTGATTGCCCCTTTGGACAATAAAAGTAACATTGTGCAATGAGTACAACGAGCGATGATGTATATATCCACTTTTACAAAAAATACCAATCAGGGCAACTCATTGCCTAAAAATAAAAAAAGACGCAGATTTTTGCAGGTCTTAACAATCCCCAAAACCCGTTGAGCTTGATACACACTGGCAAAAAAAATATTCTACATGTAAACGTTTATTATGCCATTTTCAAAGAAATTTTGCTTCCAATATGCCAGTACCCCAACGTGCCAGTACCCTAACGTGCAAGTACCCCAACGTGCAAGGACTCCAACATGGCCCGGGCTGCGAGGGCCCTTTATAGCTGCTCGCAGCTCTAGTTATTATTCTTCTTCTTCTTCTTCTTCTTCTTCTTCTTCTCCGTAAACGATCTCATTTTTGAGGGCCTAAACATTTACGAAAACTCACCAAACTTTGCAGTCTCTTCGTGCCCGGTGAAAAATTTGATATTATGTAGTTGTCATAACAACGCAACTCTATAGCGCCACCTAGCGTAGAAAAATAAAAACCAATCCCGGCCCGTTTGAGCTAGAGCTACGAAAATTGGCAGGCACGTGTAGCACCCCGAGACGCACAAAAACGTCTATTGGGACCATGTAGCTAAAATGTACAGGAAGTGAGCTATGAATTTTTTAATGTCCAATTTTGGCCTATTTTGGCACATTCACTGTGGTCATACTTTTTCCCCCTTTGCAAATATTTTTCAGCCAGTTGACTTCAAACTTGCCATGTATCATTTCAAGACCTGAGACAACAACTGGGCAAAATATCTTGACTTTTTGAAATACTATATGATGGGGGCGGGGCATCAAATATTGCCTTTAAAATTTCATTTGTCCAGAAAGACAAAATGCTGAATAACTCCCATGTACAAGCTCCAAAAAATCTCAAACTTCTCATGCAACTTAATAGTCACGGCCTGAAGACATCTATATGATAAAATTCTGTTATATATATAGCACCACCTAGTGGTGACAATAAATTTCATACTTTACGTTTTTAGCTACTGTGCCAAGCCCTTTGAAGGGATCCAGTTGAAAATTGGTCAGACAAGCCTTAAGATGTTGATCATGCCCTACACCGAATATTGTAACTTTTCGCCAAAGGACGTGGCCGCTACAGTGCCGCAAAGTCTGGTAATTTTTCGTGGCAATAAAAGCTGCTTTAACTTGACCCAGATGATCTTCTCAAAATTTCACACATTTGATGAGAGTCCAGCCCTTAAGACATCTACGTACTTATATTTCATCTTACTGATAGCGCCACCTACTGGCAATTTTTTTTCTTACGATTTTTCTTCAATGTTTTTCTCCAACCCCATTAACTGCGCCTACCTCATATTTGCTCAGATGAGGGTTTCGGTCTTCATGATGTCACAATACGAAGTTTGTGAGTTTTCGCGAATCGCTGTGGGCGTGGCTAAGCGCTGTTCGCCAAGAAAATAACGCCAGTTTTGAGGGTCTAAACATGCACAGAAACTCATGAAACTTGGCACACACATCTGGCCTGGTAAAATGAGCAATATGTTATTGTTGATTGTGCTATTTTTACAAAAATGACTCAATAGCGCCCCCTAGAAGTTTTTAACGAAGCAGCCCCGGTTGTACGTTTAAGCAAGAACGACGAATATTTTTAGGTGTATGAGGGAGCCCAAGACCTACAAAAAAAGTCTCTTGGACCCATATGCTAAATTGAACAGGAAGTGAGCTATGAATTTTTTAATGTCCAATTTTGGCCTATTTTGGCACATTCACTGTGGTCATGCTTTTTCCCCCTTTGCAAACATTTTTCATCCAATTGACTTCAAACTTGGCATTTATCATCTCAAGACCTGAGAGAACAACTGGGCAAAACATCTTGCCTTTTTGAAATACTATATGACGGGGGCGGGGCATCAAATATTGCCTTTAAAATTTCATTTGTCCAGAAAGAGCAAATGCTTAATAACTCCCATGTTCAAGCTCCAAAAAATCTCAAACTTCTCAGGCAACGTAATAGTCACGGCCTGAAAACATCTATATGATAAAATTCAGTTATACATATAGCGTCACCTAGTGGTTACAATAAATGTCATACTTTACGTTTTTAGCTACTATGCTGAGCTTGTTGAAGGGATCCATTTGAAAATTGGTCAGAAAAGCCTTAAGATGTTGATCATGCCCCACTCGGAATATTGTAACTTTTCGCCAAAGGGCGTGGCCGCTACGGTGACGCAAAGTCTGAAGATTTTTCGTGAAAATAAAAGCTGCATTAACTTGACCGAGATGATCCTATCTTCTCAAAATTTCACACATTTGATGAGAGTCCAGCCCTAAAGACATCTACTGACTTATATTTCATCTAACTGATAGCGCCACCAAGTGGCAATTTTTTTTCTTACGAATTTTCTTCTACGTTTTTCTCCAAACACGTTAACTGGACCTACCTCATATTTGCTCAGATGAGGGTTTCGGCCTTCATGATGTCACAACACGAAGTTTGTGAGTTTTTGCGAATTGCTGTGGGTGTGGCTAAGCGCTGTTCGCCAAGAAAATAACGCCAGTTTTGAGGGTCTAAACATGCACAGAAACTCATGAAACTTGGCACACACATCTGGCCTGGTAAAATGAGCAATATGTTATTGTTGATTGTGCTATTTTTACAAAAATGACTCAATAGCGCCCCCTAGAAGTTTTTAACGAAGCAGCCCCGGTTGTACGTTTAAGCAAGAACGACGAATATTTTTAGGTGTATGAGGGAGCCCAAGACCTACAAAAAAGTCTCTTGGACCCATATGCTAAATTGAACAGGAAGTGAGCTACGAATTTTTGAATGTCCCATTTTTGACAATTTTTGCACATTCACAGGGGGCAGACTTTTGCCCACTTCTCCTACACGTTTCATCCGACTGACTTCAGACTTGACCTGGGATATGTCAAGACCTGAGCCAACGACAGGGAGAAAAATCTTGACTTTTCTAAATACTATATTATGAGGGCGGGGCATCAAAATTTGTGTTTCGCAATGAAAAATGATATGCTTAATAACTCTCCGGTACATGCTCCAAAAAATCCCAAACTTGACATGTATGTTTATCGTCAAGGCCTGAAGCTATCTCTATGACAACATTCAGTTATATATGCAGCGCCACCTAGCCCTTGAGGCATAAAAAAAAAATACCCCACATACGGTATTTTGTACAAAAAATGTAAACTCATTCTAAGTGTGATAACTAAGTCATTTATGAATATTCTTTTAGTTTCCACCACTCAAAATGTTCACTGGCATCAGACTTATTCAAACATATATATATTTTTATTTATTTTTGATAGCCTCTGTGGACATTAAAAGCAATATCGTGAATGAAGGATATGCTTAATAACTCCACGGTACATGCTCCAAAAAAAATCCCACACTTGACATGTATACTTATAATCAAGGCCCGAAGGTATCTCGATGACAACATTCAGTTATAAATACAGCGCCACCTAGCCCTTGAGGCTTATATAAAAAAAAAAAAACACATACGGTATTTTGTACCAAAAAACTTAAACTCATTTTAAGTGTGATGACTAAGTCATTTCTGAATATTCTTTTAGTTTCCACCACTCAAATTGTTCACTGGCTTCACACCGATCCAAACGTATGTACGTTTCCATTTTGTTTTATTCATTTTTGATTGCCCCTTTGGACAATAAAAGTAACATTGTGCAATGAGTACAACGAGCGATGATGTATATATACACTTTTACAAAAAATATCAATCAGGGCAACTCATTGCCTAAAAATAAAAAAGGACGCTGATTTTTGCAGGTCTTAACAATCACCAAAACCCGTTGAGCTTGACACACACTGGCAAAAAAAATATTCTACATGTAAACGTTTATTATGCCATTTTCAAAGAAATTTTGCTTCCAATATGCCAGTACCCCAACGTGCCAGTACCCTAACGTGCAAGTACCCCAACGTGCAAGGACTCCAACGTGGCCCGGGCTGCGAGGGCCCTTTATAGCTGCTCGCAGCTCTAGTTATTATTCTTCTTCTTCTTCTTCTTCTTCTTCTTCTTCTCCGTAAACGATCGCATTTTTGAGGACCTAAACATTCACGAAAACTCACCAAACTTTGCACACTCCTCAGGCCCGGCGAAAAATTTTATATTATGAAGTCGTCATAACAACGCGACTCTATAGCGCCCCCTAGCGTAGAAAAATAAAAACCAAGCCTGGCACGTTTGAGCTAGAGCAACGAAAATTGGCAGGCACGTGTAGCACCCCGAGACGCACAAAAAAGTCTATTGGGACCATGTAGCGAAAATGTACAGGAAATGAGCTATGAATTTTTTTATGTCCAATTTTGGCCTATTTTGGCACATTCACTGTGGTCATGCTTTTTCCCCCTCTGCAAACATTTTTCATCCAATTCACATCAAACTTGGCATTTATCATCTCAAGACCTGAGAGAACAACTGGGCAAAAAGTCTTGCCTTTTAGAAATACTATATGATGGGGGCGGGGCATCAAATATTGTCTTTAAAATTTCATTTGTCCAGAAAGAGCAAATGCTTAATAACTCCCATGTTCAAGCTCCAAATAATCTCAAACTTCTCATGCAACGTAATAGTCACGGCCTGAAAACATCTATATGATAAAATTCAGTTATACATATAGCACCACCTAGTGGTAACAATAAATGTCATACTTTACGTTTTTAGCTACTGCGCTGAGCTCGTTGAAGGGATCCAGTTGAAAGTTGGTTAGAAAATCCTTAAGATGTTGATCATGCCCCACACCGAATATTGTAACTTTTCGCCAAAGGGCGTGGCCGCTACGGTGCCGCAAAGTCTGAAGATTTTTCGTGACAATAAAAGCTGCGTGAACTTGACCGAGATGATCCTATCTTCTCAAAATTTCACACATTTGATGAGAGTCCAGCCCTAAAGACATCTACGTACTTATATTTCATCTTACTGATAGCGCCACCTAGTGGCAATTTTTTTTCTTACGAATTTTCTTGTACATTTTTCTCCAAACACGTTAACTGGACCAACCTCATATTTGCTCAGATGAGGGTTTCGGCCTTCATGATGTCACAACACGAAGTTTGTGAGTTTTCGCGAATCACTGTGGGCGTGGCTAAGCACTGTTCGCTAAGAAAACAACGCCAGTTTTGATGGTCTAAACATGCGCAGAAACTCATGAAACTTGGCACACACATCTGGCCTGGCAAAATGAGCAATATTTTATCATGTATTGTCCTATTTTTACAAAAATGACTCAATAGCGCCCCCTAGAAATTTTTAACGAAGCAGCCCCGATTGTACGTTTAAGCAAGATCTACGAAAATTTTTAGGTGTATGAGGGAGCCAAAGACCTACAAAAAAGTCTCTTGGACCCATATGCTAGAATGAACAGGAAGTGAGCTACGAATTTTTGAATGTCCCATTTTTGACGATTTTTGCACATTTTCAGGGGGCATACTTTTGCCCACTTCTCCTACACGTTTTATCCGACTGACTTATGACTTGACCTGGACCATGCCAAGACCTGAGCCAACAACAGATGGAAAAATCTTGACTTTCGAAAATACTATATGATGAGGGCGGGGCATCAAAATTTGTGTTTCGCACTGAAAAAGGATATGCTTAATAACTCCCCGATACATGCTCCAAAAAATCCCAAACTTGACATGTATGTTTATCGTCAAGGCCTGAAGGTATCTCTATGACAACATTCAGTTATATATGCAGCGCCACCTAGCCCTTGAGGCATGAAAAAAAAATACCCCACTTACGGTATTTTGTACAAAAAATGTAAACTCATTCTGTGTGATAACTAAGTCATTTAGGAATATTCTTTTACTTTCCACCACTCAAAATATTCACTGGCATCAGACCTAACCCAACACACATATTTTTATTTAGTTTTATGTATTTTTGATAGCCTCTATGGACATTAAAAGCAATATCGTGAATGAAGGCTATGCTGAATAACTCCCAGGTACATGCTCCAAAAAATCCCATACTTGAAATGTATATTTATAGTCAAGGCCTGAAGGTATCTCTATGACAAAATTCAGTTATAAATACAGCGCCACCTAGTCCTTGAGGCATAAAAAAAAAATGGCTCACTTACGGTATTTTTGCAAAAATTGTAAACTCATTGTAAGTGTGATAACTAAGTCATTTATGAATATTCTTTTACTTTCCACCACTCAATATGTTCACTGGCATCAGACCGATCCAAACATACGTATTTTTTATTTAGTTTTATTATTTTTTTGATCGCCTCTATGGACAATAAAAGCAACATTGTGCAATGAGTACGAGCGATGATGTGTGTATATCTACTTTTACGAAAAATACCAATCAGGGCAACTCATTGCCTAAAAATAAAAAAAAAGACGCTGATTTTTGCAGATCTTAACAATCACCAAAACCCATTGCGCTTGACACACTCATCACACCTGGCAAAAAAAAAAAAAAAAAATCCACATGTTTATCATGCCATTTTCAAAGAAATTCTGCTTCCAATGTGCCAGTACCCCAATGTGCAAGTTCCCCAACGTGCAAGTACCCCAACGTGGCCCGGGCTGCGAGGGCCCTTTATAGCTGCTCGCAGCTCTAGTTATTATTATTATTCTTCTTCTTTATTCTCCGCAAACGATCGCGATTTTGGGTACCTAAACATTCACGAAAACTCACCGAACTTTGCGCACTCTTCGGGCCCGGCGAAAAATTTGATATTATGAAGGCGTCATAACAACGCGACTCTATAGCGCCCCCTAGTGTAGAAAAATAATAACCAAGCCCGGCACGTTTGAGCTAGAGCAACGAAAATTGGCAGGCACGTGTAGCACCCCGAGACGCACAAAAAAGTCTATTGGGACCATGTAGCTAAAATGTACAGGAAATGAGCTATGAATTTTTTAATGTCCAATTTTGGCCTATTTTGGCACATTCACTGTGGTCATGCTTTTTCCCCCTTTGCAAACATTTTTCATCCAGTTGACTTCAAAATTGGCATTTATCATCTCAAGACCTGGGGGGGGGGGGGGGGTGCTGGGGGGCGGGCGTGCCACCTACACCCGCCGGGTTGGGTGAGGCCCCGCTGGTCGCTCCTCTTACTCACTTCACTAGCTTTGCACTATACACTTTGTAAATATACACATAGGGCACACAACACATTTCTTGGTGGCGTGGGGAAGGGTGGAAACACCGTCTTCACCCTTCAACTCCCCTCCAATTTTAATGCACTTCACGTCCAAGGGGAGGGGTGAGTTGGGGCGGGGAGCCATCAGAGGGGATGGACTGCAGGTAATAATGACTGAGTAATAACTCAGTCATTTATGAATATTCTTTTAGTTTCCACCACTCAAAATGTTCACTGGCATCAGACTTATCCAAACATATATATATTTTTATTTATTTTTGATAGCCTCTGTGGACATTAAAAGCAATATCGTGAATGAAGGATATGCTTAATAACTCCACGATACATGCTCCAAAAAAAATCCCACACTTGACGTATGCTTATAATCAAGGCCTGAAGGTATCTCTATGACAACATTCAGTTATAAATACAGCGCCATCTAGCCCTTGAGGCATATTATATAAATAAAAAAAAAAAAACACATACGGTATTTTGTACAAAAAAATGTAAACTCATTCTAAGTGTGATAACTAAGTCATTTCTGAATATTCTTTTAGTTTCCACCACTCAAATTGTTCACTGGCTTCACACCGATCCAAACGTACGTTCACAGGGGGCATACTTTTGCCCACTTCTTCTCCACGTTTCATCTGACTGATTTAAGACTTGACCTGGACCATGTCCTGGACCATAAACGTTTATTATGCCATTTTCAAAGAAATTTTGCTTCCAATATGCCAGTACCCCAACGTGCCAGTACCCTAACGTGCAAGTACCCCAACGTGCAAGGACCATAACGTGGCCCGGGCTGCGAGGGCCCTTTATAGCTGCTCGCAGCTCTAGTTTATTTTGTTTTATTTATTTTTGATAGCCTCCATGGACAATAAAAGCAACATCGTGCAATGAGTACGAGCGATGAAGGGTATATATACTTTTGCAAAAAATACCAATCAGGTCAACTTATTCCCGAAAAATAAAAAAGAACGCTGATTTTTGCAGATCTTAACAAACACCAAAACCCATTGAGCTTGACACACGCATTACACCTGGCAAAAAAAATCCACATTTAAAGGTTTATCATGCCATGTTAAAAGAAATTTTGCTCCAAATGTGCCAGTACCCCAATGTGCGAGTACCCCAACGTGCAAGTACCCCCAACGTGGCCCGGGCTGCGAGGGCCCTTTATAGCTGCTCGCAGCTCTAGTTCTTCTTCTTCTTCTTCTCCGTAAACGATCGCATTTTTGAGGGCCTAAACATTTACGAAAACTCACCAAACTTTGCAGTCTCTTTGGGCCCGGCAAAAAATTTGATATTATGTTGTTGCCATAACAATGCGACTCTATAGCGCCCCCTAGCGTAGAAAAATAAAAACCAATCCCGGCCCGTTTGACCTAGAGCTACGAAAATTGCCAGGCACGTGTAGCACCCCGAGACGCACAAAAAAGTCAATGGAAGCCATTTCCTAAAATGTACTGGAAGTGAGCTATGAATTTTTGAATGTCCAATTTTGGCCCATTTTGGCACATTCACTGTGGTCATACTTTTTCCCCCTTTGCATATTTTTTTCAGCCAGTTGACTTCAAACTTGCCACCGAATATTGTAACTTTTCACCAAAGGGCGTGGCCGTTACAGTGCCGCAAAGTCTGATGATTTTTCGTGAGAATAAAAGCTGCTTTAACTTGACCCAGATGATCCTATCTTCTCAAAATTTCACACATTTGATGAGAGTCCAGCCCTTAACACATCTACGAACTTATATTTCATCTTACTGATAGCGCCACCTAGTGGCAATTGTTTTTCTTACAAAATTTCTTCAACGTTTTTCTCCAAACACGTTTACTGGACCTTCCTCATATTTGCTCAGATGAGGGTTTCAACCTTCATGATGTCACAACACGATGTTTGTGAGTTTTCGCGAAACACTGTGGGCGTGGCTAAGCACTGTTCGCCAAGAAAACAACGCCAATTTTGAGGGTCTAAACATGCACAGAAACTCATGAAACTTGGCACACACATCTGGCCTGGTAAAATGAGTAATATTTTATCATATATTGTGCTATTTTTACAAAAATGACTCAATAGCGCCCCCTAGAAATTTTTAACTAAGCAGCCACGCTTGTACATTTAAGCAAGATCTTTGCAAATTTTTAGGTGTATGAGACCTACAAAAAAAGTCTCTTGGACCCATGTGCTAAAATGAACAGGAAGCGAGCTACGAATTTTTGAATGTCCCATTTTTTATGATTTTAGCACATTTACAGGGAGCATACTTTTGCCCACTTCTCCTACACGTTTCATCCGACTGACTTCAGACTTGACCTGGACCATGTCAAGACCTGAGCCAACGACAGTGGGAAAAATCTTGACTTTTCACAATACTATATGATGAGGGCGGAGCATCAAATTTTGTGTTTCGCACTGAAAAAGGATATGCTTAATAACTCCCCGGTACATGCTCCAAAAAATCCCAAACTTGACATGTATGTTTATTGTCAAGGCCTGAAGCTATCTCTATGACAAAATTCAGTTATATATACAGCGCCACCTAGCCCTTGAGGCATGAAAAAAAAAGACCCCACTTGCGGTATTTTTATAAAAATTGTAAACACGTTTCGCAATGAAAAAGGATATCATCAGTATTTAGCACATTCTTTGCAATATAATTGCTGAATGGCACCCAATTGATATGATGCTGTTATGTTTTGAGCAATACACACATGCATGCAATTGTGTACATGCATTTAATCAATGTTGCAAATGACATTCAGATAATAAAATGCATTAATGTCAAAATATTACGATCTTTTGTAGTTCATATTACGCAAGTGATTTAGCTAATTAATTGTGATTAATAAAAATTAAAAAGTGTGATTAATCAGATTACAAATTTTAATCGTTTGACAGCAGTAATATATATATATATATATATATATATATATATATATATATATATATATATATATATATATTTTTTTTTTTTTTCTTCCAGAAAGCTTTTCAGTAATATGTAAGGAAATTTTCACTCGTATACGAGCATTAATTTCATTTTGGTGTCTGAAAGACTTTCAGTTGAGTGACTAAGCGTGTTTCAGCTGTGTTCATGAGCGTTCTTTTCGATGTGTGTACATGGATTTCATTAGGTTGTGTGAGAGGAATATATAGCGGAAGTCATTTCTTTACGTTTTTCCAAGTAAAACACATCAGCTGGCCAAAAAGCATTAAGTAACCCTAACTCAAGCCGCAGCGTAACTTGGTGACATAGTAACTGCACATAATGATCCATCTATTTGTCATTTACTTATTGATTATTGCCTTACAATAACATTTTGTTAATATGAAAGCTTTTAATTTGAAAGTTTTCTTTGACTGTACCGGATATGACGATTCGTTCGGCCAATAGGAAGCTGTGTGGTAGTCAGGTGTCATGTGATGTATGGCACGGATCCGGAAAAACAAAACAAAAAAAAGACCCTCCCCCACCCCCTTTCCCCTTGGTCCTGACGCGAAGCGATGGAGGAACGAATTTCACTTGCATGTATGGAGGTATTTCATTAGCGTGTATGAGAATGTTTCACATGTATGCGTGGATGCATTTCAGTACTGTTTGTGAAAGTAATTCAGTTATGTGTATGAGAATGTTTCACATGTATATGTGAATGCATTTCAGTACTGTTTGTGAAAGTAATTCAAGTTATATGTATGAGAATGTTTCACATGTATATGTGAATGCATTTCAGTACTGTTTGTGAAAGTAATTCAGTTATGTGTATGAGAATGTTTCACATGTATGCGTGGATTCATTTCAGTACTGTTTGTGAAAGTAATTCAGTTATGTGTATGAGAATGTTTCACATGTATATGTGAATGCATTTCAGTTCTGTTTGTGAAAGTAATTCAGTTATGTGTATGAGAATGTTTCACATTTATGTGTGAATGTATTTCAGTACTGTTTTTAAGAGCAATTGAGTTGTATTTATGAACGGATTTCACTCATGTGTGTGTGAGCAAAAACGTTTCAGTACTGTTTATAAAAGCATTTCAGTGGTGTTTATGAGTGTATTTCACTACACACATTTGACTAGTGTGTATAAGTGGCAAACATTTCAGTGGTGTTTATAATAAGAGCTTTTCAGTTATACATGTGAGGGCTAATCCTGAATTATGGCCCAGACGGCACCTCATAGGGTCACCTAAATAAAGCGTTTTTTCTTCTAAAAACAATTAGTGTTCAAAAGAGTGATACATTTGCATCACTAAACTCCTTTCTGAAAAAAGTCAGATGCCATTACCGCCGGGCACTATTTTTCTGTTCCTTCGTATCACTGCGCAGCGCCCCACATACAGCTGATAGACGCACACTAATCTACAAGTTGTTTGTCTTTTCGAAGGCGGAAGGCGCGCGGATCAGCTGTCTGCAGCTCGTCGATCAGCTGTCTACAGGGCTACGCGCAGTGATACGAACGGACAGAAAAGTAGTGCCCGGCGGTTATGGCGTCTGACTTTTTTCAGAAAGGAGTTTAGTGTGCAAAATGTATCAGTCTTTTGAACACAAATTGTTTTTTGAAGAAAAATGCTTTATTTCCGTGACCGCAGCCAACTTACTGGACTATTTTCCTCTCATCCAACACCGGACCAGAACTCGTGTCACAGAACGCTGTCAGGGGTAAGTCAGTGATGATCGCACACACTGGAGGTGAGGATGAAATAGAGATTCATGTCAAAAAATCCGAACTGTCCCTTTAAGTAGAAAATTTTGTAAGTAGAGATTTTCCATGTAAGTGCCCTAATCCATTTCAAGCCTCCCAAAATTCAGACATAAATGTTTAATAAAGCATAAAAATGCATCAAACATGTTACAATAAGATTATCCATCCATCCATTTTCTTGACCGCTTATTCCTCACAAGGGTCGCGGGGGCTGCTGGCGCCTATCTCAGCTGGCTCTGGGCAGTAGGCGGGGGACACCCTGGACTGGTTGCCAACCAATCGCACAATAAGATTATTGCACAATAAATGAGAGTTGTGCATAATAAAAAACAAAGAATAGAGTTAAGAATAAAAATGATGGTCATTTACCTTTTTAACTGCTGTCCTCTTCGTTTTTTGCCCTCTTTGGTTCATGTTCTCTCTGTTTTTGCTTGGTGTTTTGTAAAGAACTGATCCAATGATGTCCGTTTTTTTGTTTTTTTTAACAATTTTTATTTTATTTTATTTTTATTTATCGCTCGCTCGCTCACTCACTCACTCACTCACTCACTCACTCACTCACTCACTCACTCACGCTTACATCATGTAAGCCGCACATCATCTCCCAGGTGGATAAGTGAACCCTCGCCATCCGGCACCGAAGGCAAGTGACAGTTCCACTCCTCCACCTGGAGCCCTTGTTTTTTTAACAATCCTTCGAAAATGTCCAAGGCAAACATAATCATACTGAGCAATCGCCCGAATCGTGAAAAATTCCGAAACTTGATGGAAACTTCAGGTACACCGGCGAGGCATCTTTTTCCAAAAAAAAGGCCCGTCTCGTCGCAATTAAAAACTTACTTTGCAATGTAGCCTTCATCAATCACCAATTGTTTGAATTTTTGCACAAATTCGTCGGACGTTAGTTAATACATTTACCTAAAACTATCTGAACACCTCATGGCCGGATGGGCGAATGATGAAGACGCTACATAGACACATTCTATTCTGTTTCTATGGTCACCTGTTTTCTAAGTTTGGTCATGTGACATTCACAAGCTGAGCTGTGATTGGTTACCTGAGCCCTTGTGATGTCATTTTCAGTCGACAGCAAGTTGCAAAACGTGTTTTTAAAGGTACTAATTGTAAATGAAAAATAATGAAAATATCAAATTTATTATAGGCAAAATATTCATATTTGACTGCCGAAAATAGCTAAATAAGTAAAGTATCCCTATAATTCCAAGCATGAAAATAACAACTTTAAAACATGAAGCAAATCTTTCAAATAGGGCTGCCACAAACGACTATTTGCAAGTCGACTAATCACCAACAGTCGTCGCGATTAGCCGACTAATCGGATCGGATCGTCAGCCTCCTTAAATAAAATATAAATAATCTGTAAAACTAAGAATGTAGCCAATTTTAGCAAAAGTGACCAGCATTTTTTTTTTTCATTCTGACAACTTCGGCCAATATTTTTAAGGGGCTGACAAGCAAGCAGCTACTCTAATATAACCATCATTAGCATATAGCTTGAATTTGTAAGATATATGTACAAGTTAGTAATAAAGACGGTGACAGGTGAAAGGTAACAGACTAACAGTACATTCAACTTTCATTAAAGCGCAGTTTGTACCAGAATTCCTTGTGCAATCCAGAAACGACAATTATGCCGAAAGTACATTTGAACTTTTAGCTCAAATACTGTTGCCTTTAACATTTATAAGAACAAATGTTGAGTGCATTTGAAAATAAAACCAAAACTAGTTAGCAATTAGTAATATGAATACAACAAACAATATAAAAATACTTTTCAGACACGCACGTTGATGGCTTCATAATAAAGCTCTCCAATGAAGTGGAACGGAGTCTTTTAACACTGTAACGTAGCGTTAAAGTGATAGTTCGGCTTTTTTGACATGAATCTCTATTTCATCCTCATCCAGTGTGTGCGATCATTACTGACTTACCCCTGAGAGCGTTCTGTGACACGAGTTTTGGTCCGGTGTTGGACGAGAGGAAAATAGTCCAGCAAGCTGGCTGGGGTCACGGAAATAAAAGCGTTTTTCTTCTAAAACCAATTTGTGTTCAAAAGAGTGATACATTTGCATCATTAAACTCCTTTTCTGAAAAATGTCAGACGCCATTACCACCAGGCACAGCTTTTCTGTTCGTTCGTATCACTGCGCGGCGCCCTGTAGACAGTTGATAGACGCACAGCAGACAGCTGATAGTCGCGCCTTCCGCCGTGGAAAAGACAACTTGTAGATTAGTGCGCGACTAGTCTAAGTTTTAGACCGAAATTAGCCAGGCTATAATTGGTCTATATTTTAGCCCAAATCTAGACGATACAATTAATCAAGTAAATATTAACTATTAAACTTAAAAAATAATTGTAGGTTGTATAAATGATGGCAAAATGTTGAATTACTACGATTTAAACAGTAATTGATCAATGTAAAGTGTAGTTCATATTTAGACTTGATTTAGACGTCTAAATGAGGTTCTCATTTCAACTCTATTTAGACCAAATCCGGACGATTACGGAGGTTTATATTTAGACCAGATTTAGACGTCTAAATCAAGAGCTCATATCAACCTCTATTTATACCACATCTTGACAATGTAATTAAATACCTTATAATGTCCCAAAAATAACCACACAACAATTTTGGTATAAAATAAAATGCCGGTTCGCACGAATGGTAGGCGGCAGTCCCAAGCATGCAGATGGTCAACACTTCCTCCCCACTAGGTGGCAGCAACGCGCTTAAATGAAGCTTACACTTCTGGTCAACACGAACAGAATGCCAACTGTAGTCGACTGTCCGCGTCGGTTGCAAAACAAATACTTGTTTCTCGAAAACAGCTCGAAGAGCTGCTTATGGGTGAATGCTCAGCGATACGTTATTGAAGTGTTATTTTGTTTTACAATGTTTAATTTATCTATCAGTCCGATTGTGAGTAAAACGATTGCATGCTACCAAGTTAGCTTAGTAGCTAGCTTGTTAGCTTGCCGTTAGTTTGCCTGTTTAGGGTATATACATGGTGTTAGTTTGTTCACGGTTAAGTTGCCAATTTGTGCTACATCGTGTTAGTTGTTTCATTTATAAATAATTTTGAAGATAAGTGCTTCCGGCACAAGGTGTTAGGGAGTTAGTTAGCTTTTTATTTCTTTTATGTTGGCTAGTTGCTACAATGTTTTAAATAAACATAATGATTATGGATTGTACATCAGCTGCTTCCCCTCCCAATAGTAAACCATGGATCTTGTGTGATCGCAAGGAGTCAACATATCCAAAAGCACAGATAGAATGCCACATCATTTTTGTAAAAAGGCAAAGATTTTTTGGTAATTGGAAAATGTTTAAACTTTCAGCTAACATTTATTTCATTCTTCAAGAGCTAGGAAGAGAGTGTACGAATGGAGAAAAGAAAGGAGGTCATAAGGATTAAATAAATATATTTATTATTATTATTTTTAAAGGTCATATCCATAGTAATTAAAGTTATTCTGTTATTTTTATGTCTGTTTGTCTCAGAGTTTCAGACAAGAGATGTGGATACCCTGATTGCCATCCATCCAAGTCTTGGGGAGAAATCAAAGCTGAGAGTGGACACTTGCCCATGAAAACTCTGGAGACTTTTAACATGATGTTCTGAGAAATTAGAAATTGGTGTATTTTTTTTTATTCTGTGTTTTAATTTATGCATCCCAGGCACTGATCTGTATACATGACTGTATAGCCCACACACCCCCATGCAAGCCATTGAAGCCACAGGATGGACTTTTTCTTTTATAGCTCAGTTCCTTAGACACCCAATATTATATTTGAAAGAGACCTCTTTTGTTGAATTACAGTTATAATTCTTTAATTAAAAAATACAGGTTTCCTCCTGTAAACATCATGAAGCATATAATTTATACATGTATTTAAGGCAAGTTGTGAAATGTCTGAAGTCTTCTTATGTTTAACAAATTTAAAACAAATCACGTTTCTATAAGTACTGTCTCAAATGTCTAATTTTGATACTGTAAATGTATAGGATCGTATGCCGAGAAATGTTTCTTGGATGTAATAATATGGTGACCTCGTGACTTCAAAATGTATGTATACAGATCAGTGATCCCAGGCAGGTGGTGTCTTAAAAAAATTTCTGATTATTTTTATTTTTAAACTATTTTGGGCGGCACGGTGCATGACTGGTTAGCACGTCGCCTCCCAGTTCTGAGGACTCCGGTTCGAGTCCAGGCTTCGGCCATTCCTGGGTGGAGTTTGCATGTTCTCCCCGTGCCTGCGTGGGTCTTCTCCGGGTACTCCGGTCTCCTCCCACATTCCAAAGACGTGCATGGCAGGTTAATTGGGCGCTCCGAATTGCCCCTAGGTGTGCTTGTGAGTGTGGATGGTTGTTCGTCTCTGTGTGCCCTGCGATTGGCTGGCAACCAGTCCAGGGTGTCCCCTGCCTACTGCCCAGAGCCAGCTGAGACAGGCGCCAGCGCCCCCCGCAACTCTTGTGAGGAATAAGCGGTCAAGAAAATGGATGGATGGATGGATAAACTATTTTGGAAATTTTGTTTATTAGACTTTGAGGCACATTTCCACATTATGAAAACAAATATGTATAACATATCAGTAATATTGTATAGTTTTATTGTAATATGTTTACTAATGTGTAAATAAATCAAATATATATTGGTTTCACATTCAAATGTTTATGATGGTTGGATGTTTGAAAAAAATATGCATTTATATTTAAATAGGATAGTTTGGTTAATGTTATCCAGTAGTAAAATAAGCATCAAATTGGTGTGACTGAAACCTAATTAAAAGGTCCAAAAACACATGATGTGAATCGTCATAACATCCTGGAACTACATCAAGGTAAGGATCGGCGGTTAAATTTGGTCCTTTTTTTTTTTTTAATTCTTTTTTTTTTATTATTATTATTTTTTTAAAGACAACCTGATTTAACATTCATTTTTGACAGCTTTACTTTTAATATTGGTTTGTTGTGAATAATATGTTTAACAGACATTTATATGTCTAATGGAGTTTAACTTTGGTATAAAAGTGAACATGTAGCAAACGTCTACATTTAATATATTACACGTGAGGTCAAGGCGTAGATGTCTAATAGACGTCTAAACTTAGACATCTAAAAAAAAACTTTCATTTTTAGACCATTTGTAGACCTTTTTTAGCCGTCTAAAAGACGTCTAAGCTTAGCCGTCTAAAAGATGTTTAAGCTTAGACGTCTAATAGACGTCTAGATGTAGACGTCTAAAAAACTCACTTTAGACCATTTCGACGGTTTTTAGCCTAGACGTCTAAGCACCATTTAGACGTCTATTAGACGTCTTTTAGACCGAAAAATGCTGGGTGGGTGCTGTAGTGCCGCACTTTGGCGCAGCAGGGCGGTGTTGTTTAGGAAAGAGAAGGAGAGCGGAAGAGCTTGTGTGTTCACAGGGTCTCTCGTTGAGGAGTGCTAAAATAAAAGTTTGTGTGAAACAACGAAAACGAGAGTCTGCCTGCTCAGTCTCCATACCATCGGTTAGGAGGTCCCTGGGCAGGTGAAGAGGACTTAACGCTGTAACAACGTTGCACGTTTTATCACACAGTATGTGCTAAATACTGAAAGCGTCTCCGTTAACGTCCACATTAGCACTTAGCTATGCTAACCATCCAAATAACTTACAGTGGCTGAGATGACTGTCCCTCGCCGTCAGAAGGATTCGACAAAACGTGCTTCCATCTCAACTGCCGTGAGAGGCAAGGTCTGTCTTGCATATTTTAGATTGAACATTATTCACTTTAGCGTCTTTGTAAAAATGTTCCCAAACTTTCCAAGTCCGATGTCGGTTAGCCATGATAGCATACTGTGTACAGCTGGTGCTGACGTCACGTCTGACCCGGATTAATGCTACTGCTCATCTGCGTCTAGTAAGAGCAGGTAGCAAGCAGGAGGACGAGGGGCAGACAGTCAAAACGAGCGGTTGAGACAGTTTTGCAAGAAAAAACAAATATAAGACTGATAAATATTATGTAAAACTGACTAGTCGACTATTTAAATTAGCCGTCGACACTTTTTGGCTGTCGACGTAGTCACTACTAGTCAACTAATCTTGGCAGCCCTACTTTCAAACCCTTCAAGGAGGAGATTTTGATGCCACCTGGTGCTTCAGTGCATGTGCTATTTTTTCTGCTTGTATTTACCAAGGACAAGGTAAATTAATTAATATCGTTTTATTGGCACAGAGCCTGGAGCTCATAAACCCTGCATGGAGAACTTGTGATTTCTAAATCACATTTGAAGACCAGATTTGATATCTGCCAATTAAGGCCGTTTATCATGTTGCCTCTACCAAACGTCTAACCAGTCAGGTGAAGCCTGGCCTCTCCCTCTCTCACCCCTCCCTCGCTCAGAAACACTCCTCCAGCCTACCGCACAACCAGCAAAGATGTCATGCAAAGAGTGCCAATTCTCTCAGACTAATGTCCTTTTTTCCCCTCTTCATGGGCCACCTTAGTGTTAAAGCAAAAGACAAAGAGGGAGTTAAAAGGCTCCCTCCGAGGCTCAGCTGTGCTCCCTCCACCCACCCACTCACATGCATGCACCTTTAAGGCAATGGGAGAGGGAGGCCGCCGCTGCGGAGAAGGAGAGGGTTTATCCCACACGTGTGCAAGGCGAGCAGGTTGTATAGTAGGCGCAGGGACCAGTGTGCGCAGTTTGTGTGTGCGGGTTTCTGTAGAGGGAAGATGCGTGTGCTTGTTGCTCGCCGGATTGAGAGAGGTGGAGAAGAGAGAATGAGTTCCCAACGCAGCTAACAATCATCGGCGTGCGCACTTTTACGAAAATTGACCCCATCCTCTCTTGGAGACGCATTTTCCCCTTCCATTCAGTTTTGGACATTTGTGATTGGTTGTTGATTTTTTTTTTTTTGTTGGAGTATTTTTCAGCCTTTTATTTCCACCCTTTCTTTTTATCTTTCTTTCTTTTTTCTTTTTTCTTTTTCTTTTTTTTAATTTGTTTGTTCGGGGAGCCTGGGTGTGCGCACTGCCACTTTTCCTCTATGCGCCTCCAGCCTCTGCGTCAGCAACCGCGGATGAGCCTCTCACCTGGACCGGAGAGCACGGAGTCGGACTCCCTCATGTTCAACGCCCGGCAGAGGTCCGACACGGGGGGACGGCTGTGCTGCTGAGGCCCCGCGCGGTCCACCTCCAACGCATTGGGATCATACGTTGCCTCCTGCTGCACCGCAAGACCATCAGCTGCAGAAGAATTTCCAAACCTCCTCCTCTTCATCTTCTATCCTGGATTGGGCGAGAGAAATCCGCACAAGAGGAGTAAATAACAAATGCACGCGTGTCCCCTTCTTTCATCGCAAATGACTTGTTGAAGACATAAAAGAAAGACAAGGAGAAAGAGTGCAAGGAGAGAAGCAGAAAAAGCCTAAGCTTGGATATTGAAAGGAGCGGGGCATGTGGATATTGGCTCTTATCTTTTCCCAGTGCATCTTGAATGGTAGGTGCCGAGAATATGTCTTTTACATGCTTGGACTTTTAAGTTTAATAACACGTCACATGCCGTGCAGGTAGAAGTTATCTATCCAATTGTTTCCAACGCATTTACAAATATCTTCATTTGGGGGTGGGGGAGGCTGTTGCTATGTTTAGTCTGAGAGGGTTTATCTGTATTAACCTTAAACTGTAAAAACGTTGATCTTTTATGCATTTTTAACCTTTCACAACCTTTAATCAAATTGAGAAATGTAGCAAGCAGGAAATAGAGGGCTTTTATATGTACAATGGGCGCAGCATGCATTACAACATAAGATGTACATATATTAATTGTTAATATTAACCCCCACCCCATACCCAATTTGACATTTTAGTAAATTCAAGGCCTTAAAGAAAAATCTCGTCAATATTAGTTTTCTCTGTCTCAGTATGAAAACTGATAATTTCTCGTTTTTGTAATCAAGCAGCACTAGGCCTCACTCTGCTTTTTAAAACATAAAGAAGCAAGCATTGAATTTTATCGCATTGCATGTGGAAACACACAACATATTTTAATTATCAATTGTATCTGTGGCTCCATTTTATCAAATATCCAATTAGTTTGAAACCGAATGTGTAGAATAATTTGAACATTGCACGTTCATTTCATTGAAACCAATTTCCAAATAGCTATCCATTTGAGTTGATCAATTAGAAAATGTACTTCATGCAATTGTTAATCATTTTATCGATTAACGAATTAACATGCACATATTGCGGCCTTTTTGTTTGGATGTCTTCTAGAAAAAGGATTATAGGCTAACCACCCCCCCCCCCAACCACCATCTCTTCCATTGCACCCGCCATATTAGAAGCATAGACATGGAGCCATTTGGAATTGGGAAGGCAGGCCCTTTCTAATCTTGTGTATTTGTTTTAATATAAAAAATAAGCACTAAGTAGTAATTGTGTTTTTTGGTGGCTGAGGGCGAAGGATTTTATTTAAGGAGGGTGTGTGAAGAAGGGGGGCAATGAGGAGGACAAGGGGCTTTAGAGTAGGGAATGCAATGAGGGGGGATGCAAATGGCCTTGAAATGAAAATTGGGGCACTTAAAGGTGGTTTTTGTAACAGTGTGGATTAGAATTAAAGATGAAACATGTTCCAGGAAAACCATTTTGCGGCCACGCTGAAAACAAAATTGTAGGCGGTTGTTATCCTTCGGAGAGAAGGGAGTGAATGCGATGACTGTGGTGCACCAAAGACTTATTTAAAACCGCGAGCAATCGATTCCTAAGAGAAATGGTCACGACACCGACGTCCATTTTAAATCGAAAACATGTAGCGTGTGAGTGAGATCACCGTTAGCTCTTTTCCTTTTTTTAAATTTATTTTTATTTATTTATTTATTTATTTTTTTAGTCTGAGTGTTGCAAAATGGCTGCTGCTAGAGACATCTACATAGTACGTAGAAACTTTCAATGGCAGCAGCAGCAAGACTTCCTGATGGGCTGCAACATTCGTATCGACTAACTCGGTTCATTTGGCAGCAACCTTTTGCTGTTATTCATTGATTACACTTTTATTTGTATGTGTCTAATATAGAATTACAGTCGCTTTCCTTTTTCCAAGCTTAGCTTAGCTGAATAAAAGGACCAGAGGTGCTATAAAATATTAGCACCCTTTGCTCTCTGATCCATCTGAATAGCTTACATTTGGACTAATCTTAACAACGCTGATATCAGGATTTTGAACGAGGAGAAATAAATGCTTTTAAGGCAGTGCTCTTGTACAGGATGCTGAGGTTGTCTCTATGGAGACCTGCTTTAATGAGTCCATTGCATTGTGGGGTTTGGGCTGCCCGAACACTGCACTGTGAGGAAACATTCACCGTCGCTGAGAGTAAAATATGCTGTGAAGTTCTATTTAATGGCTTTGAGCTGGTAAACTGCTCTGTCTTAAGAGTTCATCCATCCATCCATCCATCCATCCATCCATCCATTTTCTTGATCGCTTATTCCTCACAAGGGTCGTGGCAGTTGAATCAAAGATCAGCAGTGTTTTCCATTTATGAAGGAATGAAATATTTTCATCTTTCTGGGTTGGGAGGCATAAGAAAATCAACAAGCAACTGTATTTATGCGCCACCGAAATTCTATTAGTTTCAGCTATAAATTTTCATGTATCTTTGTGTATCTAGAAAAGCTTTAGTAATTGTAATAGTGGTAGTCCCCATCAGTCATGTGACACGTCCCCTACTTATTCAAACCCCACAGCATTGTGGGCCATGTCAAATGTTATTTTTAGTATTTGCTTGGGATGTTAAGATATCCAAACATCACAATACGGTATTATCACGATATGAAGGTCACGATACGATAATTATCGCAATATTGTGGGGGGGTTGGCGGTATTTAAAAAAAGATCAAAATATTGTAAAAAAAAAGAGCTCATACTAAAAAAAGCACAACATTGTGCTTTTGTACATAACAGCAATGCATATGAACCACCTACAATCTCTAATAACAATATTTAGGCACTTACTTGCTAATGCAATCACACATTGATTGCTTCACAAGCAAATTAGGTTCCCCTTCATCTGACAATTACCATAGATTTTAAACATAGAAGGCCAAAACATCCAGAATGAAAATTAAATTGCACTAATAAACTAGCCACTAGAGGGTGCTAGAACTGCACAAACCTGACTTTTTTTAACAGATGCGTTCCTTTTAAATATTGTGAACATGACGACAACGATATTGTGGCAGTTATAATATCACAATATCACGATATTGCCCTTATCGTTACATCCCTAGTATTTGCCACAGGCTGCTCAAAATGGTTGGGCAGCCGCAAATGGCAAATGTGTTTCTTTGATTACTTTAACATAATGTGTTAATTTTGTGCTCACATTTTTTTAATGTTATCCTTGTCAGACATCGCAGCCAGTGAGCTGAATTGATGGTGGTATTAGAAGTTAAAATTCAAAAGGGTGTCTAGTAGGGATGTAACGATAAGCACAATATCGTGATATTGTGAGATTAAAACTGCCACAATATCGTCGTCGTCATGTACACGATATTTAAATGCCACACATCTGTTAAAAAAAGTCAGGTTGATTTCCATTTGTTCCGTTCTAGCACCCTCTGGTGGCTAATTTTTTAGTGCAATTTAATTTTATTAGGGATGTTTTGGCCCTTCTATGTTTAAAATCTACACTAATTGTCAGATGAAGGGGAACATAATATGCCTGCGAGGACCTCAATGTGTGCACCATAATATAATAATGATAATAATAATATAGTAAGAAAACAACAACAACAACAACAACAACAATAATAATAATAATAATAATAATAATAATAATAATAATAATAATAATAATAATCTCGGATCTTCCTGGGTGGAGTTTGCATGTTCTCCCCGTGCCCGCGTGGGTCTTCTCCGGGTACTCCGGTCTCCTCCCACATTCCAAAGACATCCATGGCAGGTTAATTGGGCGCTCCGAATTGTCCCTAGGGTGTGCGTGTGAGTGTGGATGGTTGTTCGTCTCTGTGTGCCCTGCGATTGGTTGGCAACCAGTCCAGGGTGTCCCCCGCCTACTGCCCAGAGCCAGCTGAGATAGGCGCCAGCACCCCCCGCGACCCTTGTGAGGAATAAGCGGTCAAGAAAATGAAAATGGAAAATAATAATAATAATAATAATAATAACATAACGATGTTGTGGACAAAAGCACAATATTGTGCTTTTTTTTAGTATGACCTCATGTTTTTTACAATATTGTGACCTTTTTTAAATATCGCCAACCTCCCCCATAATATCGTGATAATTATCGTATCGTGAGCGTCATATCGTGATAATATCGTATCGTGACATTTGGATATCGTTACATCCCTAGTAGGGGTGTGAATTGCCTAGTACCTGACGATTCGATTCGTATCACGATTCACAGGTCACGATTCGATTCGATACCGATTAATCCCGATACGAATTTATAAGTCGATTGTTGCAATTTTTTTCATTCAAATTTAGAAAACACTAATCAGTAAGCTTGTAGAGTGTAAGATTTATATGAAAATGTATTATTTATTTATCTGAAATTTCAGTCTTATAGAGGTTGTAATCTGTTTCATGTTTGAACAGCATTAAAATAAAATATTAAGGCTTAATGTTCCGTTCATATAACATTCTTCCATGCTCAAGGTGTGAATCCTAAAAAAAAAAAAAAAAAAAAAAAAATCGATTCTGCCGATAATTGAATCGATTCGAGAATCGCGCGACAACCCACAGCAAAACAATTCCTCCCATTTTGACAAGCCATCAAAAGAAAGTAACAAGCAATGCATTCCTCTTCATATTGTGCTTTGCTTTACGGACTGTCATATCATGCAGCTATGAACAAGCAGTGAGTTTCGGCCAGCTAACTGGCTAACAAGCAAAGATGTTCTGTGTTTGGCCTTGCTAGCAATATGTCCAAAGAACATACTATGTCAACATTTCTTCAAAAATAGGGTTGACTTCTATGGCAGTACTCACAGACACTTACAGGGTATCCTGTGTTGTAAACATTTTGTTCAAGTTGCGGTTCATATTCTCTGACTGCTTTCCGTAGCACAAAGAAAGGAAACACGTGAGTGGGTTGCTAGCCCTCAGCACGTGTGATTTTCTGTCGGGGTTGTCTTCCTTAGCCTTTACCTCAAGAGGCTTACAAGGTTGTGGACGAGCCCCTCTATCTGCTTGGCCACCAAACCCCGCCGCTTCGACTCCGTCATCATTCCAGTCCTAACGCCAAACATGGACGCTCTCTGCAGTTATGCAACGCCAGCTGGATACATTCCAAAGGCACTGCTTGCGCAACTTCGTCCGCAACGAGACTATCTACGCCAGGGCAGGAAATCCAACATCGGTCTCCGCCCTCATCAAAAGGCGGCAACTTCATCTGCTTGGTCACGTGGACCGTCTGGATAACTCGATACAGGCAAAACAACTTACTTACTGACGCATCTCACACTCCTCCTCGCGACTGGCGCCTCCCCCGTGGATGCCCAAGACTCACCTGGGTAGCACAGGTGGATGCCACCAGCCCTCTTTCTGACCTTATGCTTAGAGCCCAGGACACAGACAGCTTCAGACGACTGGTCGCAAAGGCCACCTCACTGGCCATGCGATCACTACTACTACTACTGTGGTCCATATTAGTTGCAGATTCGTGTGAACCAACAAAACACTTGCCAGGAAATTAATGTTGCCAAGAAACCTAATCCAGGCTCAAAAAATACCAAACAGCATTATGTGGTAACATAAAATTGAGAAGTTCGGGTTACTGCACTTGACTTGTACACGGTTGGCACCAGGTGCTATTATAACCCAATTACAATCAGACAAAACAATGTTACGTAGGAGAGGTTGCATTAGGGCCAGGGGAAATGAGGTCTGTGTGGTGTCTTTTGGTGCACTCTGTCACTTCACATCCATTTAGGTTGGGCTGACACAGTCACAGCAACAAGCCAGCCCCTCAGTTGCCCATTAACATCAACAAGCCAGTCAACACAATGTAGGCCACTGGGAAACAAATGTTTTCAAAATGTCCCGACAGACCAGAGACACTATATTTTGTGATGCTATAATTAACTATTCAATTAATGATAATGACTTTCGACATGATTGTGACAAGATGTGATGAGATGAGTAATTTAATCTGGCCATTGCATGCAAGCCTTATTCAAAATACAGGTATAGTATATTTACTTAGTATATACAAGTGAAAACAGTGCTGCCGCCTCAAGTGAAAATTTAAATGCTTTATTTCTGATGCTTTTTAACTCTTCACACCTTTGGGGGGCAAGCAGTGTCCAGTACTTATTGATCATTGGGGTCTTTTTACGAAACTATTTCACGTACAGTCCATGTTTTAAGACATCTGGGAATTGTTTTAAATTGTGGAGGGAAATGCAGAATATGCCTATTTTAAATCTATCCACCGCTGGATGCATTGTGATTTCTAAATCAATATGGCTTTACCCTTTCTATATGGAGCATTTACAAATGTTTAATCTCGTGTAGGGACATCCATTTTGTCAGTGATGTATGGTTTGTTGTTCACACTTCACGAGTTAACACACTTTTGGTCTTGATCTCCACTTTGAAGTTGTTTTTCTGGAAATGTATTTTCAAATTTAAATGTGTCCCGCTTGTAGCAATTGAAAGAGGGAGAAAATACATCCTCTGAGCGGGATTTCCATTAGCTCAAGAAAGCTCGGAAAATATTCCGACCTCACAATGAAATGAAATGAAATGAAATGATGTTCAGGAGTCATTGGGTTGATGAAACCAACAGCACCACATCATCTGCAAAAAGCAGAGATGCAATGCTGAGGCCACCAAACCAGGCCCCATCAACGCTTTGGCTGTGCCTAGAAATTTTTTCCATAAAAGTTATGAACAAAATCAGTGACAAAGGGCAGCCTTGGCGGAGTCCAACCCTCACTTGAAAATAATCTGAATTACTGCCGAAAATGCGAACCAAGCTCTGACACCCCTTGTACAGGGACTGAACAGCCCGTATCAGGGGGCTTGATACCCCATCCTACTGAAGCAACCCCAACAGGATTCCCCGAGGGACCCGGTGGAACGAAGTCAGGAAGCCTACTTGCTAGGGATGGTACGATTTTTCAAATCCTCTCCTAGTTTAGGTTGCTGCGCAACTTGCCGACGGTTGCTTTGACTTTGACTGTTTTGAATACAACTTGCTAGTGATGGTACGATTGTTTCGTATTCCCTGCTCACTTGTATCACCTCGCAACTTATGCGGCTCCTGCAGTGGGGCATCAGCTGCCTTGATGTTGTTTGCTAGCATGGATATTGTTTGTTGCACCAACTGCTAGCTTATGACGGCACACACGACCACATGCATGTTTATTTGATTGCTTTGTGGTTTCGTTTTGCTGTATTTGTAAAGTGGCTAGGTGTGAGGCTAGGGGCCACCTCCATCTCCCACATGAGGTCTTCTGCTCTCCACACGAAGTCTGCTGCGCTCCATGTGCGGAGCTTCAGTTGTTCCGCTGGTGAAGAGGCTAGGTGCAGCCTCCTCTCCCACACGAAGTCTGCCGCTCTCCACATGATGTCTACCGCTCTCCATGCACAGAGCTTCGTCTTGTACCACTGGGGAAGAGGCTAGATGCAGCCTCCTCTCCCCCGCGAAGTCTGCCGCTGTCCACGCGACTTCTGCCGCTCTCCATGCGCGGAGCATTGTTTTGTTCCATTGGTGATGAGGCTGGTTGCCGCCTCCTCTCCCACACGAAGTCTGCCACTCTCTACATGAAGTCTGCTCCCCTCACTGCATGGAGCTTTGTTTTGTTCTGTTGGTGACGAGGCTGGTTGCTGCCTCTTCTCCCACATGAAGATAGCAGCCAGTTGAGTGTGCACACTTCCTGTGCGTCGACTGATGGCTGCTATGGAGGACGCTGTTAGCTGTCAGCACTGTGGTAGGTCCTCCTAGCCAAAAGAAGGCCGCACCAACTGCTGTCTTGACTGTCGCGCAGTAGATGATGCTGTTGCGGCAGTCCGTTCTCCTGTACCCTCGACTGCGGCTGATGTTGTACCTCGGAAGGACGCAGCGGTTAGCCAGGGGCAGCCATCGTCGTGGAGCCAAAGCCCGACCAACCCGTAACCCCCCCCCCCCCCCCCCACCCCCCCGTGGGACCCGTGTCGTGTGCTGAAGGTTGGATCCTGAGTGCAGATACAAATAACGCTTTAACTATTTATTCACATCGAGAGGTGTAGAACAAACTTGACTAGACGAGAAACAAAGAGTTGCACAGAGAACAGAAAGCAATAATCCGGCAAAATACACACAATTCTCAGACTGCACAGTGACAGTGAATCGATCTGATTGGTTGTAGCAAGTAAAAGACTAAAGAACGACATCACAAAGGTCCAAACAACACCTTAAAGGATTAAAGATCGACATCGCATAGCCTCAAACTAGTTGAAACTAGATGATAGTGACATCAGTACAAAACAGACACTTGACCTCACACCCAACAGGTTGCCGTCTCCATTGCGATCTCGGGAACTTGTTTCCAGGACTCTGAGGATGTAGGTGACGCTGCACCTTCGGCAATGGACTGTGTTTCCACTGCCCACACTTCTCCTCCTTCTGAGTGGGTTTTCAGCTGGAGTGGATTTGGGACAGGCTGTTAGGCTTTGCGCTTTCCAACGTTTAAAGTTGGGTCCCTCTGCCTTTTCGCAGCCTCCTACTGAGTGTGGCCTCTCTCAGCTGAACTACTCCTCAGTCTTGTTGGATCTCAGAGTCTCATCTTTTTGTGACAGACCTTTGTTCCTGCTGGTACAAATCGTGTATTCGTCCTCAGCTCCCGACGGATTCACCCTATCTGAGGGGTCTCGTACTTTACCGCAGGGTGTTACCCTGCTGCATGCTAACTATGTCAGACGTGTTGTATACGGTTGACCTGGGAATGGTTCACTGTCATCGAGGTGATGGACGTTTACTTCCTTGCCCCGACTGCTCCTCAGCACAAGAGGCTCTCCTCTTTGCCCACAGGGACCGTCACTGGCGGTTCCGGGTGCTCCCGTTTGGAATATCATTCTCTCCCGGGGCGGGGGTTAAGACGTGGCCGAATGCCTATTTTTTTTTTTTTTTTTTTTTTTTTCCCCCCAGGGTTTTGTATGGTTCTCAAGCATACCCCACTAGTCGTCTCACTAGTTGCTCCTCCGTCGATGGACGGGGATGTCGCCTCTGTGAGTTTTGGTTTCCAGGGTCCTCGTGACGTCGCTGGTATTCGGTGTTCCGTGCTTTTAAGCACCGCCTACTGGCGGTCGAAAGGGACGAAATAGAACAATAGTTACGAATGTAATTACGGTTCTATGAGTCCGAATCAATTTATAAAAGGAGGAATTTATAAAAGGAGGAAAACATTACCGTCATGGTCTGTAATCCCTCGAGCTCTACAACCCGGCCATCTATCAGTTTTCGGACAGAGACAGAAGAGAGAAGGCTTGGAGAATTGTGTGCAAGGAATTTAGCATACCTTGTAAATTTACTTGTTTATTGTAGGAGAACAAGATTGGCTGAAGTCCCAGGAAAGAAGTGGAAGTACTCTGGTGTCATTGAATTGGGCGTCCGTCAGTGTTTCCGCCATTCATATTTTGCCATTCGTCAGCGAAATGAGCGTCCGTCATTGACTGACTGAAAAGGTCTGTCGGTACTGACGTGGTTATTTATGATTACATTAACGGATGAACACCCACTCCCGCGAGCGTTATTTTGCTGTGAATGAATCTGATTTGCCGTGCTTGCAGACATTTACAAACAGTTATGAATAACATAAATGTCCACATTTAGGCCACTGCGCGGTCGCAATGTGCAAGCCGTCTTGTCGAGACCACTTAGTGGCCAGTTACCATTTCAAAGTCATGCCAACTAGATGGCAAGTTGCTAGACACGGCAAAATAATCATCGCGGATGGTATCTGTCATGAGAAAGGAGCACGGCCTTGTTATGTTTAACACCATCTTTTATTCCAGCTCAGTCAACAACAACACATACACATTTCCGCACGAGGCTCTCTTTTTTTTTTTTAATAAACAACAATTACTTTTCTGAAATAAAGTCACCACCACCTAATTCCTCTTTATTAACTATTGCATACTTAAGGAAAAATCAGACATCCTTGGGGTAGACTGCCCTCCGCCTGAATAAGGGATTTTTCTGCCCTTTACATTCCAGAATGTTTTTTTTTTTTTTTTCTCAACGTAACCAAAAATAAACTGTCTTTGAACATATGAACATAACATATCAGCCAAATGACACGACCAAACGACCCTCAGTCTTGGTACCTGAGAGGAAGTCTCACCTCCCGACCTCTTGTGGTCTTCTTCGTGGGTCTCAATGGAGTTGTCGACTGGAGAGTAGACCCTTGACCAGGAACTGGTGATGGCTGGATCAATGATGACTCCTTCGGACCAACCCGTGCCATGTCTGGAGAACTGGAGACTTGACTTGGTGAGGCAGGTTCAGCTCCCGGCTGTTGCAGTTGCTCCTCGATGCGTGCAGCTCCTGGGACGGCTTGGAGATGGCGCCTGTTGCGACGCAACACCGCCCCGTCGTCTGTCTCAACCAAGTAGGATCTTGGCTCCGCTGACTTGCTGATGACTTTAGCTTTAGCTCTTACACCAGGGGTGTCAAACTCATGTTAGCTCAGGGGCCGCATGGAGGAAAATATATTACCAAGTGGGCCGCATCGGTCAAATAACGGTATATAACTTAAAAACGGGTGCCGTAAATTATACGCAGATTTTTGCTATTTGTGGGCCAGCCCTAAATTACGGAGCTCAACTGTCATGATATTGTTCCAAAAAATACAAAATAAATAAAAAAAAAATATATATATATATATATATATATATAAATGCAAATGGAACGCGGCAACGCTGAGTTCTGGACATGTTAAATCACATGCGTTGCATATATATTGTTCCCAGAATGCATTGCGTGGCGCAGTTGTTTTATTATAACATTATATTACATTCTATTATATTATTATTATATTATATTACATTATAAAGATGCTAATCCTTGTCATATCTATTTGTGTTACGAGTAATTGAATTTGTGTCGTATTTAACACGTTTGTTGGTCTATGATTAAAAAAAAATAAATAAATAAAATAAAATAAAAAAATAAAAAATAATAATAATAATAATAATAGTAATTAAACAAACTGTACCTTTAAGTTGTGTGTAAAATAATGACATCCTGGACGATTCCCCTGTACAAGTTGCATTGCTCATCTGAGGACTGCTTGTGAAATTACAAATTTTATATATTTTGATTGTGGCCGGCTGATTAATTAATCCAACATTACTATTTTATTTTTTTTCAAGCTTTACAAAATCATCTCGCGGGCCGGATTAAACCCCTTTTGCGGGCCTGATCCGGCCCGCGGGCCTTATGTTTGACACCCCTGTCTTACACCCTTTCTCCCCATCGATCTTGACCCTGACGTCACACCCAGGAAGAAGCACCGGGAGTGGGTGAGCTGAGTGTCGCCGGTCGTAGAAGAACCGATACTTCTCCTTTGTAGCGGCATCTTTCACGATGACCTCGTGCTGACCTCGTGCGTCGACTGGACATGGCAAAAATGTCTTTTACAACCCCGGAACTGTGGTGCGGATTTGTCGTCCCATCATAAGTTGGGCTGGACTGGCACCGGTTGCAGCAGTTGGTGTAGCCCGATAAGACATCAAGGCTAGGCAGGGGTCAGGCTGCTTTAGAATGTGTTTAGCTGTTCGAACTGCTCTCTCGGCAGCCCCGTTGGCTTGTGGATAATGGGGACCGGAAGTGATATGGGCAAACCCATACTTCTGCTTGGATTCTTGAAACTCAGCTGATGTAAACTGTGTTGCATTGTCACTAACCAGTTCGAGTGGAACTCCCCATCTCACAAACATGTTTTTTTTTTGCCTATAACCTGTCTGCTCATCAACATAAGAGGAGCGATTTCGATGTCTCTTGAATAATAGTCCACTACGACAAGAAAGTTTTTCCCATCCAGCTCGCACAGGTCGGCTGCAATCCTTTGCCATGGACCTGCAGGCAAGGGAGTTGTCATCAGTGGCTCTCTTTTCTGTGTTGGTTTGTGCTCGTTACAGAAGCTACATGATGTCACTTTTTTAGTGATTTGAGCTCCTATACCTGGCCACCAAACCGTTGCTCTAGCTCGCTCCCTACACTTTAGTCAGGCCCTGGTGCCCCTCGTGTAGCTGGTCCAGAACATTCGATCTGAGTCTCGTTGGAATTACAATGCGATCCTGGTACAAACCTAGACCGTCAGGTTCTGACAGATGTGCCCGAACTGCATGGAATCCCCGCAGGGGTGAGGACTCTGCCATTCTATTCAGCCATCCATTACTTATGTGTGTGATCACTTTTTGTAGTTCAGTGTCATTTTGAGTAACACTATGTATTTCCTCAAGTTTAGCTGACTTGATGGGCTTGCTCTTGAGCACAGTATTTACATAGGCTTTAACCTGGCTATCCATGTCTGACTCATTGTGTCCTTTCATTGGGTGTCTTGACAGCTCGTCCGCTACCGCCAGCTGTTTCCCAGGAACATGTTCGGCAATGACGTTAAACCTCATGAGGCGCATCAACAGTCTTTGACACCGTAATGGAGCTTTGTCAAGGTCTTACGTGTTGATCAGTGGAACTAATGGCTTGTGGTCTTTTTGCAACCTAACACAACCCATGCCCTGTAGGTACCTAGCAACAGATGCCAAGCACTCCACAATTTGTGCGTACCTTTTCTCAGCCTCATTGAGGGTACGGGAACAGAAAGCAATCGGCCGTAGCTCACCTTCATGGCCGTGTAATAGTGCGGCGCCCAGGCCATAGCTGCTAGCATCCGCACTAACCACCGTCGGTCGTCTTGCATCATAGTAGCCTAGGGCAGGTGCTTCCACCAGCATCGCTTTAACTTTGTTGAATGCGTGCTGTTGAGGTTCCTCTCAGATCCATGCGCTCTCCTTTTTGAGCAGGCTTGTAATTGGGTGTAAAGTCGTGGACAAGCCTGGTAGGAATTTGCCAACATAATTTATCAACCTAGCACCTGTCGAAGCTGCTCTACGTTTGTGGGGCTTGCCATTTTGGTTAAAGCCTCCACTTTGCTTTTGTCTGGCTTCACACCATCCACACTAATGATGTGGCCGAAGAACAGTAACTCAGTCTTTCTGAAATGACACTTAACTTGATTGAGCTTCAGACCTGATGCTTGTATAGTCCGTAGCACTGCATCCAGGCGTCGTTTGTGCTCTTCCATACTCGATCCAAAGACAAGAATATCGTCCATGACGACAACTACTCCATCCATGACTTTCAGTAGAGTGCTCATTAATCGCTGAAAGATCTCTGGCGCTGATGTTATCCCAAATGGTAGACGCTTGAAACAGAACCGTCCCATTGGAGTGATGAATGTCATTAATTTCCAGCAGTTTGGGTCTAGCGGGATTTGCCAAAACCCGCTCGAGGCATCTAGCGTAGAGAAAACCTTAGCTCCAGCTAGCTTAGGTGTTATGTCATCCAATGTTGGTAGGATGTAGCGCTCTCGTTTTACCCCTTTGTTCAAACCCTTTAAGTCTACACATACTCTGACTTCATGTTTGTTCCGTTTTGAAGCTGGGACCATTGGCGCGCACCAGTCTGTAGGTTCTGTGACCTCTTCAATTATCCCAAGGTTTAGCATGCACTTTAGCTCCTTTTCTACCATCGGCAGGAGGGGAAAAGGGACACGTCGGGGTGTGGTAACGCTGTAAGGCACTGCCTCACTTGTTAACTCTATCTTAACAGCTCACAATTCAGCAGACCTATTTCCACAAACACATTTCCTGTTTGGTCACTTATTTCGACCACTCCCATTTGTTTTGCTACAGTCTTGCTCAACAAATTGCTTGCAAATGGACCCTTTATGACAGTTATCCAAAACTTGAATTTCTAATTTTTGTAAATCGTAGTTGCAAGGAATTTCTTTGTGCTGTTGTACTGTTTGCGTCTCACCTCATTCAGGCCACTCTCTTCCTGCTCCACACTTTGCTGCTTAATTTATACATTTTGCCGTGCAACTTGTATTGCCCGTTCTAGTGTTAAATCCAGCTCAAGTTGAAGTGTTTGTGACACATCCTTGTCCAGTATTCCGATGACAATCCTGTACCGAATCTGCTCATCTTTCGTATTTCCAAACTCACAGTGCTGCACAAGCTCATACAGGCTCCGCACGAAAGCTTCTACTGTTTCTCCCGCCGTCAGTGTTCTTCGATGAAAACACGCGCGGTCATGAATTACGTTCCACTTCGGGATGAAGTGTTGGTCGAAATTCTCCACTACGGTCTTAAAGTCAAACTCAGGATGTGGTATATCCTTTGTGGTAGCAGGAAACACAAACGAAGCATAGATAGGCTTGGCGTCCCTTCCCATGGAATAAAGGAGTGAATTTACTTGCACTTCGCCGCTTTCCCGGTCGAGCTTCGACGCGACGCGGAAGCGGGAAAACCGTTGCCTCCATACCGGCCACTCCGCTGGCTGAGCAAAATCAAACTTTGCCATCCTGTCGTTACTGTCGTCGTGTTGTTTTCACTCAGGATAATCCCTCTTCTTACACCATGTCATGAGAAAAGAGCACGGCCTTGTTTTTTATTCCAGCTCAGTCAGCAACAACACATACACATTCCCGCATGAGGCTCTCGCCCCCCTCTACTTCCTCGTACGTCATTCTGACGTTTCCAGTACGGTAGCCTAGAGTAATCATAAATCAAATGTCACAACAGTATCTTGGCAAAAACAATACGCGACACTTCAGCCATCCAACCATCGTCTGCTTTATCATATCTGACGTCTTGTAACCAAACAACCTCCACACAACAAATGTAGCTCTGTTTGAAACACATTTTAGAAAGGAGGAGAAAGCTAAAGAAGCCACTGATGGATATTTTTCATACCTGGTTGGATGGTAGACAGGCCAGGGATGCATATTATTGATAGAAAACCCCACTAAAGTGCATTTTCATACTGTTGGCTATTTAAAACAAATAGGGATAATATGCCGGAAGGCTCCCTTTGTTCATGGATGTTCCCAGGTTTTTACTGGCTGATCGTGAGGCAAAACTGTATTTTTTCATAATGATGCAGACTGTGTTTCGGCCTCCTTGACTTGACGTATTTTGGGTCCACTTAGCATGTGATTTCAATTCATTAAAATTTGTCTCCAAGGACTTGCAATTCACACCCATCTTTGCCATTGGATGTCAGCATTTTGTATGTGTATGCTTACACTTTTGTTTGGCTGTCGAGATGTGAGTAGACTCAAGCATATGCTAATGGATGCACATTGAACTGTTAAAGGTTTCATTTAACCCCAACTGCAATGTTTAAGGAGATGATGATGTGTAGTGAGGCAGAAAGAGGAGGAAGACTGGGGGAAGAAGGCTCATATGGAGTCAGCTTGTGTTTTGCTTACAGATTCATATCAATTCATTCTGGTTCACCATGCAGAAACATTTTTTTAGGCACTTTAGGCTCTGGTGAGGGCTGGCCAGCATTTATTGTTTGTCCCAAAAAAAATGGAAATTGGTTTGCAGTTATTTACATGTTGAATTTTCCTGGTATTATTGATATATTGATTTTAAGGGATTACATCACCAAGCCTTTCCAACAGTTAACTGTAGGCACACAATGAACAAATCTTACCTTTGACCCCATGGCGATGTAATTTATTTTGAAATATTAGGTGTTTTCCTGGTTAGTTTTCTAACGCGGAAGTAAAACGCCCGTTTCACCAAAACCCCACCTCTCCCCGTGTGATTGTCGCGCCCCCGGCGAGCCGACTGCAGTCTGCTGTTGGAACTCTGCATTTGCAGCCATCAAATCTTAAATAAACATTTGAAACAAAAAGGCTACTTGCCACAAGAAATTGAGGAGCAGGAGAGGAGGGGGAAGAAGGGAGATGAACATAGAAGGGGAGTGGGAGGAAACAAACCTGAGTTGGTCTAGAACCGGGGACTTGCTGCTTATAGAGCGACCACACTAACACGAACTATAATATTCGTTCAGTTAGGTTCAATCGTGCAAAGGTTTTACTTGTAGTTTACACAAGTGTCAACCAGAACCTTTTTTTTAAGACAGTCAATTGTCATTTCACTTTAACATTGCAAATGTGAAGGTTAATCCATTGCTTTGAATTCATTTGGACAGAATGTTTACTGATAAAGGCTACTTTTGTCATTATCCTATGGAGGTCCCAGAGAACGTGGGCATGCGTTTAGTCTGCAGAGGAGGTGGGTCCGCACCTGGTGACGTCAGAGTGCCAACAGTTCGTTTTCTCAGGTTGGGAGGCGTGGAGAGAGCAGAATGATCTCAAATTTCTCATAGAGGGGCGAATGGAGGAAAACACCACTTTGGTCATATGTTTGGTGAGGAATGAGCCTTTTAACATGTCTAAAAGCTTCAAAAAGTTGATTTTTCATGTTGCTGTCCCTTTAATTTTATTGGAGTGGTGTTGGGTTATATATTGCATGAATATTTTTAAAAGGCTTGCCGATGAGTTATCTGAGATGACTTATGAAATGACAGGCAAACAGAACTTGAAAAGTAAACATCATAGGAGTTCATTTTAATTAACCCATCACTGTTGTATTTAATCAATCAGAAAGCATACTTTTTAATGTTTTTGCTAATCTATTGAGTTCTGATTGCAAATTTTATCTAGATAATACATTTGTTTGTTTTTTTGTTTGTTTGTCTATTAGGCTAATAATGACAAACTTAAGAGTTTGTGTGAACAAATTTTATAGTTATATTTGGCTATATTAGATTTTTAGTACACTAGGACGATATGAAATCTATGACTAGAGAAGCTTAAATCCCTAGCTTTAATCCGTTAAACAATAGATGTCTTCTATTTAAAAAAAAAAATCACATACAGTACATTATCTTTGTTTTAAAAAAATTTTTATATATATGTACGTATTACTTTTCTTAAATGTGACCCAAATATTGAGTAATACCGGATTAAAAAAGCGTTTTCTTTCCCTGTGGCTGATGTTGACATATTCTGGAGGCCTAACCAAATCATGCTGATTACCATTCCTAATCTGTCTTGGTTTTGTGGCCTGAAAACGTGTTACATTTTCAAACATTCTGGCAAATGTTTGATTTAAGTGTTGCCAGCCCCCAGCGCCATTCCGCTTCAGTCCCCGCTCTATCAGGCCCAGCACAGAAGTGATTATGCTAATTACTGTTTGATCAGATGATTAAATTAGAATTTGATTAATCCAGGACACTAAGCGTTCTGACTACGTTGTGTATTTTGCCTGCCGGTGTTTGCTGAGCCCCCGGCAGGCTTTCTTAAACACACCATACTGAGGAAGAAGAAGGGGAAGACATATGCAAGCCTGGAATAGGTTGAAACATGAAGGGAAAAAACAGCTGTAGTTTTGCACAGTCCAATTAAAAAATAAAATAAAATAAGATGCTCATGTCTGTGTGCTGATTTATGTAGCTCTAATGCAGACTGCTGCAATATTGTAAGCCTTTACTTATTACTGTTATTGTCGATTGACTGATCAGGTAATTTATGTGCTGCAGAGACCGCTGGTTGTAAAAGCCCAAAATTGATTTTGTTTTAAAATACTGTAGCTACAACTGATCTGCAACAATACAAATCACACATTTTAAGACGAGCATAATTTAAAAAGTACAGTGATATAATTTATATATTGTATAATTATTTTTAGCCTTTTAATTTTGACGAGTCACAATTAAGACTTTAATGGATCAGATTTATATAGCGCTTGTTGGACACTCAAAGACGCTTCACAATGGATACATTATTCGTGCGCTCACACATACACACTCTGGTGGCGGTAAGCTACTTAAGTAGCCACAGCTGCCCTTGGGCAAACTGACAGAAGCATGGCTGCCAGTGTGCGTTTACGGCCCTTCCAACCACCACCAAACATTCACACCTTTCCATATGCATTGAGATTCTAAACAAATGTCCTTACGATGCAGTGGTCTCACCGTTGAGGCAAATGGAGGACTGTGGTGAGGAGGGAAGGGAAGAGGGAGACCCACCTAGGGTGTGTGCTTAGCGTATTTTTTTAAGCATTAGGTGGATGGCTGCAAGTTCATGGGTAGCAATGTCTAGTCATCTGACCCACAATCCCATTTAACCCTCTACTGTCAACTGCAATCTTATTTCACCTTTTTGTGTCGCTTGAACTTTATTTTATTTTGTCCATTTTGATCAAAGGAAACTATGAAAATATGGTATACTATTTTTTGGCCCCTGATACGATTCCAATGCCCAGTTCTGCATGATCGGCCGATACCGTTTCCCCAATATTAAAAAGCTTCCCTGCCATTGGTTCGGAGCCTTCAAGGGCCAATAGGATATCTTGGCTCGGCATGCAGTGAACACGTGACACACCAGTGAATGTCATGCACAAAAAAAACACACGATGTTGCATCCAAAGTCCTATATTAGCATCAGAAATAACAGTACAGTAGTACCTCTACTTATGAAATTAATTGGTTCTGGAAGAAAGTTCTTAAGTAGAAAATTTTGTAAGCAGAGACGCATTTTCCATGTAAATGCCCTAATCCGTTCCAAGCCTCCCAAAATTCAGACATAAATGTTTTATAAAGCATCAAAACATGTAACAAATACATGATACAATACGATTATTGCACAATAAATGAGAGTTGTGCATAATGTAAAAAACAAAGAATAGAGTAAAGAATAAAAATGATGCTCATTTACCTTTTTAACTGCTGTCCTCTTCGTTTTTTGCCCTCTTTGATTCATGTACTCTCTGTTTTTGCCTGGTGTTTTGTAAAGAACTGATCCAAGGATGTTCGTTTTTTAAACAATCCTGTTTATTTTTATTTCATTTATTTATTTTATTTTTTATTTATCACTCACTCACTCACTCACTCACTCACTCACGCTTACATCATGTAAGCCACACATCATCTCCCAAAGGCAAGTTACGGTTCCACTCTTCCACCTGGAACCCTTGTTTTTTTGTTTTTTTTAACAATCCTTTGAAAATGTCCAAGGCAAACATTATCATAGTGAGCAATCGCCCGAATGGTGAAAACTTTTTCTGGGTGATTCTTTTCAATAAATTCCGAAACTTGATGGAAACTTCAGGTACAACGGCGAGGCATCCCCCCCCCCCAAAAAAAAGGCCCGTCTCGTCGTAATTTAAAACTTACTGTGCAACGTTGCCTTCATCAATCGCCAATTGTTAGAATTTTTGCACAAATTCGTCGGCCGTTAGTTAATACATACAATCTAAACACTAGGGCTGGGAATCTCTGACTGTCTCACGATTCGATGCGATTACGATTTTTGGGTCTACGATTCGATTCAGAAACGATTTTCGATTGTCGATTCAAACAATTTTCGATTAAAAATTATTTGATTGACAAATGATTTCTGCTTCAATTTACAGATATGCACAACATTGTCATGATGTACTCCAGTCTGCTTTGCAAGACAAAATGACAAATAGAGACATTAAAGTGTCTTTTTTTTGTTTAAACGTTTATTAATTTTGTATTGTAAGTGCCTTTTTCCACAAAAACAGCATGTGGGCTACAAGTGCCTTTTCCCCTCCTTCTTCATTTCTAATTTAAATAAAATCGATTTTTGGATATTAATATCGACTCAATTCGATTAATAAATGAGAATCTCGATTCTTTTATGAATCGATTTTTTGCCACACCCCTTCTAAACACCTCATGGCCCGAGGGGCGAATGACGAGGACGCTACATTCTATTCTGTATCTATGGTCACATACGGTACAGGTCCCTCTTAGCCAGTGGGATGCTAGGAAGATGCCAGTCATAGCCAATGGCAGAGCAGCTGTAAGTATGTTGCGTTCAGGAAACTCTGGGAACTACGAGTAGCGGCCCATACTGTAGTTTTACCTTTCGTATCCTGAAACTTGTTTTGTAACAAGAAGCAATATTTTCCTGTTGAGGAGTTCCGTAAATTGAACATTTCGTATGAAGGGACATTCGTAAGTAGAGGTACCACTGTATCGGCATGTTACTTGTTAGTACTTGCCGATGCCCATACCACTGTTTTAATGCAGCATCACAGGGCCTCTCCCGATACTGGTATCGGTATCGGAACAACGCTAATCACAACTACATGCATTAAAGTAAAGCATTTAAGAAATGTCTGCGTATGACATTCAGAATATTTGTTCATGTCAAACTATTGGCACCCCCTCGACCCCCCCCCCCCCCCCCCCCCAATTTTAAATTATGCAAGTACTGAACTGAGGAGGATGAGCATGTGCAGTGGATCGAAAAATATTGAAGACATCCTCATAACATTAAATGTTGAAAGAATTAACACATAACAGGTGCTCTTTAAATTTTGCGGGCTAAAAATATTGATAAAAGCCTTTTTAATGAAGCGATTAATCGTGACTAATCAAAATTCTAAGACGTCATTAATCTGATAAAAAAAAAAGTTTGACAGCTGAAGTTGAAACGTTTGATTAATGGAATCGATTGAATTACAAACATTTGCCGGTGTTACCCCGGGTTTACACCGGTTGCGGTTGCGGTGCGTTCCGGCGACGCAAGCAATTAGATTCCATTCATTCGAATGGTGCAGTTTACACCGCTTGCGGGTGCGTTGCGTGTCGACTGCGTCTCAGCTGCGGCGTGCCGCAGCCCTTCCGCAAGGATAGCCTATTTTCTATTTTTGCCGGACACCGCAGCGGTAGGCCTCCGGCAAATGGCAAGCTAGCACAAAACACATCGAGCGGGACAGGAAGACCGACGCAGTTTCAAAATAAATTTCCAGTCACCTTTCAAGATAAAACACTCACCAGCTCCTATTTCGCAAGCATGCTAGCAAAACGTGATGTGGGCGTAGACGGGCCTGGAGTTAACGTGCGAGGTGCTCATTCACGGTTTAGACACCAGCAAACATGGACGAGGAGAGGTTTATATTGGAGGTAGAAAGCCACAAAATAATAAAAGTCCTCCTCTCTTTCTGCTTCTCTGTTGAGCACAGACTTTCTGTGTGTTTGTCGTTGTTTTTAATGCCACATGATTGCGCGCGGTCACGCGAGACACGGCGGGAAGTGGTCGGCGACGGAGCTGCCGGACCGCAGCTGTGCGGAGCCGGTGTGGATTGGTCAAAAAATTGACCCGTCCGGAGCACGCAGTCAAGACGCACCGCACCGCAGCCGCACCGCACACGCAACCGGTGTAAACCCGGGGTTACTGCACGGATCGGACTCCATGGCGACATTCACATATACTCTGAGGTAGGATGGCTCGATTCCAAAACACAGACATTCTTGCATCTTCTGTACTTTCGGCTTTTATTGATTGCTATGTGCATTTATCATTTGTGAATTAGAGGCGAAGATTCTCGGGTTATTTTGAAACCAAGTTAGTTAGTTCCCCGGCCGTGCTGGCTACTAGCGCTAGCATGTTACACAAACAACAACAATGTTGACTCAGCACTTATTTTTGTACACATTGACTACATTTTCAACTTTTGGGCTGTTGGGAAAGGAACATAGAGACCTTAATGGGGGTATTTAGCGAAATCTCGAAACTTTTAAACACTCCGATCTATTATTAGCCAGAGCTAGCCATGGTTAGCGGCGCACATATATCACGATCGCATTACGGTAAAAATAATCTTAGCCATCTTACAAACAACACACTTTGGTCAGAACACACTGGTAGACTTTGTCAGTTGAAAATCTTTTCAATTTTCCTTGCAATTCTCTACGGATACTCCTTTGTTAGTTCACATTCGACGTTCGACATTTCTTGCATCTATGAAAACCACACAATGTGTGGCACATGACGTCATGCAAATACCATGTATACCCAGTGTATGGTTTTCATCCTGGCTGTGGAGAGGGACCAGCAGCTGGGAGTATAGGGTATAAGAGCCCCTGATAAGCACCGTTTGGTCCTTGTACAACTAGTGTCTGAGTTTAGTCTTAATTGCTGGCAGTAAATCGGATTCATTCCCAATGAGGGTTGGATTTCACCAATGATGACCTTGGTCAAGCATTCTATTCATAACTTATATAGACAACCTCTTGTAGCAACAGAGGCATTGAGGAGGTTATGTTCGGTGGGCCCAGCATTGTGTCTTGTGTGTGGCTTGTAACAGATGATGTGGTTCTATTGCCCTTATTCTTAATCTTCATGAACAGTACAGTCTGGCACGAGGCATAGTGCAGCCACAGTCTGCGCAAGGGCTGGCTAGACTAAGTTTTGGTATTTTCGCAGGCCACGGCCAACCAATCGAAGCGGCTCCTCTCATTACCTTTAAATGCAATGCACGAGAGGCACACTGATAGTCCTTGACATCGAAGAAGAATAAAATGATTTGCTTGTGTCCTGAGACAGGTCAAGGACCGAACACTGAAAATGATGTTTGTAAGGAAACGCAAGCACCTCCCCGGGTGGACGATACGAAGTTGGCTATAGAAATCACAGATCTGTGAAGTGGACACTTGGAGACAGCTTTCCAATCTGGGACCATCGTCCTCGGTTGGGTTTAGTGCCTTTTCTGGGTTGGGAGGCGGTCTTGCCCCAAATGGAGTAGTTCAAGTGTGTAGCAGTAAAACAACAGCTGGATTGGCGTTGCATCTGCTTTGGTGCATTCTCCGTTGTTGTGACAAAAGGAGTTTAACTGAAAGTAACAGCTTTTGTTTAACCTTTTGATCTACGTTTCTAAGGTCACGAGTTGTGGGTCTTGATCGAAAGTTCGAAATAAAGAGTACAAGCAACCAAAAAATGTTTCCCCTGTAGGGTGTTCGGGCTTTTGCTTAGAGATAGGGTCAGAAGCTCAGTCATCACCAAGGGGATCAGAGTAGAGGAGCCAAGTGATTTGGCTCGGGTATTAGGTTAGGATGCTTCCTGGACGCCTCCCTGTTGAAGTCCAGGCAAAAACCCAGGCTAATATCCTTATCTTAGCCACATCTCACAATAATCCTTTTTTTTTTAAATATCTAACCAGATTTTGAATATAAGAGGACTGAAGCCATTCAGTGAAACCTCTGTCGTACAAAATCGGTTGTGTGGCACCGGCTGACCTCCCATTTGGAAGATGACGCTGAATTACGAAGATGAAATAATGGTGCATTAGGGATATCTCACGATATTGTTTCCCCCAAACAACCGCTGATGATGGGCCTTTGTTACGTCACATCAGCGTGATCTTATTTACTCACTCACAGTTATCCTCTTCAATCTTTAGTCATTTCATTTCTCTCTACCCTCCTATGTCTGAGTTGATTTGCAGTATTTGTGCCCTTCCACCTTAGTGATATAACTCATTAAAGAGACCAGTACGTGGGAACTCTCGTCGCTCGTTCCCCCTCATATAGATGAGCATTTATATGCATCAACTAGCCCACTTCACAATTACTCTTGTCTTGCCCCTTGGAGAGTTGACATCAGAGAAGACTATCATTGGTTTTACATAGAATTTGCATGGCACCGAGCGCACCACTCAACAATTATTCATGAGGGCAAATTGGGAGACGATGATTTGAGGAGGGAGGAGTCCCTGTTCTTTGATCTGTACATCTCAGCTCACCACATTTTGCTTGACTAGGTATTCTGTAAAGCCTTAAGGCAGAAGAGTGGAGGGGGTGGAGGTTGTGAGTCTAGGGCCATCTGAAAGTGGGGGCAGGGGTTGATGTGGATGCTTTCTCACTGTCATCATGAGGCCGCCCTGTCCTCCACCCGATCTACCAACCCTCCTCTTTTTCATACCCCAGCCCCCATTCTGCCCTCCCTAAGCCGTAATTACCTGCTTTGCCTGCCATGAGCTGTCAGTATGGCTCAGTGCTTGTTTTCAGCAGTGAAGTAGCCCTAATGTCTTGATGCTCTGGTGTCAGCTGAAGCACCAAAAACCTCTTTCACCAGCTCAGATAAATGTGCTTTAGTTGAGGTAAACGAAAGCAAAAAGCCTCCGACACATCAGTCCGGTGATGCGCAGGCTAATCCAAGGGCCTCTTTATGTTTCGTGTTAGTGGAAGCTGTATTGATCAGACATTTACCTAAATAAATTGCCTGTGTGGTATGGAAAGAGCCACTGATGGGCATGGTCAGAGTGAAGGTTTGCAGGATTAACTGAGCACACATTTCAGAGAATATAAAACAGTGTTTGTTCTTTTGTAAAAGAATTTAGGACTGGGCTTTTATATAACTAATCCTGGTCATTTTTGCAGTGTTTTTGTAACCCTCTGCTTATCGAATATCCTTTAAGCCAATGGTGTCAGCCGAAACCAGCACCATCAACGGCTGCATTGACTCGTGTGCCTGTCAACCAAGGACACGTCAGCTTGTGTTCACGACATTAACACTCATCCCCCACATTCTTATGACACGCCCGCGTGCACTCTCCTTGACCGAAGTGTGTCTGATGCCCTTGAGCTCCAAATGCAATTGTAGGGGCTCCACAATGGGTGGGCTGCTTATGGAAATCACCAACAATGCAAATGCAGATCTTCGGAATGTGCCACCACCCATAGATTCTGATATGTGGCACTTGCACAAATATTATTTCACAGTAAGAAGCAGAGCTGGGCACTTACGTTAATCATCAATTTCCGTCAATGACGCCGCCTATCTTTTGTTGAGTACACAATGACGTGAAGCCTCGTAAAATTATACAGACTGAGCACCAACTGAAACAGGTTTACCTCCGTCGATCAGGGTGAGTACAGACGGTCCCTTTCATTTTCATTTCATATTTTTGTGAGGCTTCACGTCATTCAAGCATTCACCGAAAATGCGGAAGCACTCGGTGAAAGGTGAGCATCGTCATCGCCGGGAGTTGACGATGAACAGAAGTGCCCAGCTCTGGTAAGAAGGATTTTCCTGTGCCTTCTGGCTTGAGACTGAAAACACAGAATAAGACCCAGTTTATTATGTACAGTGGGATGTATAATTCAGTATGCTTGGTATGGAGTTGTCTAAAATATAATGTTGTACTACGCTGTGTGAATCTACAGAAGCAATGTGCAGTCAACATTTTTGACTGGCAAATACATCCGAACGTATTTGCAAGTAAAGTATGTTTGAACGTACTTGCAAATACTTAAATACATTTAAACCTAATAGGCTAAATGCTAAAAACTAAAAACTTTGCTTTTTTTCCCCATAATGGTGTCTTGACTTGCAAATGCAAATCTTTATAGCATTTAGCCTAGATTCTACCAACACAATAATAAATTAAGTATGTAAACATTGTTTATTCGTAATTTTTATGATTTAATATTATGTCTGCAGTGTATGATTTTCGTTTTGCTTTTTTGTTTTTCATTTTCGCATGCGCAAGTCAATACACGTGGCATGGGGGAAATGCTACGTCTTTAGCATTTAGTCTACAAGTATGTTCGAACGTACTTGTATATGTTTGAATGTATTTACAAATACGAACACATTTACAAATATGTTTGAATTAGGGGTGTGAATTGCCTTGTACCCGACGATTCAATTTGTATCATGTTTCATAGGTCACAATTCGATTCAATACCGATTAATCCCGATACGAATCTGAGTAGATTGTTGCGATTTTTTTAATTTAAATTTAGAAAATACTAATCAGTACTCTTGTAAAGTGTAAGATTTGTATGAAAATGTATTATTTATTTATCTAAAACTTCAGTCTTATACAGGTTGTAATCTGTTTCATGTTTGAACAGCATTGAAATAAAATATTAAGGCTTAATGTTCCATTAACATAACATTCGTCCATCCTTAAGGTGTGAACCCTAAGACGTTTTAGTGAATATTTTTCCATCAAAAATTGATATTTAAAAATCGATTCGGCCGCCTATTGAATCGATTTGAGAATTGCGCGATGTAATATCGCGATATATTGCCGAATCGATTTTTTTAAAGACCCCTAGTTTGAATGTATTTGCCAGTAAAAATATTACTTCACATGCGCAGTTCCACGATTCCGTAGTGGGACAAACTCATTCAAATTAGTGATGGGATTTTCGGCTCTTTTTGGTGAGCCAGTTCATTTGGATCGGCTCAGTGAAAAGAGCCGGCTCTTTTTGGCTCTCAAACAGCTCTTTTAACTTTAGCTTTTCTTTTAAATATTTACGACAAATTTACCATACATTTTGATAAATGACTTGATGAACTAAATATTGCACTCTACTGACTGCAAATAGCAACAATTATCAACCAAAGAAAAAGATTTTTTTCTCATTGTATTGTACAAATTAATAGGCTCTATACAATAAATAAGAAACAAAATTAAAACCTCAACCAGCAACAATCAAAATAACAATTAAATAACAAAAATAGAGCGTAGTAATTTAACTGCAACAGCAGCAGTGAACAAAACAAACATTAGCTACTCACCCGTTCTAGAATAAAAGACCTTGGTTTATTTTAAATTTGTATAAAAATAAAATAAAATAAATAAATAAAGAAGTAAACATATCAACTTGGACGGACTGATCCGGCTCCTTCTCTCATCTGACTTTAACCAATTAAAATGTTACCAAATGTTACTGCGTTTTCGGCTCATCTTGTACAAACCGTGTTTGTGTGTCGTCCTTTCCTCTCCTGTTTTCTCCTCCTCCTGTCACTCTCTGTCTGCGGCTGCGCATACGAGGCGGAGCATGTGCTCCACGCGCAGTGACCATCTCCCCTATCCCCCTCCCCCTTTGAGCACGGCAGCTGAGACAGTGCCAAACCTCGCTTCAGACACGTGAAAAAGAGAGAGCGACATAGGTAGAGAGAGAGAGAGAGAGACAGAGAGAGAGAGAGAGAGAGAGAGTGAGGAAAAATGACGGAGCAGGCTCTCGAGGGTTCTCATTGTTAACTTCTTCATACCGGCTCGTTCGCAACCGACACATCACTAATTCAAATGATTTCGGAAGCCAAATGGAAACAGAACTGATGCCCTTTGAATGTGCTGGGAGCACAGCCAAAACTGAGGAGTCGTTGCCCAACAGCTGGACCTGACCGCCAACTAATGCCTGAGGAAACACGTCGGCCTATGCAAAAGGCTACCTCAACCCCAAGAAATCAGTCTTGGACGTTGGTACCAGCAAGAAAAAGGAAGACGAAGACAAAATACTGATATCGAACTGAGAAACAGGTTTGCCGTGCTGTCGCCGAGCCAGCAAGCCTCGGGGGATCACAGCACCAGTCAAAGGTATGAAACCGGACCTTCTCAGCAAATGCGTTCAGCTACTGAGACACAAACACTGATAATAGGCGACAAAACCTTGTTTGGTGTTTAACGTCTGTGCAGCAGAAAAAACACAAAAGTTCTGTGTTTTGCTAATGACATGGTGCTGGACATTTCTGAAAAAGTCGACAAGATTGCTACTGACTACCCGACTGTGAGATCGATTGTGATTCACACAGGAGCATTCGATGTGTTGAAAAAACAACTATTTGAAGTAACTTTGTGACCATTGGAAATTTTGAATCTGATCGAAAGGCCATGACATGTGGGGTCCCCCAAGGGTCAGTCCTTGGACCCCTGTTGTTCAGTCTGCATATGTTACCTTTGGGTCAAATGCTTCAGAACGCCGATATTGACTATCATAGTTATGCAGATGACACACAACTGTAATTATCAATGTCCCCAAATGACAACAGTTCTATTAACGTATTGTGTCATTCTCTAGAGCAAATTAACAACTGGATGAACCAAAATGTCCTTCAGCTGAACGAAAATAAAACGGAGCTCATTGTTTTCGGCAATAAAGAAAAGAGGATTGCTGTTAAAAAACAGCTTGAGTCACTGTCTTTAGAAACTAAAGACCAAGTTCGAAATCTTGGGGTACTAATAGACTCAGACCTGACCTTCAGCAATCATATTAAATTCATCACTAAAACAGCCTTTTACCATCTGAAAAACATATCCAGACTGAAGGACTGCATGCTTCAAGCAGACCAAGAGAAGCTTATCCATGCTTTTATCTCCAGCAGACTACATTACTGGAACGGTCTTCTGACTGGACTCTCTCAAAAGAACATGAGACAATTGCAGCTTATTCAGAACGCCGCAGCTCGCGTTCTGACCAAAACAAAGAGATCAGAACATATTACTCCAGTACTTAAGGATTTACACTGGCTCCCAGTCAGCTGTAGAATCGATTTTAAAGTTCTGCTACTCGTCTATAAATCACTAAATGGTTTGGGTCCTGAATATATCCAAGAAATGCTGATTGAGTACAAACCCAGCAGGGCTCTGATATCTACAGACTTGGGCAAACTAGTGGAACCTATAATTCGAAGCAAACATGGTGAAGCTGCATTTAGCTATTATGCTATACACAGATGGAATAAGCTACCAACAGAAGTGAAGTCAGCCCAGAGTGTAAATGCTTTTAAATCCAGGTTAAAAACTATGCTTTTTTCTTATACCTTTGATTAGGGACTTTTAAACAGCTTTAATTCAGTGTTTTTTTTAAATTATTTTAAACTTCCTCATGTTAAATGTTTTGAATAATGTTTTAAGATTGTTATTGTATGTTCTTTTTAGTAAATTTTGTAACCTATTTTCATTTATTTTTCTTCCTTTAATGTTAACTACTGTTTCTTGATGCTTATGTGTTGTCTTTCCTTGTGTAAGGCACATTGAGTTGCCTTGTGTATGAAATGTGCTATACAAATAAACTTGCCTTGCCTTGCCTTGCCTTTGCTCCACTAAGCATGGAGACATTGTTTGAGCCACCAAGTCATTGAATATTTAAATATTAAATTAAACCAGAGCTGCGAGCAGCTATAAAGGGCCCTCGCAGCCTGGGCCACGTTGGGGTACTTGCACGTTGGGGTACTTGCACGTTGGGGTACTGGCACATTGGAAGCAGAATTTCTTTGACAATGCCATGATAAACCTTTACATTTGGATTTTTTTTATTTTTTTTTTGCCAGGTGTGATGAGTGTGTCAAGCTCAATGGGTTTTGGTGATTGTTAAGATTTGCAAAAATCAGCGTCTTTTTTATTTTATTTTTTATTTTAAGGCAATGAGTTGCCCTGATTGTTTTTTTTTGCAAAAGTACATATACACATCATCGCTCGTACTCATTGCACAATGTTGCTTTTATTGTCCATAGAGGCGATAAAAAAAAGAATGAAACTAAATAAAAAAGTACATATGTTTGGATCGGTCTGATGCCAGTGAACATATTGAGTGGCGGAAAGTAAAAGAATATTCATAAATGACTTAGTTATCACACTTACAATGAGTTTACAATTTTTGTAAAAATACCGTAAGTGAGGCATTTTTTTTTTGCCTCAAGGACGAGGTGGCACTGTATTTATAACTGAATTTTGTCATAGAGATACCTTCAGGCCTTGACTATAAATATACATTTCGCTATGGCAACAGCGTGTGACAAAATAAAAAGCTTTCAATAACTTTTCATCTTCAACATCTTAAGATGAATCACACCAAGTTTGAAGACGATCGGATAAACTCTATAGGAGGAGTTCGTTAAAATAAGACCCCTATGAAATGGTCATAAAAAAATGGCAACACGTTCCAAAGTAAATCAAAATGGAGGACTTCCTGTTGGGGTTAGCATATGTTTCAAAAATAGTTTTTTGTACCTCGAGGGCTGTTACATATGTCTTCAAATTTTGGTAACTCTAGGTAAAACGTACAACCGGGAATGCTTCGTTAAAGAGGAGTTTTTTAGCTCAAAATGTGATGCCCGGCCCCTGGGGGACTTCCTGTTGGGTTTAGCACATGGCACCAAGAGAATTTTTTTGTACATCTTGGGCTGTTACATATTTCTACAAATTTTTGTAGCTCTAGCTGCTTCGTCCAACTGGGAATGCTTCATTAAGAAGGATTTTTTTTCGTTTGCAAAAAGTGCATGCCACGGCAACAGCGTGCGACGAAATAAAAAGGTTTCAATAACTTTTCATCGTCAACATCTTAAGATGAATCACACCGAGTTTGAAGATAATCGGAGAAACTCTGTAGGAGGAGTTCGTTAAAATAAGACCCCTATGAAATGGCGCAAAAAATGGCCACACGTTCCAAAGTAAATCAAAATGGCGGACTTCCTGTTAGGTTTAGCATATGTTCAAAAAGAGTTTTTTGTACTTTGAGGACTGTTACATATGTCCTCAAATTTTGGTAACTCGGTGAAACGGACAGCCGGGAATGCTTCATTAAGTAAGAATTTTGGAACTCTAAATTTGATGCCTCGTATGTCAAAAATTTTTGATTTTTTACCATGATGTTGTCCCAGGTGTTGCGATGGTACAGCCCAAGTTTGAAGTCAATCGGGTTAACCGTGTAGGAGAAGCGGGCAAAAGTATGACCCCCTGTAAATGTGCAAAAATGGGCCAAAATTGGACATTTAAATGATCATACCTCACTTCCTGTCTATTTTAGTGTACACATATCGAAGAGGTTTTTGTTCATCTGTATGTGCTACAGGTGCCACACAATTTTCATAGCCGTAGGACAATCGTAGCAGACCTTGGACCCGCTTAACCTATGTAGGTGGCGCTACAGAGCCATTTTTCTGTTATCATGTATGGCGACTTTAAAATATCAAATTTTTCGCCAGGCCTGACGTGTCTGTAAAGTTTGGTGAGTTTTCGTTCACCTTTAGTGTCTCAAAAATGCGATCTCTACGCTAGGGGGCGCTATAGACTAACGTTGTTATGACACTGTCAGAATATCAAATTTTTCGCCGGGCCTGAGGAGTGTGCAAAGTTCGGTGAGTTTTCGTGAATGTTTAGGTACCCAAAATTGCGATCGTTTGCGGAGAATAAAGAATAATAATAATAACTAGAGCTGCGAGCAGCTATAAAGGGCCCTCGCAACCCGGGCCACGTTGGGGTATTTGCACGTCGGGGTACTGGCATGTTGGGGTACTGTCAAATAGGAAACCATCTAAATTTTAAACGTTTTTGCCATGCTTTGTGTTTGTAAAGTTTCATGGAAAGGCCAAAAATGATGCACAATTAACAAAATCAAATCAAAATGGATTGGCACATGGCTATATAGAATACCTTTTGAATATATTAGGCATGCCTGCCAATATTCACACATCTAGCTTAATCATATAATCGGAAAGACTTCATAAAAATGTCTAGAGGGCGCTATTGAAGCATTTATTGCAAATTTAATAAGAAATCTCTAAAATATTCATGCTTATGACAAGCCTGATGTGTGTGTAAAGTTTCATGAGTTTTTGCACATGTTTAGACCAAAAAAAAAAAAAGCAGCATTTTACTTGGCAAACAATGCATCGCCATGAAACGGCGTGCGACAAAATAAATAACTTTCGATAACTTTGTATCTTAAACATCTTAAGATGAAGCACACCAAGTTTGAAGACAGTCGGATAAATTTTGTAGGAGGAGTTCGTTAAAATATGACCCCTAAAAAAGGCCACAAAAAATGGCTACAAATCCCAACGTAAATCAAAATGGCGGACTTCCTGTTTGGTTTAGCAGATGGTTCCAAGAGACTTTTTTGTACATCGTGGGCTCTTATGTATGCCTCTAAATTATCATAGCGCTAGGTGAAACGTACAACCGGGAATGCTTCGTTAAAGAGGAGTTTTTTACCTCAAAATGGGATGACCGGCCCCTACGGGACTTCCTGTTGGGTTTAGCACATGGCACCAAGAGACTTTTTTGTACATTGTGGGCTGTTAAATTTGTCTCCAAATTTTCGTAGCTCAAGCTGCTTCGTACAACTGGGAATGCTTCATTAAGAGGGAATTTTTCCCTTTGCAAACTGTGCATGCCACGGCAACAGCGTGCGACGAAATAAAAAGCTTTCAATAACTTTTCATCTTCAACATTTTAAGATGAATCACACAAGTTTGGAGATGATCGGATAAACTCTGTAGGAGGAGTTCGTTAAAATAAGACCCCTATGAAATAGCCCAAAAAATGGCAACACGTTCCAAAGTAAATCAAAATGGCGGACTTCCTGTTCGGTTTAGCATATGGTTCAAAAAGAGTTTTTTGTACCTTGAGGGCTGTTACATATGTCTTCAAATGTTGGTAACTCTAGGTGAAATGTACAGCCGGGAATGCTTCATTAAATAAGAATTTTGAAACACAAAATTTGATGCCTCGCCTCTGGCGGAGTTCCTGTTAGGTTTAGCATATGGCACCAACAGGCTTTTTTGTAGATCATAGTCTGTTACATATGTGTACCAATTTTCGTGGCTCTCAATTAAACGTACCACCGGCAATGCTTAGTTAAGTAATAATTTTGAAACTGTAAATTTGATGCCCCGCCACCGTCATATAGTATGTCAAAAACTTTAGATTTTTTACCATGATGTTGTCCCAGGTGTTGAGATGGTACAGCCCAAGTTTGAAGTCAATCGGGTTAACCGTGTAGGAGAAGCGGGCAAAAGTATGACCCCTGTAAATGTGCAAAAATGGGCCAAAATTGGACATTCAAATACTCATACCTCACTTCCTGTCTATTTTAGGGTACACATATCAAAGAGGTTTTTGTTCATCTGGATGTGCTACATGTGCCACACAATTTTCGTAGCCATAGGACAATCGTAGCGGGACAGGGATCCGTTAAACCTATGTAGGTGGCGCTACAGAGCCATTTTTCTGTTATCATGTATGGCGACTTTAAAATATCAAATTTTTCGCCAGGCCCGATCTGCGTGTAAAGTTTGGTGAGTTTTCGTTCATGTTTAGTGCCTCAAAAATGTGGTTGTTTGCGGAAAAGAATAATAACAAAGAAAAAAGAAGAAGAAGAATAACTAGAGCTGCGAGCAGCTATAAAGGGCTCTCGCAACCCGGGCCACGTTGGGGTACTTGCACGTCGGGGTACTGGCACGTTGGGGTACTGTCAAATAGGACAAGACCATCTAAAATGTTTTTGACAAGCCTTGTGTGTGCAAAGTTTAATCAAAACGCAAAATATGGTGTGCAATTCCCAAAATAAATTCAAAATGGTGGACTTCCTTTTAGGTTTAGCATACGGCTACAGAATACCTTTTGTAGGTCTTAAGCTAATAGGTATGCCTCCCAGTTTTCATAAATCTTGGTCAAGTCATCTTTAGTTGTGTATCGCTTGAATCATACAATTGGAAATGCTCCATAAAAATGCATAGAGGGCGCTATTGAGCACAACGTTGGGTTACTTGCACGTCAGGGTACTGGCACGTTGGGGTACTGTTACATGGAACAAGGACCATTTAAAATGTTAGTTTTTTCCATGGCTTGTCTGTGCAAAGTTTAATGAGAAAGGCCAAAAATGATGTATAATTCCCAAAATAAAATCAAAATAGCGGACTTCCTCTTTGGTTTGGCAAATGGCTACATAATACTTTTTTGTAGGTCTAGCATAATCATACAATCGGAAATGCTTCATAAAAATGTCTAGAGGGCGCTATTTATTGCAAATTGCACAATAAATCTCTAAAAATTCATGTTCATGACAAGTCTGATGTGTTTGCAAAGTTTCATGAGTTTTCATGTGTATAAAAAAAAAAAAAAAAGCAGCACTTGACAACTGTTACATGGAACAAGGACCATTTAAAATGTTAGTTTTTTCCAGGCCTTGTCTGTGCAAAGTTTAATGAAAAAGGCCAAAAATGATGTATAATTCCCAAAATAAAATCAAAATAGCGGACTTCCTCTTTGGTTTGGCAAATGGCTACATAATACTTTTTTGTAGGTCTAGCATAATCATACAATCGGAAAGGCTTCATAAAAATGTCTAGAGGGCGCTATTTATTGCAAATTGCACAATAAATCTCTGAAAATTCATGTTCATGACGAGTCTGATGTGTTTGCAAAGTTTCATGAGTTTTCATGTGTATAAAAAAAAAAAAAGCAGCACTTGACAAACAATGCATTGCTATGGCAACAGCATGTTACAAAATAAAAAACTTTCGATTACTTTGCATCTTAAACATCTTAAGATGAAACACACCAAGTTTGAAGACAGTCGGATAAATTTTGTAGGAGGGGTTCGTTAAAATATGACCCCTGAAAAAGGCCACAAAAAATGGCAACAAATCCCATCATAAATCAAAATGGCAGACTTCCTGTTTGGTTTAGCACATGGTTCCAAGAGACTTTTTTGTACATCGTGGGCTCTTATGTATGCCTGCAAATTATCATAGCGCTAGGTGAAACGTACAACCGGGAATGCTTCGTTAAAGAGGAGTTTTTTAGCTCAAAATGTGATGCCCGGCCCCTGGGGGACTTCCTGTTAGGTTAAGCACATGGCACCAAGAGACTTTTTTGTACATCCTGTACTGTTACATATGTCTACAATTTTTCGTCGCTCTAGCTGCTTCGTACAACTGGGAATGCTTCATTAATAAGATTTTTTTTCCTTTGCAAAAAGTGCATGCCACGACAACAGCGTGTGACGAAATAAAAAACTTTCAATCACTTTTCATTTTCAACATCTTAAGATGAATCACACCAAGTTTGAAGATGATCGGATAAACTCTGTAGGAGGAGTTTATTAAAATATGACCCCTATGAAATGGCCCAAAAAAATGGCAACACATTCCAAAGTAAATCAAAATGGCGGACGTCCTGTTAGGTTTAGCATATGGTTCAAAAAGAGTTTTTTGTACCTCGAGGGCTGTTATATACCTCTACAAATTTTGGTAACTCTATGTGAAACGTACAGCCGGGTATGCTTTGTTAAAGAGGAGTTTTTTAGCTCAAAATGTGATGCCCGGCCCCTGGGGGACTTCCTGTTGGGTTTAGCACAGGGCACCAAGAGACTTTTTTGTACATCTTGGGCTGTTACATATGTCTACAAATTTTCGTAGCTCTAGCTGCTTCGTACAAATGGGAATGCTTCTTTAAGGATATTTTTTTTCCTTTAAAAACAGTGCATGCCATGACAACAGTGTGCGACGAAATACAAAGCTTTCAATAACTTTTCATCTTCAACATCTTAAGATGAATCACACCAAGTTTGAAGATGATCGGATAAACACTGTAGGAAGAGTTCGTTAAAATAAGACCCCAATGAAATGGCCAAAAAAATGGCAACACGTTCCAAAATAAATCAAAATGGTGGACTTCCTGTTAGGTTTAGCATATGGTTCAAAAAGAGTTTTTTGTAGGTCATAGCCTGTGACATATGTGTACCAATTTTCGTAGCTCTAGATTAAACGTACAACCGGCAATGCTTCGTGAAGTAAGAATTTTTAAACTCTAAATTTGATGCGCCACCACCGTCATATAGTATATCAAAAACTTTTCATTTTTCACAATGATGTTGTCCCAGGTCTTGAGATGGTACATCCCAAGTTTGAAGTCAATTGGATTAACCGTGTAGGAGAAGCAGGCAAAAGTATGACCCCTGTAAATGTGCAAAAATTGGCAAAAATTGGACATTTAAATACTCATATCTCACTTCCTGTCTATTTTAGGGTACACACATCAAAGAGGTTTTTGTTCATCTGGATGTGCTACAGGTGCCACACAATTTTCATAGCCGTCGGACAATCGTAGCGGGCCAGGGATCTGTTTAACCTATGTAGGTGGCGCTATGGAGCCATTTTTCTGTTATCACCTATGGCGACTTTAAAATATCAAATTTTTCGCCAGGCCTGACGTGTGTGTAAAGTTTGGTGAGTTTTCGTTCACGTTTAGTGTCTCAAAAATGTGATTGTTTGCGGAAAAGAATAATAACAAATAAAAAGAAGAATAATAAGAATTCCTTGAAAAACAATAGGGACCTCGCAGCGGTCGCTGCTCGGGCCCTAATAATAATAATAATAATTTTTACAAAAACAATAGGGACCTCGCAGCGGTCGCTGCTCGGGCCCTAATAAGAAGAATTCCTACATAAACAATAGGGCCTCGCAGCGGCATCGCCGCCGGTGCCGCCGCTGCTCGGGCCCTAATAAAAAGAAGAAGAATAATAAGAATTCCTTCAGGAACAATAGGGTCCTCGCAGCAGTCGCTGCTCGGGCCCTAACTAGAGCTGCGAGCAGCTATAAAGGGCCCTCGCAACCTGAGCCACGTTGGGGTATTTGCATGTCGGGGTACTGGCATGTTGGGGTACTGTTTCATAGGAAACCGTCTAAATTGGAAATGTTTTTGACATGCTTTGTGTTTGCAAAGTTTCATGGAAAGCCAAAAATGATGCACAATTAAAATAAAATCAAAATGGATTGGCACATGGCTATAGAATACTTTTTGGAGGTGTTAGGCTGATAGGTATGCCTCCCAATATTCACACATCTAGCTGAACCATATAATCGGATATACTTCCTAAAAATATCTAGACGGCGCTATTTAGTCATTTATTACAAATTTCACAACAAATTATAAAATATTCTTGTTTGTGAGAGATCTGATCTGTGTGCAAAGTTTTGTGAGTTTTTCCCCATGTTTAGACTTAAAAAAAAAAAATTCTTTGCAAACAATGCATCCCTACAGCAAAGGCATGTGACAAAATAAAAAAATTCAACTAGAGCTGCGAGCAGCTATAGAGGGCCCTCGCAACCTGGGCCACGTTGGGGTATTTGCATGTCGGGGTACTGGCATGTTGGGGTACTGTTTCATAGGAAACCGTCTAAATTGTAAATGTTTTTGACATGCTTTGTGTTTGCAAAGTTTCATGGAAGGCCAAAAATGATGCACAATTAAAATAAAATCAAAATGGATTGGCACATGGCTATAGAATAATTTTTGGAAGTATTAGGCTGATAGGTATGCCTCCCAATATTCACACATCTAGCTGAACCATATAATCGGATATACTTCCTAAAAATATCTAGACGGCGCTATTGAGCCATTTATTACAAATTGCACAACAAATTATAAAATATTCATGTTCGTGAGAGATCTGATCTGTGTGCAAAATTTTGTGAGTTTTGCCCATGTTTAGACTCTCAAAAAAAAAATTTTTTGCAAACAATGCATCGCTACAGCAAAGGCGTGTGACAAAATAAAAAAATTCAATAACTTTTCATCTTAAATATCTTAAGATGAAACATGCCAAAGAATGAAGACGATGTGATAAGTTTTGCAGAAAATATGACTCCTATAAAAGGCCCCAAAAAGTGGCTACAAATACCAAAGTAAATCAAAATGTCAGACTTCCTGTTTGGTTTAGCATATGGTTCCAAGAGACTTTTTTTGTACATCGTGGGCTCTTATGTATGCCTCCAAATTATCATAGCTCTCGGTGAAACGTACAACCGTGAATGCTTCGTTAAAGAGGAGGGGTTTTTTTTAGCACAAAATGGGGGACTTCCTGTTGGCTTTAGTACATGGCACCAAGAGACTTTTTTGTACATCCCGGGCTGTTACATATGTCTCCAAATTTTCGTAGCTCTAGCTGCTTCGTACAACTGGGAATGCTTCATTAAGAAGGATTTTTTTTCCTTTGCAAACAAGTGCATGCCACGACAACAGCATGCGACGAAATAAAAAGCTTTCAATAAATTTTCATCGTCAACATCTTAAGATGAACCACACCAAGTTTGAAGATGATCGGATAAGCTCTGTAGGAGGAGTTCGTTAAAATAAGACCCCTGTGAAATGGCCCAAAAAATGGCCACACGTTCCAAAGTAAATCAAAATGGCGGACTTCCTGTTAGGTTTAGCATATGGTTCAAAAAGAGTTTTTTGTACATCGAGGGCTGTTACATATGTCCTCAAATTTTGGTAACTCTCGGTGAAACGTACTTACTTACTTACTTAATGCTTCATTAAGTAAGAATTTTGAAACTCTAATGGTTCAGGTCAAGTCTTAACTCAGTCAGATGAAACGTGTAGGAGAAGTGGGCAAAAGTCTGCCCCCTGTGAATGTGCAATAATCGTCAAAAATGGGACATTCAAAAATTCGTAGCTCACTTCCTGTTCATTTTAGCATATGGGTCCAAGAGACTTTTTTGTAGGTCTTGGGCTCCCTCATACACCTAAACATGTTCGTAGATCTTGCTTAAACGTACAACCGGGGCTGCTTCATTAAAAATTCCTAGGGGGCGCTATTGAGTCATTTTTGTAAAAATAGCACAATCAACAATAAAATATTGTTCATTTTACCAGGCCAGATGTGTGTGCCAAGTTTCACGAGTTTCTGCGCATGTTTAGACCCTCAAAACTGGCGTTGTTTTCTTGGCGAACAGTGCTTAGCCACGCCCACAGCGATTCGCGAAAACTCACAAACTTCGTGTTGTGACATCATGAAGGCCGAATCCCTCATCTGAGCAAATATGAGGTAGGTCCAGTTAACGTGTTTGGAGAAAAACGTAGAAGAAAATTCGTAAGAAAAAAAATTGCCACTCGGTGGCACTATCAGTAAGATGAAATATAAGTTCATAGATGTCTTTAGGGCTGGACTCTCATCAAATGTGTGAAATTTTGAGAAGATAGGATCATCTCGGTCAAGTTAATGCAGCTTTTATTGTCACGAAAAATCTTTAGACTTTGCGGCACCGTAGCGGCCACGCCCTTTGGCGAAAAGTTACAATATTCGGTGTGGGGCATGATCAACATCTTAAGGCTTTTCTGACCAATTTTCAACTGGATCCCTTCAACGAGCTCAGCGCAGTAGCTAAAAACGTAAAGTATGACATTTATTGTTACCACTAGGTGGCGCTATATGTATAACTGAATTTTATCATATAGATGTTTTCAGGCCGTGACTATTACATTGCCTGAGAAGTTTGAGATTTTTTGGAGCTTGAACATGGGAGTTATTAAGCATTTGCTCTTTCTGGACAAATGAAATTTTAAAGGCAATATTTGATGCCCCGCCCCCATCATATAGTATTTCGAAAAGGCAAGACTTTTTGCCCAGTTGTTCTCTCACGTCTTGAGATGATAAATGCCAAGTTTGAAGTTAATTGGATGAAAAATGTTTGCAGAGGGGGAAAAAGCATGACGACAGTGAATGTGCCAAAATAGGCCAAAATTGGACATTAGAAAATTTATAGCTCATTTCCTGTACATTTTAGCTACATGGTCCCAATAGACTTTTTTATGCATCTCGGGGTGCTACACGTGCCTGCCAATTTTCGTTGCTCTAGCTCAAACGTGCCGGGCTTGGTTTTTATTTTTCTACGCTAGGGGGCGCTATAGAGTCGCGTTTTTATGACGACTTCATAATATCAAATTTTTCGCCGGACCTGAGGAGTGTGCAAAGTTCGGTGAGTTTTCGTGAATGTTTAGGTACCCAAAATCGGGATCGTTTGCGGAGAATAAAGAAGAAGAAGAAGAAGAAGAAGAAGAAGAAGAAGAAGAATTTTTACAAAAACAATAGGGACCTCGCAGCGGTCGCTGCTCGGGCCCTAATAATAATAATAATTTTTACAAAAACAATAGGGACCTCGCAGCGGTTGCTGCTCGGGCCCTAACTAGAGCTGCGAGCAGCTATAAAGGGCCCTCGCAGCCCGGGCCACGTTGGGGTCCTTACACGTTGGGGTACTTGCACGTTAGGGTACTGGCACGTTGGGGTACTGGCATATTGGAAGCAAAATTTCTTTGAAAATGGCATAATAAACGTTTACATGTAGAATATTTTTTTTGCCAGTGTGTGTCAAGCTCAACGGGTTTTGGTGATTGTTAAGACCTGCAAAAATCAGCGTCCTTATTTATTTTTAGGCAATGAGTTGCCCTGATTGGTATTTTTCGTAAAAGTATATATACACACATCATTGCTCGTACTCATTGCACAATGTTGCTTTTATTGTCCATAGAGGCGATCAAAGAAAATGAAACTAAATTAAAAAAGTACATATGTTTGGATCGGTCTGATGCCAGTGAACACATTGAGTGGTGGAAAGTAAAAGAATATTCATAAATGACTTAGTTATCACACTTACAATGAGTTTACAATTTTTGCAAAAATACCGTAAGTGAGGCATTTTTTATTTTTTTTATGCCTTAAGGACTAGGTGGCGCTGTATTTATAACTGAATTTTGTCATAGAGATACCTTCAGGCCTTGACTATAAATATACATTTCAAGTATGGGATTTTTTGGAGCATGTACCTGGGAGTTATTAAGCATAGCCTTCATTCACGATATTGCTTTTAATGTCCATAGAGGCTGTCAAAAATACATAAAACTAAATAACAAAAATATGTATGTTTGGTTAGGTCTGGGGCGGCACGGTAGCCGAGTGGTTAGCACGTCCGCTTCCCAGTTCTGAGGTCTCCGGTTCGAGTCCAGGCTCGGACCTTCCTGGGTGGAGTTTGCATGTTCTCCCCGTGCCCGCGTGGGTCTTCTCCGGGTACTCCGGTCTCCTCCCACATTCCAAAGACATGCATGGCAGGTTAATTGGGCGCTCCGAATTGTCCCTAGGTGTGCTTGTGTGTATGGATGGTTGTTCGTCTCTGTGTGCCCTACGATTGGTTGGCAACCAGTCCAGGGTGTCCCCCGCCTACTGCCCAGAGCCAGCTGAGATAGGCGCCAGCAGCCCCCGCGACCCTTGTGAGGAATAAGCGGTCAAGAAAATGGATGGATGGATGGTTAGGTCTGATGCCAGTGAACATTTTGAGTGGTGGAAAGTAAAAGAATATTCATAAATGACTTCGTGATCATACTGAGAATGAGTTTACAATTTTTGTAAAAATACCGTAAGTGGGGTATTTTTTTTTCATGCCTCAAGGGCTAGGTGGCGCTGCATATATAACTGAATGTTGTCATAGAGATACCTTCAGGCCTTGACGATAAACATACATGTCAAGTTTGGGATTTTTTGGAGCATGTACCGGAGAGTAATTAAGCATATAATTTTTCATTGCGAAACACAAATTTTGATGCCCCGCCCTCATCATATAGTATTTAGAAAAGTCAAGATTTTTCTCCCTGTCGTTGGCTCAGGTCTTGACATAGCCCAGGTCAAGTCTGAAGTCAGTCGGATGAAACGTGTAGGAGAAGTGGGCAAAAGTATGCCCCCTGTAAATGTGCTAAAATCGTAAAAAATGGGACATTCAAAAATTCGTAGCTCACTTCCTGTTCATTTTAGCATATGGGTCGAAGAGAATTTTTTGTAGGTCTTGGGCTCCCTCATACACCTAAAAATTATCGTAGATCTTGCTTAAACGTACAACCGGGGCTGCTTCATTAAAATTTTCTAGGGGGCGCTATTGAGTCATTTCTGTAAAAATAGCACAATCCAGGATAAAATATCGCTAATTTTGCCAGGCCAGATGTGCGTGCCAAGTTTCATGCGTTTCTGTGCCGGTTTAGGCCCTCAAAATTGGTGTTGTTTTCTTGGCGAACAGCGCTTAGCCACGCCCACAGCGATTCGCGAAAACTCACAAACTTCGTGTTGTGACATCATGAAGACCGAAACCCTCATCTGAGCAAATATGAGGTAGTTGCAGTTAATGTGGTTGGAGAAAAACATTTAAGAAAAATCGTAAGAAAAAAAATTGCCAGACGGTGGCGCTAACAGTAAGATGAAATATAATTTCGTAGATGTCTTAAGGGCTGGACTCTCATCAAATGTGTGAAATTTTGAGAAGATAGGATTACCTGGATCAAGTAAAAGCAGCTTTTATTGCCACGAAAAATTACCAGACTTTGCGGCACCGTAGAGGCCACGCCCTTTGGCGAAAAGTTACAATATTCGGTGTGGGGCATGATCAACATCTTAAGGCTTGTCTGACCAATTTTCAACTGGATCCCTTCAAAGAGCTTGGCACAGTAGCTAAAAACGTAAAGTATGACATTTATTGTCACCACTAGGTGGCGCTATATATATAACAGAATTGTATCATATAGATGTTTTCAGGCCGTGACTATTAAGTTGCATGAGAAGTTTGAGATTTGTTGGAGCTTGTTCATGGGAGTTATTCAGCATTTTGTCTTTCTGGACAAATTAAATTTTAAAGGCAATATTTGATGCCCCGCCCCCGTCATATAGTATTCTAAAAAGTCAAGATATTTTGCCCAGTTGTTGTCTTGGGTCTTGAGATGACACATGGTAAGTTTGAAGTCAACTGGCTGAAAAATATTTGCAAAGGGGGAAAAAGTATGACCACAGTGAATGGGCTAAAATGGGCCAAAATTGGACATTCAAAAATTCATAGCTCACTTCCTGTACATTTTAGGAAATGGCTTCCACTGACTTTTTTGTGCGTCTCGGGGTGCTACACGTGCCTGGCAATTTCCGTAGCTCTAGGTCAAACGGGCCGGGATTGGTTTTTATTTTTCTACGCTAGGGGGCGCTATAGAGTCGCATTGTTATGGCAACTACATAATGTCACATTTTTCGCCGGGCCCGAAGAGACTGCAAAGTTTGGTGAGTTTTCGTAAATGTTTAGGCCCTCAAAAATGCGATCGTTTACGGAGAAGAAGAAGAAGAAGAATAACTAGAGCTGCGAGCAGCTATAAAGGGCCCTCGCAGCCCGGGCCACGTTGGAGTCCTTGCACGTTGGGGTACTTGCACGTTAGGGTACTGGCACGTTGGGGTACTGGCACGTTGGGGTACTGGCATATTGGAAGCAAAATTTCTTTGAAAATGGCATAATAAACGTTTACATGTAGAATATTTTTTTTGCCAGTGTGTGTCAAGCTCAACGGGTTTTGGTGATTGTTAAGACCTGCAAAAATCAGCGTCCTTATTTATTTTTAGGCAATGAGTTGCCCTGATTGATATTTTTTGTAAAAGTGTATATATACATCATCGCTCGTTGTACTCATTGCACAATGTTACTTTTATTGTCCAAAGGGGCAATCAAAAATGAATAAAACAAAATGGAAACGTACATACGTTTGGATCGGTGTGAAGCCAGTGAACAATTTGAGTGGTGGAAACTAAAAGAATATTCAGAAATGACTTAGTCATCACACTTAGAATGAGTTTAAATTTTTTTGTACAAAATACCGTATGTGGGTTGTTTTTTTTTATATAAGCCTCAAGGGCTAGGTGGCGCTGTATTTATAATTGAATGTTGTCATCGAGATACCTTCAGGCCTTGATTATAAGCATACATGTCAAGTGTGGGATTTTTTTTGGAGCATGTACCGTGGAGTTATTAAGCATATCCTTCATTCACGATATTGCTTTTAATGTCCACAGAGGCTATCAAAAATAAATAAAAATATATATATGTTTGGATAAGTCTGATGCCAGTGAACATTTTGAGTGGTGGAAACTAAAAGAATATTCATAAATGACTTAGTTATCACACTTAGAATGAGTTTACATTTTTTGTACAAAATACCGTATGTGGGGTATTTTTTTTTTTATGCCTCAAGGGCTAGGTGGCGCTGCATATATCACTGAATGTTGTCATAGAGATAGCTTCAGGCCTTGACGATAAACATACATGTCAAGTTTGGGATTTTTTGAAGCATGTACCGGGGAGTTATTAAGCATATCCTTTTTCAGTGCGAAACACAAATTTTTATGCCCCGCCTTCATCATATAGTATTTCGAAAGGTCAAGATTTTTCCCCCTGTCGTTGGCTCAGGACTTGACATGGTCCAGGTCAAGTCTTAACTCAGTCAGATGAAACGTGTAGGAGATGTGGGCAAAAGTCTGCCCCCTGTGAATGTGCAAAAATTGTCAAAAATGGGACATTCAAAAATTCGTAGCTCACTTCCTGTTCATTTTAGCATATGGGTCCAAGAGACTTTTTTGTAGGTCTTGGGCTCCCTCATACACCTAAAAATATTCGTCGTTCTTGCTTAAACGTACAACCGGGGCTGCTTCGTTAAAAACTTCTAGGGGGCGCTATTGAGTCATTTTTGTAAAAATAGCACAATCAACAATAAAATATTGCTCATTTTACCAGGCCAGATGTGTGTGCCAAGTTTCATGAGTTTCTGTGCATGTTTAGACCCTCAAAACTGGCGTTATTTTCTTGGCGAACAGCGCTTAGCCACACCCACAGCAATTCGCGAAAACTCACAAACTTCGTGTTGTGACATCATGAAGGCCGAAACCCTCATCTGAGCAAATATGAGGTAGGTCCAGTTAACGTGTTTGGAGAAAAACGTAGAAGAAAATTCGTAAGAAAAAAAATTGCCACTAGGTGGCGCTATCAGTTAGATGAAATATAAGTCAGTAGATGTCTTTAGGGCTGGACTCTCATCAAATGTGTGAAATTTTGAGAATATAGGATCATCTCGGTCAAGTTAATGCAGCTTTTATTTTCACGAAAAATCTTCAGACTTTGCGTCACCGTAGCGGCCACGCCCTTTGGCGAAAAGTTACAATATTCGGTGTGGGGCATGATCAACATCTTAAGGCTTTTCTGACCAATTTTCAACTGGATCCCTTCAACGAGCTCAGCACAGTAGCTAAAAACGTAAAGTATGACATTTATTGTTACCACTAGGTGGCGCTATATGTATAACTGAATTTTATCATATAGATGTTTTCAGGCCGTGACTATTACGTTTTCTGAGAAGTTTGAGATTTTTCGGAGCTTGAACATGGGAGTTATTAAGCATTTGCTCTTTCTGGACAAATGAAATTTTCAAGGCAATATTTGATGCCCCGCCCCCGTCATATAGTATTTCAAAAAGTCAAGGTTTTTTGCCCAGTTGTTGTCTCAGGTCTTGAGATAATAAATGCCAATTTTGAAGTCAACTGGATGAAAAATGTTTGCAAAGGGGGAAAAAGCATGACCACAGTGAATGTGCCAAAATAGGCCAAAATTGGACATTAAAAAATTCATAGCTCATTTCCTGTACATTTTAGCTACATGGTCCCAATAGACTTTTTTGTGCGTCTCGGGGTGCTACACGTGCCTGCCAATTTTCGTTGCTTTAGCTCAAACGTGCCGGACTTGGTTATTATTTTTCTACGCTAGGGGGCGCTATCGAGTCGCATTGTTATGACGACTTAATAATATCAAATTTTTCGCCGGGCCTGAGGAGTGTGCAAAGTTCGGTGAGTTTTCGTGAATGTTTAGGTACCCAAAATCGCGATCGTTTGCGGAGAATAAAGAATAATAATAATAATAATAATAATAATAATAATAATAATAATAATTTTTACAAAAACAATAGGGACCTCGCAGCGGTCGCTGCTCGGGCCCTAATAATAATAATTTTTACAAAAACAATAGGGACCTCGCAGCGGTCGCTGCTCGGGCCCTAACTAGAGCTGCGAGCAGCTATAAAGGGCCCTCGCAGCCCGGGCCACGTTGGGGTCCTTGCACGTTGGGGTACTGGCACGTTGGGGTACTGGCATATTGGAAGCAAAATTTCTTTGAAAATGGCATAATAAACCTTTACATGTAGAATATTTTTTTGCCAGTGTGTGTGTCAAGCTCAACGGGTTTTGGTGATTGTTAAGACCTGCAAAAATCAGCGTCCTTTTTTATTTTTAGGCAATGAGTTGCCCTGATTGGTATTTTTTGTAAAAGTGTATATACACATCATCGCTCGTTGTACTCATTGCACAATGTTACTTTTATTGTCCAAAGGGGCAATCAAATATGAATAAAACAAAATGGAAACGTACATACGTTTGGATCGGTGTGAAGCCAGTGAACAATTTGAGTGGTGGAAACTAAAAGAATATTCATAAATGACTTAGTTATCACACTTAGAATGAGTGTACATTTTTTGTACAAAATACCGTATGCGGGGTATTTATTTTATTTATTTTTTTTATATAAGCCTCAAGGGCTAGGTGGCGCTGTATTTATAACTGAATGTTGTCATCGAGATACCTTCAGGCCTTGATTATAAGCATACATGTCAAGTGTGGGATTTTTTTTGGAGCATGTACCGTGGAGTTATTAAGCATATCCTTCATTCACGATATTGCTTTTAATGTCCACAGAGGCTATCAAAAATAAATAAAAATATATATATGTTTGGATAAGTCTGATGCCAGTGAACATTTTGAGTGGTGGAAACTAAAAGAATATTCATAAATGACTTAGTTATCACACTTAGAATGAGTTTACATTTTTTGTACAAAATACCGTATGTGGGGTATTTTTTTTTTATGCCTCAAGGGCTAGTGGGCGCTGCATATATAACTGAATGTTGTCATAGAGATAGCTTCAGGCCTTGACGATTAACATACATGTCAAGTTTGGGATTTTTTGGAGCATGTACCGGGGAGTTATTAAGCATATCCTTTTTCAGTGCGAAACACAAATTTTGATGCCCCGCCTTCATCATATAGTATTTCGAAAGGTCAAGATTTTTCCCCCTGTCGTTGGCTCAGGTCTTGACATGGTCCAGGTCAAGTCTTAACTCAGTCAGATGAAACGTGTAGGAGAAGTGGGCAAAAGTCTGCCCCCTGTGAATGTGCAAAAATTGTCAAAAATGGGACATTCAAAAATTCGTAGCTAACATCCTGTTCATTTTAGCATATGGGTCCAAGAGACTTTTTTGTAGGTCTTGGGCTCCCTCATACACCTAAAAATATTCGTCGTTCTTGCTTAAACGTACAACCGGGGCTGCTTCGTTAAAAACTTCTCGGGGGCGCTATTGAGTCATTTTTGTAAAAATAGCACAATCAACAATAAAATATTGCTCATTTTACCAGGCCAGATGTGTGTGCCAAGTTTCATGAGTTTCTGTGCATGTTTAGACCCTCAAAACTGGCGTTGTTTTCTTGGCGAACAGCGCTTAGCCACACCCACAGCAATTCGCGAAAACTCACAAACTTCGTGTTGTGACATCATGAAGGCCGAAACCCTCATCTGAGCAAATATGAGGTAGGTCCAGTTAACGTGTTTGGAGAAAAACGTAGAAGAAAATTCGTAAGAAAAAAAATTGCCACTAGGTGGCGCTATCAGTTAGATGAAATATAAGTCAGTAGATGTCTTTAGGGCTGGACTCTCATCAAATGTGTGAAATTTTGAGAAGATAGGATCATCTCGGTCAAGTTAATGCAGCTTTTATTTTCACGAAAAATCTTCAGACTTTGCGTCACCGTAGCGGCCACGCCCTTTGGCGAAAAGTTACAATATTCGGTGTGGGGCATGATCAACATCTTAAGGCTTTTCTGACCAATTTTCAAATGGATCCCTTCAACAAGCTCAGCACAGTAGCTAAAAACGTAAAGTATGACATTTATTGTAACCACTAGGTGGCGCTATATGTATAACTGAATTTTATCATATAGATGTTTTCAGGCCGTGACTATTACGTTGCCTGAGAAGTTTGAGATTTTTTGGAGCTTGAACATGGGAGTTATTAAGCATTTGCTCTTTCTGGACAAATGAAATTTTAAAGGCAATATTTGATGCCCCGCCCCCGTCATATAGTATTTAAAAAAGGCAAGATGTTTTGCCCAGTTGTTCTCTCAGGTCTTGAGATGATAAATGCCAAGTTTGAAGTCAATTGGATGAAAAATGTTTGCAAAGGGGGAAAAAGCATGACCACAGTGAATGTGCCAAAATCGGCCAAAATTGGACATTAAAAAATTCATAGCTCACTTCCTGTACATTTTAGCTACATGGTCCCAATAGACTTTTTTGTGCGTCTCGGGGTGCTACACGTGCCTGCCAATTTTTGTTGCACTAGCTCAAACGTGCCGGGCTTGGTTTTTATTTTTCTACGCTAGGGGGCGCTATCGAGTCGCATTGTTATGACGACTTAATAATATCAAATTTTTCGCCGGGCCTGAGGAGTGTGCAAAGTTCGGTGAGTTTTCGTGAATGTTTAGGTACCCAAAATCGCGATCGTTTGCGGAGAATAAAGAAGAAGAAGAAGAAGAATAATAACTAGAGCTGCGAGCAGCTATAAAGGGCCCTCGCAGCCCGGGCCAGGTTGGAGTCCTTGCACGTTGGGGTACTTGCACGTTAGGGTACTGGCACGTTGGGGTACTGGCATATTGGAAGCAAAATTTCTTTGAAAATGGCATAATAAACGTTTACATGTAGAATATTTTTTTTGCCAGTGTGTATCAAGCTCAACGGGTTTTGGGGATTGTTAAGACCTGCAAAAATCTGCGTCCTTTTTTATTTTTAGGCAATGAGTTGCCCTGATTGGTATTTTTTGTAAAAGTGTATATATACATCATCGCTCGTTGTACTCATTGCACAATGTTACTTTTATTGTCCAAAGGGGCAATCAAAAATGAATAAAACAAAATGGAAACGTACATACGTTTGGATCGGTGTGAAGCCAGTGAACAATTTGAGTGGTGGAAACTAAAAGAATATTCATAAATGACTTAGTCATCACACTTAGAATGAGTTTACATTTTTTGTACAAAATACCGAATGTGTTTTTTCTTTTTTTATATAAGCCTCAAGGGCTAGGTGGCGCTGTATTTATAACTGAATGTTGTCATCGAGATACCTTCAGGCCTTGATTATAAGCATACATGTCAAGTGTGGGATTTTTTTTGGAGCATGTACCGTGGAGTTATTAAGCATATCCTTCATTCACGATATTGCTTTTAATGTCCACAGAGGCTATCAAAAATAAATAAAAATATATATATGTTTGGATAAGTCAGATGCCAGTGAACATTTTGAGTGGTGGAAACTAAAAGAATATTCATAAATGACTTAGTTATCACACTTAGAATGAGTTTACATTTTTTGTACAAAATACCGTATGTGGGGTATTTTTTTTTTATGCCTCAAGGGCTAGGTGGCGCTGCATATATAACTGAATGTTGTCATAGAGATAGCTTCAGGCCTTGACGATAAACATACATGTCAAGTTTGGGATTTTTTGGAGCATGTACCGGGGAGTTATCAAGCATATCCTTTTTCATTGCGAAACACAAATTTTGATGCCCCGCCCTCATCATATAGTATTTCGAAAAGTAAAAATTTTTCCCCCTGTCGTTGGCTCAGGTCTTGACATGGTCCAGGCCAAGTCTTAACTCAGTCGGATGAAACGTGTAGGAGAGGTGGGCAAAAGTCTGCCCCCTGTGAATGTGCAAAAATCGTCAAAAATGGGACATTCAAAAATTCGTAGCTCACTTCCTGTTCATTTTAGCATATGGGTACAAGAGACTTTTTTGTAGGTCTTGGGCTCCCTCATACACCTGAAAATATTCGTCGTTCTTGCTTAAACGTACAACCGGGGCTGCTTCGTTAAAAATTTCGAGGGGGCGCTATTGAGTCATTTTTGTAAAAATAGCACAATCAACAATAAAATATTGCTCATTTTACCAGGCCAGATGTGTGTGCCATGTTTCAGGAGTTTCTGTGCATGTTTAGACCCTCAAAACTGGCGTTGTTTTCTTGGCGAACAGCGCTTAGCCACGCCCACAGCAATTCGCGAAAACTCACAAACTTCGTGTTGTGACATCATGAAGGCCGAAACCCTCATCTGAGCAAATATGAGGGAGGTCCAGTTAACGTGTTTGGAGAAAAACGTAGAAGAAAATTCGTAAGAAAAAAAATTGCCACTAGGTGGCGCTATCAGTTAGATGAAATGTAAGTTAGTAGATGTCTTTAGAGCTGGACTCTCATCAAATGTGTGAAATTTTGAGAAGATAGGATCATCTCGGTCAAGTTAATGCAGCTTTTATTGTCACGAAAAATCTTCAGACTTTGCGTCACCGTAGCGGCCACGCCCTTTGGCGAAAAGTTACAATATTCGGTGTGGGGCATCATCAACATCTTAAGGCTTTTCTGACCAATTTTCAACTGGATCCCTTCAACGAGCTCAGCACAGTAGCTAAAAACGTAAAGTATGACATTTATTGTTACCACTAGGTGGCGCTATATGTATAACTGAATTTTATCATATAGATGTTTTCAGGCCGTGACTATTACGTTGCCTGAGAAGTTTGAGATTTTTTGGAGCTTGTACATGGGAGTTATTCAGCATTTGCTCTTTCTGGACAAATGAAATTTTAAAGGCAATATTTGATGCCCCGCCCCCGTCATATAGTATTTCGAAAAGGCAAGACTTTTTGCCCAGCTGTTCTCTTAGGTCTTGAGATGATAAATACCAAGTTTGAAGTCAATGGGATGAAAAATGTTTGCATAGGGGGAAAAAGCATGACCACAGTGAATGTGCCAAAATAGGCCAAAATTGGACATTAAAAAATTCATAGCTCACTTCCTGTACATTTTAGCTACATGGTCCCAATAGACTTTTTTGTGCATCTCGGGGTGCTACACGTGCCTGCCAATTTACGTTGCTCTAGCTCAAACGTGCCGGGCTTGGTTTTTATTTTTCTATGCTAGGGGGCGCTATAGAGTCGCGTTGTTATAACGACTTCATAATATCACATTTTTCGCCGGACCTGAGGAGTGTGCAAAGTTCGGTGAGTTTTCGTGAATATTTAGGTACCCCAAATCGCGATTGTTTGCGGAGAATAAAGAAGAAGAAGAAGAAGAAGAAGAAGAAGAATAACTAGAGCTGCGAGCAGCTATAAAGGGCCCTCGCAGCCCGGGCCACGTTGGGGTCCTTGCACGTTGGGGTACTTGCACGTTGGGGTACTGGCACGTTGGGGTACTGGCATATTTGAAGCAAAATTTCTTTGAAAATGGCATAATAAACGTTTACATGTAGAATATTTTTTTGCCAGTGTGTGTGTCAAGCTCAACGGGTTTTGGTGATTGTTAAGACCTGCAAAAATCAGCGTCCTTTTTTATTTTTAGGCAATGAGTTGCCCTGATTGGTATTTTTTTGTAAAAGTGTATATACACATCATCGCTCGTTGTACTCATTGCACAATGTTACTTTTATTGTCCAAAGGGGCAATCAAAAATGAATAAAACAAAATGGAAACGTACAAACGTTTGGATCGGTGTGAAGCCAGTGAACAATTTGAGTGGTGGAAACTAAAAGAATATTCATAAATGACTTAGTTATCACACTTAGAATGAGTGTACATTTTTTGTACAAAATACCGTATGTGGGGTATTTTTTATTTTTTTTATATAAGCCTCAAGGGCTAGGTGGCGCTGTATTTATAACTGAATGTTGTCATAGAGATACCTTCAGGCCTTGATTATAAGCATACATGTCAAGTGTGGGATTTTTTTTTGGAGCATGTACCGTGGAGTTATTAAGCATATCCTTCATTCACGATATTGCTTTTAATGTCCATAGAGGCTATCAAAAATAAATAAAAATATATATATGTTTGGATAAGTCTGATGCCAGTGAACATTTTGAGTGGTGGAAACTAAAAAAATATTCATAAATGACTTAGTTATCACACTTAGAATGAGTGTACATTTTTTGTACAAAATACCGTATGTGGGGTATTTTTTTTTCATGCCTCAAGGGCTAGGTGGCGCTGCATATATAACTGAATGTTGTCATAGAGATAACTTCAGGCCTTGACGATAAACATACATGTCAAGTTTGGGATTTTTTGGAGCATGTACCGGGGAGTTATCAAGCATATCCTTTTTCATTGTGAAACACAAATTTTGATGCCCCGCCCTCATCATATAGTATTTCGAAAAGTCAAAATTTTTCCCCCTGTCGTTGGCTCAGGTCTTGACATGGTCCAGGCCAAGTCTTAACTCAGTCGGATGAAACGTGTAGGAGAAGTGGGCAAAAGTCTGCCCCCTGTGAATGTGCAAAAATCGTCAAAAATGGGACATTCAAAAATTCGTAGCTCACTTCCTGTTCATTTTAGCATATGGGTACAAGAGACTTTTTTGTAGGTCTTGGGCTCCCTCATACACCTAAAAATATTCGGCGTTCTTGCTTAAACGTACAACCTGGGCTGCTTCGTTAAAAATTTCGAGGGGGCGCTATTGAGTCATTTTTGTAAAAATAGCACAATCAACAATAAAATATTGCTCATTTTACCAGGCCAGATGTGTGTGCCAAGTTTCAGGAGTTTCTGTGCATGTTTAGACCCTCAAAACGGGCGTTGTTTTCTTGGCGAACAGCGCTTAGCCACGCCTACAGCAATTCGCGAAAACTTACAAACTTCGTGTAGTGACATCATGAAGGCCGAAACCCTCATCTGAGCAAATATGAGGTAGGTCCAGTTAACGTGTTTGGAGAAAAACATTGAAGAAAATTCGTAAGAAAAAAAATTGCCACTAGGTGGCGCTATCAGTTAGATGAAATGTAAGTTAGTAGATGTCTTTAGAGCTGGACTCTCATCAAATGTGTGAAATTTTGAGAAGATAGGATCATCTCGGTCAAGTTAATGCAGCTTTTATTGTCACGAAAAATCTTCAGACTTTGCGTCACCGTAGCGGCCACGCCCTTTGGCGAAAAGTTACAATATTCGGTGTGGGGCATGATCAACATCTTAAGGCTTTTCTGACCAATTTTCAAATGGATCCCTTCAACAAGCTCAGCACAGTAGCTAAAAACGTAAAGTATAACATTTATTGTAACCACTAGGTGGCGCTATATGTATAACTGAATTTTGTCATATAGATGTTTTCAGGCTGTGACTATTACGTTGCCTGAGAAGTTTGAGATTTTTTGGAGCTTGAACATGGGAGTTATTAAGCATTTGCTCTTTCTGGACAAATTAAATTTTAAAGGCAATATTTGATGCTCCGCCCCCGTCGTATAGTATTTCGAAAAGGCAAGATGTTTTGCCCAGCTGTTCTCTTAGGTCTTGAGATGATAAATGCCAAGTTTGAAGTCAATTGGATGAAAAATGTTTGCAAAGGGGGAAAAAGCATGACCACAGTGAATGTGCCAAAATAGGCCAAAATTGGACATTAAAAAATTCATAGCTCACTTCCTGTACATTTTAGCTACATGGTCCCAATAGACTTTTTTGTGCGTCTCGGGGTGCTACACGTGCCTGCCAATTTTCGTTGCTCTAGCTCAAACGTGTCGGGCTTGGTTTTTATTTTTCTACGCTAGGGGGCGCTATAGAGTCGCGTTGTTATAACGACTTCATAATATCAAATTTTTCGCCGGACCTGTGGAGTGTGCAAAGTTTGGTGAGTTTTCGTGAATATTTAGGTACCCAAAATCGCGATTGTTTGCGGAGAATAAAGAAGAAGAATAATAATAATAACTAGAGCTGCGAGCAGCTATAAAGGGCCCTCGCAGCCCGGGCCACGTTGGGGTCCTTGCACGTTGGGGTACTTGTACGTTAGGGTACTGGCACGTTGGGGTACTGGCATATTGGAAGCAAAATTTCTTTGAAAATGGCATAATAAACGTTTACATGTAGAATATTTTTTTTGCCAGTGTGTGTCAAGCTCAACGGGTTTTGGTGATTGTTAAGACCTGCAAAAATCAGCGTCCTTTTTTATTTTTAGGCAATGAGTTGCCCTGATTGGTATTTTTTGTAAAAGTGTATATAGACATCATCGCTCGTTATACTCATTGCACAATGTTACTTTTATTGTCCAAAGGGGCAATCAAAAATGAATAAAACAAAATGGAAACATACATACGTTTGGATCGGTGTGAAGCCAGTGAACAATTTGAGTAGTGGAAACTAAAAGAATATTAATAAATGACTTAGTTATCACACTTAGAATGAGTTTACATTTTTTGTACAAAATACCGTATGTGTTTTTTTTTTTTATGCCTCAAGGGCTAGATGGCGCTTTATTTATAACTGAATGTTTTCATAGAGATACCTTCAGGCCTTGATTATAAGCATACATGTCCAGTGTGGGATTTTTTTTGGAGCATGTACCGTGGAGTTATTAAGCATATCCTTCATTCACGATATTGCTTTTAATGTCCATAGAGGCGATAAAAAATAAATAAAAATATATATATGTTTGGATAAGTCTGATGCCAGTGAACATTTTGAGTGGTGGAAACTAAAAGAATATTCATAAATGACTTAGTTATCACACTTAGAATGAGTTTACATTTTTTGGACAAAATACCGTATGTGGGGTATTTTATTTTATGCCTCAAGGGCTAGGTGGCGCTGTATATATAACTGAATATTGTCATAGAGATACCTTCAGGCCTTGACGATAAACATACATGTCAAGTTTGGGATTTTTTGGAGCATGTACCGGGGAGTTATCAAGCATATCCTTTTTCATTGTGAAACACAAATTTTGATGCCCCGCCCTCATCATATAGTATTTCGAAAAGTCAAGATTTTCCCCCCTGTCGTTGGCTCAGGTCTTGACATGGTCCAGGTCAAGTCTTAACTCAGTTGGATGAAACGTGGAGAAGAAGTGGGCAAAAGTATGCCCCCTGTAAATGTGCAAAAATCATCAAAAATGGGACAATCGGGTTGTGGGGTACTGGCATATTGGAAGCAAAATTTCTTTGAAAATGGCATAATAAACCTTTACATGTAGAATATTTTTTTTGCCAGTGTGTGTCAAGCTCAACGGGTTTTGGTGATTGTTAAGACCTGCAAAAATCAGCGTCCTTTTTTATTTTTAGGCAATGAGTTGCCCTGATTGGTATTTTTTGTAAAAGTGTATATATACATCATCGCTCGTTGTACTCATTGCACAATGTTACTTTTATTGTCCAAAGGGGCAATCAAAAATGAATAAAACAAAATGGAAACGTACATACGTTTGGATCGGTGTGAAGCCAGTGAAAAATTTGAGTGGTGGAAACTAAAAGAATATTCATAAATGACTTAGTCATCACACTTAGAATGAGTTTACATTTTTTTGTACAAAATACCGTATGTGGTTTTTTTTTTTTTATATAAGCCTCAAGGGCTAGGTGGCGCTGTATTTATAACTGAATGTTGTCATCGAGATACCTTCAAGCCTTGATTATAAGCATACATGTCAAGTGTGGGATTTTTTTTGGAGCATGTACCGTGGAGTTATTAAGCATATCCTTCATTCACGATATTGCTTTTAATGTCCACAGAGGCTATCAAAAATAAATAAAAATATATATATGTTTGGATAAGTCTGATGCCAGTGAACATTTTGAGTGGTGGAAACTAAAAGAATATTCATAAATGACTTAGTTATCACACTTAGAATGAGTTTACATTTTTTGGACAAAATACCGTATGTGGGGTATTTTTTTTTTATGCCTCAAGGGCTAGGTGGCGCTGCATATATAACTGAATGTTGTCATAGAGATAGCTTCAGGCCTTGACGATAAACATACATGTCAAGTTTGGGATTTTTTGGAGCATGTACCGGGGAGTTATTAAGCATATCCTTTTTCAGTGCGAAACACAAATTTTGATGCCCCGCCTTCATCATATAGTATTTCGAAAGGTCAAGATTTTTCCCCCTGTCGTTGGCTCAGGTCTTGACATGGTCCAGGTCAAGTCTTAACTCAGTCAGATGAAACGTGTAGGAGAAGTGGGCAAAAGTCTGCCCCCTGTGAATGTGCAAAAATTGTCAAAAATGGGACATTCAAAAATTCGTAGCTCACTTCCTGTTCATTTTAGCATATGGGTCCAAGAGACTTTTTTTGTAGGACTTGGGCTCCCTCATACACCTAAAAATATTCGTCGTTCTTGCTTAAACGTACAACTGGGGCTGTTTCGTTAAAGATTTCTAGGGGGCGCTATTGAGTCATTTTTGTAAAAATAGCACAATCGCCGATAAAAAATTGCTCATTTTGCCAGGCCAGCTGTGTGTGCCAAGTTTCGTGTGTTTCTGTGCCAGTTTAGGCCCTCAAAATTGGCGTTGTTTTCTTGGCGAACAGCGCTTAGCCACGCCCACAGCGACTCGCGAAAACTCACAAACTTCGTGTTGTGACAGCATGAAGGCCGACACCCTCATCTGAGCAAATATGAGGTAGGTCCAGTTAACATGGTTGGAGAAAAACATTGAAGAAAAATCGTAAGAAAAAAAATTGCCAGTAGGTGGCGCTATCAGTAAGATGAAATATAAGTTTGTAGATGTCTTTAGGGCTGGACTCTCATCAATTGTGTACAATTTTGAGAAGATAGCATCATCTCGGTCAAGTTAATGCAGCTTTTGTTGTCACGAGAAATCTTCAGACTTTGCGGCACCGTAGCGGCCACGCCCTTTGGCGAAAAGTTACAATATTCGGTGTGGGGCATGATCAACATCTTAAGGCTTTTCTGACCAATTTTCAACTGGATCCCTTCAACGAGCTCAGCACAGTAGCTAAAAACGTAAAGTATGACAATTATTGTTACCACTAGGTGGCGCTACATGGATAACTGAATTTTATCATATAGATGTTTTTAGGCCGTGACTATTAAGTTGCCTGAGAAGTTTGAGATTTTTTGGAGCTTGAACATGGGAGTTATTAAGCATTTGCTCTTTCTGGACAAATGAAATTTTAAAGGCAATATTTGATGCCCCGCCCCCGTCATATAGTATTTCGAAAAGGCAAGATTTTTTCCCCAGTTGTTCTCTCAGGTCTTGAGATGATAAATGCCAAGTTTGAAGTCAATTGGATGAAAAATGTTTGCAAAGGGGGAAAAAGCATGACCACAGTGAATGTGCCAAAATAGGCCAAAATTGGACATTAAAAAATTCATAGCTCACTTCCTGTACATTTTAGCTACATGGTCCCAATAGACTTTTTTGTGCGTCTCGGCGTGCTACACGTGCCTGCCAATTTTCGTTGCTCTAGCTCAAACATGCCGGGCTTGGTTTTTATTTTTCTATGCTAGGGGGCGCTATAGAGTCGCGTTGTTATGACGACTTCATAATATCAAATTTTTCGCCGGGCCTGAGGAGTGTGCAAAGTTTGGTGAGTTTTCGTAAATGTTTAGGTACCCAAAATCGTGATCGTTTACGGAGAAGAAGAAGAAGAAGAAGAAGAATAATAATAACTAGAGCTGCGAGCAGCTATAAAGGGCCCTCGCAGCCCGGGCCACGTTGGAGTCCTTGCACGTTGAGGTACTTGCACGTTAGGGTACTGGCACATTGGGGTACTGGCATATTGGAAGCAAAATTTCTTTGAAAATGGCATAATAAACGTTTACATGTAGAATATTTTTTTTGCCAGTGTGTGTCAAGCTCAACGGGTTTTGGTGATTGTTAAGACCTGCAAAAATCAGCGTCCTTTTTTATTTTTAGGCAATGAGTTGCCCTGATTGGTATTTTTTGTAAAAGTGTATATATACATCATCGCTCGTTGTACTCATTGCACAATGTTACTTTTATTGTCCAAAGGGGCAATCAAAAATGAATAAAACAAAATGGAAACGTACATACGTTTGGATCGGTGTGAAGCCAGTGAACAATTTGAGTGGTGGAAACTAAAAGAATATTCAGAAATGACTTAGTCATCATCACACTTAGAATGAGTTTACATTTTTTTGTACAAAATACCGTATGTGGGGTTTTTTTTTTATATAAGCCTCAAGGGCTAGGTGGCGCTGTATTTATAACTGAATGTTGTCATCGAGATACCTTCAGGCCTTGATTATAAGCATACATGTAAAGTGTGGGATTTTTTTTGGAGCATGTACCGTGGAGTTATTAAGCATATCCTTCATTCACGATATTGCTTTTAATGTCCACAGAGGCTATCAAAAATAAATAAAAATATATATATGTTTGGATAAGTCTGATGCCAGTGAACATTTTGAGTGGTGGAAACTAAAAGAATATTCATAAATGACTTAGTTATCACACTTAGAATGAGTTTACATTTTTTGTACAAAATACCGTATGTGGGGTATTTTTTTTTTATGCCTCAAGGGCTAGGTGGCGCTGCATATATAACTGAATGTTGTCATAGAGATAGCTTCAGGCCTTGACGATAAACATACATGTCAAGTTTGGGATTTTTTGGAGCATGTACCGGGGAGTTATTAAGCATATCCTTTTTCAGTGCGAAACACAAATTTTGATGCCCCGCCTTCATCATATAGTATTTCGAAAGGTCAAGATTTTTCCCCCTGTCGTTGGCTCAGGTCTTGACATGGTCCAGGTCAAGTCTTAACTCAGTCAGATGAAACGTGTAGGAGAAGTGGGCAAAAGTCTGCGCCCTGTGAATGTGCAAAAATTGTCAAAAATGGGACATTCAAAAATTCGTAGCTCACTTCCTGTTCATTTTAGCATATGGGTCCAAGAGACTTTTTTGTAGGTCTTGGGCTCCCTCATACACCTAAAAATATTCGTCGTTCTTGCTTAAACGTACAACCGGGGCTGCTTCGTTAAAAATTTCGAGGGGGCGCTATTGAGTCATTTTTGTAAAAATAGCACAATCAACAATAAAATATTGCTCATTTTACCAGGCCAGATGTGTGTGCCAAGTTTCAGGAGTTTTTGTGCCAGTTTAGGCCCTCAAAATTGGCGTTGTTTTCTTGGCGAACAGCGCTTAGCCACGCCCACAGCGATTCGCGAAAACTCACAAACTTCGTATTGTGACATCATGAAGACCGAAACCCTCATCTGAGCAAATATGAGGTCGGTGCAGTTAATGGGGTTGGAGAAAAACATTGAAGCAAAATCGTAAGAAAAAAAATTGCCAGTAGGTGGCGCTATCAGTAAGATGAAATATAAGTACGTAGATGTCTTAAGGGCTGGACTCTCATCAAATGTGGGAAATTTTGAGAAGATAGGATCATCTGGGTCAAGTTAAAGCAGCTTTTATTTTCACGAAAAATTACCAGAATTTGCGGCACCGTAGCGGCCACGCCCTTTGGCGAAAAGTTACAATATTCGGTGTATGGCATGATCAACATCTTAAGGCTTGTCTGACCAATTTTCAACTGGATCCCTTCAAAGAGCTTGGCACAGTAGCTAAAAACGTAAAGTATGACATTTATTGTCACCACTAGGTGGTGCTATATATATAACAGAATTTTATCATATAGATGTCTTCAGGCCGTGACTATTAAGTTGCATGAGAAGTTTGAGATTTTTTGGAGCTTGTACATGGGAGTTATTCAGCATTTTGTCTTTCTGGACAAATGAAATTTTAAAGGCAATATTTGATGCCCCGCCCCCGTCATATAGTATTTCAAAAAGTCAAGATATTTTGCCCAGTTTTTGTCTCAGGTCTTGAGATGATACATGGCAAGTTTGAAGTCAACTGGCTGAAAAATATTTGCAAAGGGGGAAAAAGTATGACCACAGTAAATGTGCCAAAATGGGCCAAAATTGGACATTCAAAAATTCATAGCTCACTTCCTGTACATTTTAGGAAATGGCTTCCACTGACTTTTTTGTGTGTCTCGGGGTGCTACACGTACCTGCCAATTTTCGTAGCTCTAGCTCAAACGGGCCGGGATTGGTTTTTATTTTTCTACGCTAGGTGGCGCTATAGAGTTGCGTTGTTATGACAACTACATAATATCAAATTTTTCACCGGGCACGAAGAGACTGCAAAGTTTGGTGAGTTTTCGTAAATGTTTAGGCCCTCAAAAATGAGATCGTTTACGGAGAAGAAGAAGAAGAAGAAGAATAACTAGAGCTGCGAGCAGCTATAAAGGGCCCTCGCAGCCCGGGCCACGTTGGGGTCCTTGCACGTTGGGGTACTTGCACGTTAGGGTACTGGCACGTTGGGGTACTGGCATATTGGAAGCAAAATTTCTTTGAAAATGGCATAATAAACTATATTTTTTTTGCCAGTGTGTGTCAAGCTCAACGGGTTTTGGTGATTGTTAAGACCTGCAAAAATCAGCGTCCTTATTTATTTTTAGGCAACGAGTTGCCCTGATTGGTATTTTTTGTAAAAGTGTATATATACATCATCGCTCGTTGTACTCATTGCACAATGTTACTTTTATTGTCCAAAGGGGCAATCAAAAATGAATAAAACAAAATGGAAACGTACATACGTTTGGATCGGTGTGAAGCCAGTTAACTATTTGAGTGGTGGAAACTAAAAGAATATTCATAAATGACTTAGTTATCACACTTAGAATGAGTTTACATTTTTTGTACAAAATACCGTATGTGTTGTTTTTTTAAATATATATTATGCCTCAAGGGCTAGGTGGCGCTGTATTTATAACTGAATGTTGTCATAGAGATACCTTCAGGCCTTGATTATAAGCATACATGTCAAGTGTGGGATTTTTTTTGGAGCATGTACCGTGGAGTTATTATGCATATCCTTCATTCACGATATTGCTTTTAATGTCCACAGAGGCTATCAAAAATAAATAAAAATATATATATGTTTGGATAAGTCTGATGCCAGTGAACATTTTGAGTGGTGGAAACTAAAAGAATATTCATAAATGACTTAGTTATCACACTTAGAATGAGTTTACATTTTTTGTACAAAATACCGTATGTGGGGTATTTTTTTTTTATGCCTCAAGGGCTAGGTGGCGCTGCATATATAACTGAATGTTGTCATAGAGATAGCTTCAGGCCTTGACGATAAACATACATGTCAAGTTTGGGATTTTTTGGAGCATGTACCGGGGAGTTATTAAGCATATCCTTTTTCAGTGCGAAACACAAATTTTGATGCCCCGCCTTCATCATATAGTATTTCGAAAAGTCAAGATTTTTCCCCCTGTCGTTGGCTCAGGTCTTGACATGGTCCAGGTCAAGTCTTAACTCAGTCAGATGAAACGTGTAGGAGAAGTGGGCAAAAGTCTGCCCCCTGTGAATGTGCAAAAATTGTCAAAAATGGGACATTCAAAAATTCGTAGCTCACTTCCTGTTCATTTTAGCATATGGGTCCAAGAGACCTTTTTGTAGGTCTTGGGCTCCCTCATACACCTAAAAATTTTCGTAGATCTTGCTTAAACGTACAACCGGGGCTGCTTCATTAAAAATTCCTAGGGGGCGCTATTGAGTCATTTTTGTAAAAATAGCACAATCAACAATAAAATATTGTTCATTTTACCAGGCCAGATGTGTGTGCCAAGTTTCATGAGTTTCTGCGCATGTTTAGACCCTCAAAACTGGCGTTGTTTTCTTGGCGAACAGTGCTTAGCCACGCCCACAGCGATTCGCGAAAACTCACAAACGTGTTGTGACATCATGAAGGCCGAATCCCTCATCTGAGCAAATATGAGGTAGGTCCAGTTAACGTGTTTGGAGAAAAACGTAGAAGAAAATTCGTAAGAAAAAAAATTGCCACTAGGTGGCGCTATCAGTAAGATGAAATATAAGTTCATAGATGTCTTTAGGACTGGACTCTCATTAAATGTGTGAAATTTTGAGAAGATAGGATCATCTCGGTCAAGTTAATGCAGCTTTTATTGTCACGAAAAATCTTTAGACTTTGCGGCACCGTAGCGGCCACGCCCTTTGGCGAAAAGTTACAATATTCGGTGTGGGGCATGATCAACATCTTAAGGCTTTTCTGACCAATTTTCAACTGGATCCCTTCAACGAGCTCAGCGCAGTAGCTAAAAACGTAAAGTATGACATTTATTGTTACCACTAGGTGGCGCTATATGTATAACTGAATTTTATCATATAGATGTTTTCAGGCCGTGACTATTACATTGCCTGAGAAGTTTGAGATTTTTTGGAGCTTGAACATGGGAGTTATTAAGCATTTGCTCTTTCTGGACAAATGAAATTTTAAAGGCAATATTTGATGCCCCGCCCCCATCATATAGTATTTCAAAAAGTCAAGATATTTTGCCCAGTTGTTCTCTCACGTCTTGAGATGATAAATGCCAAGTTTGAAGTTAATTGGCTGAAAAATATTTGCAAAGGGGGAAAAAGTATGACCACAATGAATGTGCCAAAATAGGCCAAAATTGGACATTAAAAAATTCATAGCTCACTTCCTGTACATTTTAGGAAATGACTTCCATTGACTTTTTTGTGCGTCTCGGGGTGCTACACGTGCCTGGCAATTTTCGTAGCTCTAGGTCAAACGGGCCGGGATTGGTTTTTATTTTTCTACGCTAGGGGGCGCTATAGAGTCGCATTGTTATGGCAACTACATAATATCAAATTTTTCGCCGGGCCCGAAGAGACTGCAAAGTTTGGTGAGTTTTCGTAAATGTTTAGGCCCTCAAAAATGCGATCGTTTACGGAGAAGAAGAAGAAGAAGAAGAAGAAGAAGAATTCTTACAAAAACAAGAGGGACCTCGCAGCGGTCGCTGCTCGGGCCCTAACTAGAGCTGCGAGCAGCTATAAAGGGCCCTCGCAGCCCGGGCCACGTTGGAGTCCTTGCACGTTGGGGTACTTGCACGTTAGGGTACTGGCACGTTGGGGTACTGGCATATTGGAAGCAAAATTTCTTTGAAAATGGCATAATAAACGTTTACATGTAGAATATTTTTTTTTGCCAGTGTGTGTCAAGCTCAACGGGTTTTGGGGATTGTTAAGACCTGCAAAAATCAGCGTCCTTTTTTATTTTTAGGCAATGAGTTGCCCTGATTGGTATTTTTTGTTAAAGTGTATATATACATCATCGCTCGTTGTACTCATTGCACAATGTTACTTTTATTGTCCAAAGGGGCAATCAAAAATGAATAAAACAAAATGGAAACGTACATACGTTTGGATCGGTGTGAAGCCAGTGAACAATTTGAGTGGTGGAAACTAAAAGAATATTCAGAAATGACTTAGTCATCACACTTAGAATGAGTTTACATTTTTTTGTACAAAATACCGTATGTGGTTTTTTTTTTATATAAGCCTCAACGGCTAGGTGGCGCTGTATTTATAACTGAATGTTGTCATAGAGATACCTTCAGGCCTTGATTATAAGCATACATGTCAAGTGTGGGATTTTTTTGGGAGCATGTACCGTGGAGTTATTAAGCATATCCTTCATTCACGATATTGCTTTTAATGTCCATAGAGGCTATCAAAAATAAATAAAAATATATATATGTTTGGATAAGTCTGATGCCAGTGAACATTTTGAGTGGTGGAAACTAAAAGAATATTCATAAATGACTTAGTTATCACACTTAGAATGAGTTTACATTTTTTGTACAAAATACCGTATGTGGGGTATTTTTTTTTTATGCCTCAAGGGCTAGGTGGCGCTGCATATATAACTGAATGTTGTCATAGAGATAACTTCAGGCCTTGACGATAAACATACATGTCAAGTTTGGGATTTTTTGGAGCATGTACCGGGGAGTTATCAAGCATATCCTTTTTCATTGCGAAACACAAATTTTGATGCCCCGCCCTCATCATATAGTATTTCGAAAAGTCAAAATTTTTCCCCCTGTCGTTGGCTCAGGTCTTGACATGGTCCAGGCCAAGTCTTAACTCAGTCGGATGAAACGTGTAGGAGAGGTGGGCAAAAGTCTGCCCCCTGTGAATGTGCAAAAATCGTCAAAAATGGGACATTCAAAAATTCGTAGCTCACTTCCTGTTCATTTTAGCATATGGGTACAAGAGAGTTTTTTGTAGGTCTTGGGCTCCCTCATACACCTGAAAATATTCGTCGTTCTTGCTTAAACGTACAACCGGGGCTGCTTCGTTAAAAATTTCGAGGGGGCGCTATTGAGTCATTTTTGTAAAAATAGCACAATCAACAATAAAATATTGCTCATTTTACCAGGCCAGATGTGTGTGCCAAGTTTCAGGAGTTTCTGTGCATGTTTAGACCCTCAAAACTGGCGTTGTTTTCTTGGCGAACAGCGCTTAGCCACGCCCACAGCAATTCGCGAAAACTCACAAACTTCGTGTTGTGACATCATGAAGGCCGAAACCCTCATCTGAGCAAATATGAGGTAGGTCCAGTTAACGTGTTTGGAGAAAAACGTAGAAGAAAATTCGTAAGAAAAAAAATTGCCACTAGGTGGCGCTATCAGTTAGATGAAATGTAAGTTAGTAGATGTCTTTAGAGCTGGACTCTCATCAAATGTGTGAAATTTTGAGAAGATAGGATCATCTCGGTCAAGTTAATGCAGCTTTTATTGTCACGAAAAATCTTCAGACTTTGCGTCACCGTAGCGGCCACGCCCTTTGGCGAAAAGTTACAATATGCGGTGTGGGGCATCATCAACATCTTAAGGCTTTTCTGACCAATTTTCAACTGGATCCCTTCAACGAGCTCAGCACAGTAGCTAAAAACGTAAAGTATGACATTTATTGTAACCACTAGGTGGCGATATATGTATAACTGAATTTTGTCATATAGATGTTTTCAGGCCGTGACTATTACGTTGCCTGAGAAGTTTGAGATTTTTTGGAGCTTGTACATGGGAGTTATTCAGCATTTGCTCTTTCTGGACAAATGAAATTTTAAAGGCAATATTTGATGCCCCGCCCCCGTCATATAGTATTTCGAAAAGGCAAGACTTTTTGCCCAGCTGTTCTCTTAGGTCTTGAGATGATAAATACCAAGTTTGAAGTCAATGGGATGAAAAATTTTTGCATAGGGGGAAAAAGCATGACCACAGTGAATGTGCCAAAATAGGCCAAAATTGGACATTAAAAAATTCATAGCTCACTTCCTGTACATTTTAGCTACATGGCCCCAATAGACTTTTTTGTGCGTCTCGGGGTGCTACACGTGCCTGCCAATTTACGTTGCTCTAGCTCAAACGTGCCGGGCTTGGTTTTTATTTTTCTATGCTAGGGGGCGCTATAGAGTCGCGTTGTTATAACGACTTCATAATATCAAATTTTTCGCCGGACCTGAGGAGTGTGCAAAGTTCGGTGAGTTTTCGTGAATATTTAGGTACCCAAAATCGCGATCGTTTGCGGAGAATAAAGAAGAAGAAGAAGAAGAAGAAGAACTAGAGCTGCGAGCAGCTATAAAGGGCCCTCGCAGCCCGGGCCACGTTGGGGTCCTTGCACGTTGGGGTACTTGCACGTTGGGGTACTGGCACGTTGGGGTACTGGCATATTGGAAGCAAAATTTCTTTGAAAATGGCATAATAAACGTTTACATGTAGAATATTTTTTTGCCAGTGTGTGTGTCAAGCTCAACGGGTTTTGGTGATTGTTAAGACCTGCAAAAATCAGCGTCCTTTTTTATTTTTAGGCAATGAGTTGCCCTGATTGGTATTTTTTTGTCAAAGTGTATATACACATCATCGCTCGTTGTACTCATTGCACAATGTTACTTTTATTGTCCAAAGGGGCAATCAAAAATGAATAAAACAAAATGGAAACGTACATACGTTTGGATCGGTGTGAAGCCAGTGAACAATTTGAGTGGTGGAAACTAAAAGAATATTCATAAATGACTTAGTTATCACACTTAGAATGAGTGTACATTTTTTGTACAAAATACCGTATGTGGGGTATTTTTTTTATTTTTTATATAAGCCTCAAGGGCTAGGTGGCGCTGTATTTATAACTGAATGTTGTCATAGAGATACCTTCAGGCCTTGATTATAAGCATACATGTCAAGTGTGGGATTTTTTTTGTGGAGCATGTACCGTGGAGTTATTAAGCATATCCTTCATTCACGATATTGCTTTTAATGTCCATAGAGGCTATCAAAAATAAATAAAAATATATATATGTTTGGATAAGTCTGATGCCAGTGAACATTTTGAGTGGTGGAAACTAAAAAAATATTCATAAATGACTTAGTTATCACACTTAGAATGAGTGTACATTTTTTGTACAAAATACCGTATGTGGGGTATTTTTTTTTCATGCCTCAAGGGCTAGGTGGCGCTGCATATATAACTGAATGTTGTCATAGAGATAACTTCAGGCCTTGACGATAAACATACATGTCAAGTTTGGGATTTTTTGGAGCATGTACCGGGGAGTTATCAAGCATATCCTTTTTCATTGTGAAACACAAATTTTGATGCCCCGCCCTCATCATATAGTATTTCGAAAAGTCAAAATTTTTCCCCCTGTCGTTGGCTCAGGTCTTGACATGGTCCAGGCCAAGTCTTAACTCAGTCGGATGAAACGTGTAGGAGAAGTGGGCAAAAGTCTGCCCCCTGTGAATGTGCAAAAATCGTCAAAAATGGGACATTCAAAAATTCGTAGCTCACTTCCTGTTCATTTTAGCATATGGGTACAAGAGACGTTTTTGTAGGTCTTGGGCTCCCTCATACACCTAAAAATATTCGGCGTTTTTGCTTAAACGTACAACCGGGGCTGCTTCGTTAAAAATTTCGAGGGGGCGCTATTGAGTCATTTTTGTAAAAATAGCACAATCAACAATAAAATATTGCTCATTTTACCAGGCCAGATATGTGTGCCAAGTTTCAGGAGTTTCTGTGCATGTTTAGACCCTCAAAACTGGCGTTGTTTTCTTGGCGAACAGCGCTTAGCCACGCCTACAGCAATTCGCGAAAACTCACAAACTTCGTGTTGTGACATCATGAAGGCCGAAACCCTCCTCTGAGCAAATATGAGGTAGGTCCAGTTAACGTGTTTGGAGAAAAACGTAGAAGAAAATTCGTAAGAAAAAAAATTGCCACTAGGTGGCGCTATCAGTTAGATGAAATGTAAGTTAGTAGATGTCTTTAGAGCTGGACTCTCATCAAATGTGTGAAATTTTGAGAAGATAGGATCATCTCGGTCAAGTTAATGCAGCTTTTATTTTCACGAAAAATCTTCAGATTTTGCGTCACCGTAGCGGCCACGCCCTTTGATGAAAAGTTACAATATTCGGTGTGGGGCATGATCAACATCTTAAGGCTTTTCTGACCAATTTTCAAATGGATCCCTTCAACAAGCTCAGCACAGTAGCTAAAAACGTAAAGTATGACATTTATTGTAACCACTAGGTGGCGCTATATGTATAACTGAATTTTGTCATATAGATGTTTTCAGGCTGTGACTATTACGTTGCCTGAGAAGTTTGAGATTTTTTGGAGCTTGAACATGGGAGTTATTAAGCATTTGCTCTTTCTGGACAAATGAAATTTTAAAGGCAATATTTGATGCTCCGCCCCCGTCGTATAGTATTTCGAAAAGGCAAGATGTTTTGCCCAGCTGTTCTCTTAGGTCTTGAGATGATAAATGCCAAGTTTGAAGTCAATTGGATGAAAAATGTTTGCAAAGGGGGAAAAAGCATGACCACAGTGAATGTGCCAAAATAGGCCAAAATTGGACATTAAAAAATTCATAGCTCACTTCCTGTACATTTTAGCTACATGGTCCCAATAGACGTTTTTGTGCGTCTCGGGATGCTACACGTGCCTGCCAATTTTCGTTGCTCTAGCTCAAACGTGTCGGGCTTGGTTTTTATTTTTCTACGCTAGGGGGCGCTATAGAGCCGCGTTGTTATAACGACTTCATAATATCAAATTTTTCGCCGGACCTGAGGAGTGTGCAAAGTTTGGTGAGTTTTCGTGAATATTTAGGTACCCAAAATCGCGATTGTTTGCGGAGAATAAAGAAGAAGAAGAATAATAATAATAATAATAATAATAATAATAATTTTTACAAAAACAATAGGGACCTCGCAGCGGTCGCTGCTCGGGCCCTAATAATAATAATAATAATTTTTACAAAAACAATAGGGACCTCGCAGCGGTCGCTGCTCGGGCCCTAACTAGAGCTGCGAGCAGCTATAAAGGGCCCTCGCAGCCCGGGCCACGTTGGGGTCCTTGCACGTTGGGGTACTTGCACGTTAGGGTACTGGCACGTTGGGGTACTGGCATATTGGAAGCAAAATTTCTTTGAAAATGGCATAATAAACGTTTACATGTAGAATATTTTTTTTGCCAGTGTGTGTCAAGCTCAACGGGTTTTGGTGATTGTTATGACCTGCAAAAATCAGCGTCCTTATTTATTTTTAGGCAATGAGTTGCCCTGATTGGTCTTTTTTGCAAAAGTGTATATATACATCATCGCTCGTTGTACTCATTGCACAATGTTACTTTTATTGTCCAAAGGGGCAATCAAAAATGAATAAAACAAAATGGAAATATACATACGTTTGGATCGGTGTGAAGCCAGTGAACAATTTGAGTGGTGGAAACTAAAAGAATATTCATAAATGACTTAGTTATCACACTTAGAATGAGTTTACATTTTTTGTAGAAAACACCGTATGTTTTTTTTTTTTTTTATATATTATGCCTCAAGGGCAAGGTGGCGCTGTATTTATAACTGAATGTTGTCATAGAGATACCTTCAGGCCTTGATTATAAGCATATATGTCAAGTGTGGGATTTTTTTTGGAGCATGTACCGTGGAGTTATTATGCATATCCTTCATTCACGATATTGCTTTTAATGTCCACAGAGGCTATCAAAAATAAATAAAAAAATATATATGTTTGGATAAGTCTGATGCCAGTGAACATTTTGAGTGGTGGAAACTAAAAGAATATTCATAAATGACTTAGTTATCACACTTAGAATGAGTTTACATTTTTTGTACAAAATACCGTATGTGGGGTATTTCTTTTTTATGCCTCAAGGGCTAGGTGACGCTGCATATATAACTGAATGTTGTCATAGAGATACCTTCAGGCCTTGACGATAAACATACATGTCAAGTTTGGGATTTTTTGGAGCATGTACCTGGGAGTTATTAAGCGTAGCCTTCATTCACGATATTGCTTTTAATGTCCATAGAGGCTATCAAAAATACATAAAACTAAATAACAAAAATATGTATGTTTGGTTAGGTCTGATGCCAGTGAACATTTTGAGTGGTGGAAAGTAAAAGAATATTCATAAATTACTTCGTGATCACACTGAGAATGAGTTTACAATTTTTGTAAAAATACCGTAAGTGGGGTATTTTTTTTTCATGCCTCAAGGGCTAGGTGGCGCTGCATATATAAGTGAATGTTGTCATAGAGATAGCTTCAGGCCTTGACTATAAACATACATGTCAAGTTTGGGATTTTTTGGAGCATGTACCGGAGAGTTATTAAGCATATAATTTTTCATTGCGAAACACAAGTTTTGATGCCCCGCCCTCATCATATAGTATTTAGAAAAGTCAAGATTTTTCTCCCTGTCGTTGGCTCAGGTCTTGACATAGCCCAGGTCAAGTCTGAAGTCAGTCGGATGAAACGTGTAGGAGAAGTGGGCAAAAGTATGCCCCCTGTAAATGTGCTAAAATCGTAAAAAATGGGACATTCAAAAATTCGTAGCTCACTTCCTGTTCATTTTAGCATATGGGTCCAAGAGACTTTTTTGTAGGTCTTGGGCTCCCTCATACACCTAAAAATTTTCGTAGATCTTGCTTAAACGTACAACCGGGGCTGCCTCATTAAAATTTTCTAGGGGGCGCTATTGAGTCATTTTTGTAAAAATAGCACAATCCAGGATAAAATATCGCTCATTTTGCCAGGCCAGATGTGTGTGCCAAGTTTCATGCGTTTCTATGCCGGTTTAGGCCCTCAAAATTGGTGTGGTTTTCTTGGCGAACAGCGCTTAGCCACGCCCACAGCGATTCGCGAAAACTCACAAACTTCGTGTTGTGACATCATGAAGACCGAAACCCTCATCTGAGCAAATATGAGGTAGGTGCAGTTAATGTGGTTGGAGAAAAACATTGAAGTAAAATCGTAAGAAAAAAAATTGCCAGAAGGTGGCGCTATCAGTAAGATGAAATATAAGTTCGTAGATGTCTTAGGGGCTGGACTCTCATCAAATGTGTGAAATTTTGAGAAGATAGGATTACCTGGGTCAAGTAAAAGTAGCTTTTATTGCCACGAAAAATTACCAGACTTTGCGGCACCGTAGCGGCCACGCCCTTTGGCGAAAAGTTACAATATTCGATGTGGGGCATGATCAACATCTTAAGGCTTGTCTGACCAATTTTCAACTGGATCCCTTCAAAGAGCTTGGCACAGTAGCTAAAAACGTAAAGTATGACATTTATTGTCACCACTAGGTGGCGCTATATATATAACAGAATTGTATCATATAGATGTTTTCAGGCCGTGACTAGTAAGTTGCGTGAGAAGTTTGAGATTTTTTGGAGCTTGTTCATGGGAGTTATTCAGCATTTTGTCTTTCTGGACAAATTAAATTTTAAAATCAATATTTGATGCCCCGCCCCCGTCATATAGTATTCCAAAAAGTCAAGATATTTTGCCCAGTTGTTGTCTTGGGTCTTGAGATGATACATGGCAAGTTTGAAGTCAACTGGCTGAAAAATATTTGCAAAGGGGGAAAAAGTATGACCACAGTGAATGTGCCAAAATGGGCCAAAATTGGACATTCAAAAATTCATAGCTCACTTCCTGTACATTTTAGGAAATGGCTTCCACTGACTTTTTTGTGCGTCTCGGGGTGCTACACGTGCCTGGCAATTTTCGTAGCTCTAGGTCAAACGGGCCGGGATTGGTTTTTATTTTTCTACGCTAGGGGGCGCTATAGAGTCGCATTGTTATGGCAACTACATAATATCAAATTTTTCGCCGGGCCCGAAGAGACTGCAAAGTTTGGTGAGTTTTCGTAAATGTTTAGGCCCTCAAAAATGCGATCGTTTACGGAGAAGAAGAAGAAGAAGAATTCTTACAAAAACAAGAGGGACCTCGCAGCGGTCGCTGCTCGGGCCCTAACTAGAGCTGCGAGCAGCTATAAAGGGCCCTCGCAGCCCGGGCCACGTTGGAGTCCTTGCACGTTGGGGTACTTGCACGTTAGGGTACTGGCACGTTGGGGTACTGGCATATTGGAAGCAAAATTTCTTTGAAAATGGCATAATAAACGTTTACATGTAGAATATTTTTTTTGCCAGTGTGTGTCAAGCTCAACGGGTTTTGGTGATTGTTAAGACCTGCAAAAATCAGCGTCCTTTTTTATTTTTAGGCAATGAGTTGCCCTGATTGGTATTTTTTGTAAAAGTGTATATATACATCATCGCTCGTTGTACTCATTGCACAATGTTACTTTTATTGTCCAAAGGGGCAATCAAAAATGAATAAAACAAAATGGAAACGTACATACGTTTGGATCGGTGTGAAGCCAGTGAACAATTTGAGTGGTGGAAACTAAAAGAATATTCAGAAATGACTTAGTCATCACACTTAGAATGAGTTTAAATTTTTTTGTACAAAATACCGTATGTGGGTTGTTTTTTTTTATATAAGCCTCAAGGGCTAGGTGGCGCTGTATTTATAACTGAATGTTGTCATCGAGATACCTTCAGGCCTTGATTATAAGCATACATGTCAAGTGTGGGATTTTTTTTGGAGCATGTACCGTGGAGTTATTAAGCATATCCTTCATTCACGATATTGCTTTTAATGTCCACAGAGGCTATCAAAAATAAATAAAAATATATATATGTTTGGATAAGTCTGATGCCAGTGAACATTTTGAGTGGTGGAAACTAAAAGAATATTCATAAATGACTTAGTTATCACACTTAGAATGAGTTTACATTTTTTGTACAAAATACCGTATGTGGGGTATTTTTTTTTATGCCTCAAGGGCTAGGTGGCGCTGCATATATAACTGAATGTTGTCATAGAGATAGCTTCAGGCCTTGACGATAAACATACATGTCAAGTTTGGGATTTTTTGGAGCATGTACCGGGGAGTTATTAAGCATATCCTTTTTCAGTGCGAAACACAAATTTTGATGCCCCGCCTTCATCATATAGTATTTCGAAAGGTCAAGATTTTTCCCCCTTTCGTTGGCTCAGGTCTTGACATGGTCCAGGTCAAGTCTTAACTCAGTCAGATGAAACGTGTAGGAGAAGTGGGCAAAAGTCTGCGCCCTGTGAATGTGCAAAAATTGTCAAAAATGGGACATTCAAAATTCGTAGCTCACTTCCTGTTCATTTTAGCATATGGGTCCAAGAGACTTTTTTGTAGGTCTTGGGCTCCCTCATACACCTAAAAATATTCGTCGTTCTTGCTTAAACGTACAACCGGGGCTGCTTCGTTAAAAACTTCTAGGGGGCGCTATTGAGTCATTTTTGTAAAAATAGCACAATCAACAATAAAATATTGCTCATTTTACCAGGCCAGATGTGTGTGCCAAGTTTCATGAGTTTCTGTGCATGTTTAGACCCTCAAAACTGGCGTTGTTTTCTTGGCGAACAGCGCTTAGCCACACCCACAGCAATTCGCGAAAACTCACAAACTTCGTGTTGTGACATCATGAAGGCCGAAACCCTCATCTGAGCAAATATGAGGTAGGTCCAGTTAACGTGTTTGGAGAAAAACGTAGAAGAAAATTCGTAAGAAAAAAAATTGCCACTAGGTGGCGCTATCAGTTAGATGAAATATAAGTCAGTAGATGTCTTTAGGGCTGGACTCTCATCAAATGTGTGAAATTTTGAGAAGATAGGATCATCTCGGTCAAGTTAATGCAGCTTTTATTTTCACAAAAAATCTTCAGACTTTGCGTCACCGTAGCGGCCACGCCCTTTGGCGAAAAGTTACAATATTCGGTGTGGGGCATGATCAACATCTTAAGCCTTTTCTGACCAATTTTCAAATGGATCCCTTCAACAAGCTCAGCACAGTAGCTAAAAACGTAAAGTATGACATTTATTGTAACCACTAGGTGGCGCTATATGTATAACTGAATTTTATCATATAGATGTTTTCAGGCCGTTACTATTACGTTGCCTGAGAAGTTTGAGATTTTTCGGAGCTTGAACATGGGAGTTATTAAGCATTTGCTCTTTCTGGACAAATGAAATTTTAAAGGCAATATTTGATGCCCCGCCCCCGTCATATAGTATTTCAAAAAGGCAAGATGTTTTGCCCAGTTGTTCTCTCAGGTCTTGAGATGATAAATGCCAAGTTTGAAGTCAATTGGATGAAAAATGTTTGCAAAGGGGGAAAAAGCATGACCACAGTGAATGTGCCAAAATAGGCCAAAATTGGACATAAAAAAATTCATAGCTCACTTCCTGTACATTTTAGCTACATGGTCCCAATAGACTTTTTTGTGCGTCTCGGGGTGCTACACGTGCCTGCCAATTTTTGTTGCTCTAGCTCAAACGAGCCGGGCTTGGTTTTTATTTTTCTACGCTAGGGGGCGCTATCGAGTCGCATTGTTATGACAACTTAATAATATCAAATTTTTCGCCGGGCCTGAGGAGTGTGCAAAGTTCGGTGAGTTTTCGTGAATGTTTAGGTACCCAAAATCGCGATCGTTTGCGGAGAATAAAGAAGAAGAAGAAGAATAATAATAACTAGAGCTGCGAGCAGCTATAAAGGGCCCTCGCAGCCCGGGCCACGTTGGGGTCCTTGCACGTTGGGGTACTTGCACGTTAGGGTACTGGCATGTTGGGGTACTGGCATATTGGAAGCAAAATTTCTTTGAAAATGGCATAATAAACGTTTACATGTAGAATATTTTTTTTGCCAGTGTGTGTCAAGCTCAACGGGTTTTGGTGATTGTTAAGACCTGCAAAAATCAGCGTCCTTATTTATTTTTAGGCAATGAGTTGCCCTGATTGGTATTTTTTGTAAAAGTGTATATATACATCATCGCTCGTTGTACTCATTGCACAATGTTACTTTTATTGTCCAAAGGGGCAATCAAAAATGACTAACACAAAATGGAAACGTACATACGTTTGGATCGGTGTGAAGCCAGTGAACAATTTGAGTGGTGGAAACTAAAAGAATATTTATAAATGACTTAGTTATCACACTTAGAATGAGTTTTCATTTTTTGTACAAAATACCGTATGTGTTTTTTTTTTAATATATATATTATGCCTCAAGGGCTAGGTGGCGCTGTATTTATAACTGAATGTTGTCATAGAGATACCTTCAGGCCTTGATTATAAGCATACATGTCAAGTGTGGGATTTTATTTGGAGCATGTACCGTGGAGTTATTATGCATATCCTTCATTCACGATATTGCTTTTAATGTCCACAGAGGCTATCAAAAATAAATAAAAATATATATATGTTTGGATAAGTCTGATGCCAGTGAACATTTTGAGTGGTGGAAACTAAAAGAATATTCATAAATGACTTAGTTATCACACTTAGAATGAGTTTACATTTTTTGTACAAAATACCGTATGTGGGGTATTTTTTTTTATGCCTCAAGGGCTAGGTGGCGCTGCATATATAACTGAATGTTGTCATAGAGATAGCTTCAGGCCTTGATGATAAACATACATGTCAAGTTTGGGATTTTTTGGAGCATGTACCGGGGAGTTATTAAGCATATCCTTTTTCAGTGCGAAACACAAATTTTGATGCCCCGCCTTCATCATATAGTATTTCGAAAAGTCAAGATTTTTCCCCCTGTCGTTGGCTCAGGTCTTGACATGGTCCAGGTCAAGTCTGAAGTCAGTCGGATGAAACGTGTAGGAGAAGTGGGCAAAAGTATGCCCCCTGTAAATGTGCAAAAATCGTCAAAAATGGGACATTCAAAAATTCGTAGCTCACTTCCTGTTCATTTTAGCATATGGGTCCAAGTGACTTTTTTGTAGGTCTTGGGCTTCCTAATACACCTAAAAAATTTTGTAGCTCTTGCTTAAACGTACAACTGGGGCTGTTTCGTTAAAGATTTCTAGGGGGCGCTATTGAGTCATTTTTGTAAAAATAGCACAATCGACGATAAAAAATTGCTCATTTTGCCAGGCCAGCTGTGTGTGCCAAGTTTCGTGTGTTTCTGTGGCAGTTTAGGCCCTCAAAATTGGCGTTGTTTTCTTGGCGAACAGCGCTTAGCCACGCCCACAGCGATTCGCGAAAACTCACAAACTTCATGTTGTGACAGCATGAAGGCCGACACCCTCATCTCAGCAAATATGAGGTAGGTCCAGTTAACATGGTTGGAGAAAAACATTGAAGAAAAATCGTGAGAAAAAAAATTGCCAGTAGGTGGCGCTATCAGTAAGATGAAATATAAGTTTGTAGATGTCTTTAGGGCTGGACTCACATCAATTGTGTAAAATTTTGAGAAGATAGCATCATCTCGGTCAAGTTAATGCAGCTTTTGTTGTCACGAGAAATCTTCAGACTTTGCGGCACCGTAGCGGCCACGCCCTTTGGCGAAAAGTTACAATATTCGGTGTGGGGCATGATCAACATCTTAAGGCTTTTCTGACCAATTTTCAACTGGATCCCTTCAACGAGCTCAGCACAGTAGCTAAAAACGTAAAGTATGACAATTATTGTTACCACTAGGTGGCGCTACATGGATAACTGAATTTTATCATATAGATGTTTTCAGGCCGTGACTATTAAGTTGCCTGATAAGTTTGAGATTTTTTGGAGCTTGAACATGGGAGTTATTAAGCATTTGCTCTTTCTGGACAAATGAAATTTTAAAGGCAATATTTGATGCCCCGCCCCCGTCATATAGTATTTCGAAAAGGCAAGATTTTTTCCCCAGTTGTTCTCTCAGGTCTTGAGATGATAAATGCCAAGTTTGAAGTCAATTGGATGAAAAATGTTTACAAAGGGGTCAAAAGCATGACCACAGTGAATGTGCCAAAATAGGCCAAAATTGGACATTAAAAAATTCATAGCTCACTTCCTGTACATTTTAGCTACATGGTCCCAATAGACTTTTTTGTGCGTCTCGGGGTGCTACACGTGCCTGCCAATTTTCGTTGCTCTAGCTCAAACATGCCGGGCTTGGTTTTTATTTTTCTATGCTAGGGGGCGCTATAGAGTCGCGTTGTTATGACGACTTCATAATATCAAATTTTTCGCCGGGCCTGAGGAGTGTGCAAAGTTTGGTGAGTTTTCGTAAATGTTTAGGTACCCAAAATCGTGATCGTTTACGGAGAAGAAGAAGAAGAATAATAATAATAATAATAATAATAATAATAATAATCCGATCGAAAAACAATAGGGACCTCGCAGCGGTAGCTGCTCGGGCCCTAATAATAATAATCCGATCGAAAAACAATAGGGACCTCGCAGCGGTAGCTGCTCGGGCCCTAACTAGAGCTGCGAGCAGCTATAAAGGGCCCTCGCAGCCCGGGCCACGTTGGAGTCCTTGCACGTTGGGGTACTTGCACGTTAGGGTACTGGCACGTTGGGGTACTGGCATATTGGAAGCAAAATTTCTTTGAAAATGGCATAATAAACGTTTACATGTAGAATATTTTTTTTGCCAGTGTGTGTCAAGCTCAACGGGTTTTGGTGATTGTTAAGACCTGCAAAAATCAGCGTCCTTTTTTATTTTTAGGCAATGAGTTGCCCTGATTGGTATTTTTTGTAAAAGTGTATATATACATCATCGCTCGTTGTACTCATTGCACAATGTTACTTTTATTGTCCAAAGGGGCAATCAAAAATGAATAAAACAAAATGGAAACGTACATACGTTTGGATCGGTGTGAAGCCAGTGAACAATTTGAGTGGTGGAAACTAAAAGAATATTCAGAAATGACTTAGTCATCACACTTAGAATGAGTTTACATTTTTTTGTACAAAATACCGTATGTGGGTTTTTTTTTTTATATAAGCCTCAAGGGCTAGGTGGCGCTGTATTTATAACTGAATGTTGTCATCGAGATACCTTCAGGCCTTGATTATAAGCATACATGTCAAGTGTGGGATTTTTTTTGGAGCATGTACCGTGGAGTTATTAAGCATATCCTTCATTCACGATATTGCTTTTAATGTCCACAGAGGCTATCAAAAATAAAAAAATATATATATATGTTTGGATAAGTCTGATGCCAGTGAACATTTTGAGTGGTGGAAACTAAAAGAATATTCATAAATGACTTAGTTATCACACTTAGAATGAGTTTACATTTTTTGTACAAAATACCGTATGTGGGGTATTTTTTTTTTATGCCTCAAGGGCTAGGTGGCGCTGCATATATAACTGAATGTTGTCATAGAGATAGCTTCAGGCCTTGACGATAAACATACATGTCAAGTTTGGGATTTTTTTGGAGCATGTACCGGGGAGTTATTAAGCATATCCTTTTTCAGTGCGAAACACAAATTTTGATGCCCCGCCTTCATCATATAGTATTTCGAAAGGTCAAGATTTTTCCCCCTGTCGTTGGCTCAGGTCTTGACATGGTCCAGGTCAAGTCTTAACTCAGTCAGATGAAACGTGTAGGAGAAGTGGGCAAAAGTCTGCCCCCTGTAAATGTGCAAAAATTGTCAAAAATGGGACATTCAAAAATTCGTAGCTCACTTCCTGTTCATTTTAGCATATGGGTCCAAGAGACTTTTTTGTAGGTCTTGGGCTCCCTCATACACCTAAAAATATTCGTCGTTCTTGCTTAAACGTACAACCGGGGCTGCTTCGTTAAAAACTTCTAGGGGGCGCTATTGAGTCATTTTTGTAAAAATAGCACAATCAACAATAAAATATTGCTCATTTTACCAGGCCAGATGTGTGTGCCAAGTTTCATGAGTTTCTGTGCATGTTTAGACCCTCAAAACTGGCGTTGTTTTCTTGGCGAACAGCGCTTAGCCACACCCACAGCAATTCGCGAAAACTCACAAACTTCGTGTTGTGACATCATGAAGGCCGAAACCCTCATCTGAGCAAATATGAGGTAGGTCCAGTTAACGTGTTTGGAGAAAAACGTAGAAGAAAATTCGTAATAAAAAAAATTGCCACTAGGTGGCGCTATCAGTTAGATGAAATATAAGTCAGTAGATGTCTTTAGGGCTGGACTCTCATCAAATGTGTGAAATTTTGAGACGATAGGATCATCTCGGTCAAGTTAATGCAGCTTTTATTTTCACGAAAAATCTTCAGACTTTGCGTCACCGTAGCGGCCACGCCCTTTGGCGAAAAGTTACAATATTCGGTGTGGGGCATGATCAACATCTTAAGGCTTTTCTGACCAATTTTCAAATGGATCCCTTCAACAAGCTCAGAACAGTAGCTAAAAACGTAAAGTATGACATTTATTGTAACCACTAGGTGGCGCTATATGTATAACTGAATTTTATCATATAGATGTTTTCAGGCCGTGACTATTACGTTGCCTGAGAAGTTTGAGATTTTTTGGAGCTTGTACATGGGAGTTATTCAGCATTTGCTCTTTCTGGAAAAATGAAATTTTCAAGGCAATATTTGATGCCCCGCCCCCGTCATATAGTATTTCAAAAAGGCAAGATGTTTTGCCCAGTTTTTCTCTCAGGTCTTGAGATGATAAATGCCAAGTTTGAAGTCAATTGGATGAAAAATGTTTGCAAAGGGGGAAAAAGCATGATCACAGTGAATGTGCCAAAATAGGCCAAAATTAGACATAAAAAAATTCATAGCTCACTTCCTGTACATTTTAGCTACATGGTCCCAATAGACTTTTTTGTGCGTCTCGGGGTGCTACACGTGCCTGCCAATTTTTGTTGCTCTAGCTCAAACGTGCCGGGCTTGGTTTTTATTTTTCTACGCTAGGGGGCGCTATCGAGTCGCATTGTTATGACGACTTAATAATATCAAATTTTTCGCCGGGCCTGAGGAGTGTGCAAAGTTCGGTGAGTTTTCGTGAATGTTTAGGTACCCAAAATCGCGATCGTTTGCGGAGAATAAAGAAGAAGAAGAAGAATAATAATAATAATAATAATTTTTACAAAAACAATAGGGACCTCGCAGCGGTCGCTGCTCGGGCCCTAATAATAATAATTTTTACAAAAACAATAGGGACCTCGCAGCGGTCGCTGCTCGGGCCCTAACTAGAGCTGCGAGCAGCTATAAAGGGCCCTCGCAGCCCGGGCCACGTTGGGGTACTTGCACGTTGGGGTACTTGCACATTGGGGTACTGGCACATTGGAAGCAGAATTTCTTTGAAAATGGCATGATAAACGTGGATTTATTTATTTTTTGCCAGGTGTGATGAGTGTGTCAAGCTCAATGGGTTTTGGTGATTGTTAAGATCTGCAAAAATCAGCGTCTTTTTTTATTTTTAGGCAATGAGTTGCCCTGATTGGTATTTTTCGTAAAAGTATGTATACACACATCATCGCTCGTACTCATTGCACAATGTTGCTTTTATTGTCCATAGAGGCGATCAAAGAAAATGAAACTAAATAAAAAAAGTACATGTTTGGATCGGTCTGATGCCAGTGAACACATTGAGTGGTGGAAAGTAAAAGAATATTCATAAATGACTTAGTTATCATATTTACAATGAGTTTACAATTTTTGCAAAAATACCGTAAGTGAGGCATTTTTTTTTTATGCCTCAAGGACTAGGTGGCGCTGTATTTATAACTGAATTTTGTCATAGAGATACCTTCAGGCCTTGACTATAAATATACATTTCAAGTATGGGATTTTTTGGAGCATGTACCTGGGAGTTATTAAGCATAGCCTTCATTCACGATATTGCTTTTAATGTCCATAGAGGCTATCAAAAATACATAAAACTAAATGACAAAAATATGTATGTTTGGTTAGGTCTGATGCCAGTGAACATTTTGAGTGGTGGAAAGTAAAAGAATATTAATAAATTACTTCATGATCACACTGACAATGAGTTTACAATTTTTGTAAAAATACCGTAAGTGGGGTATTTTTTTTTCATGCCTCAAGGGCTAGGTGGCGCTGCATATATAACTGAATGTTGTCATAGAGATAGCTTCAGGCCTTGACTATAAAGATACATGTCAAGTTTGGGATTTTTTGGAGCATTTACCGGAGAGTTATTAAGCATATCATTTTTCATTGCGAAACACAAATTTTGATGCCCCGCCCTCATCATATAGTATTTAGAAAAGTCAAGATTTTTCTCCCTGTCGTTGGCTCAGGTCTTGACATAGCCCAGGTCAAGTCTGAAGTCAGTCGGATGAAACGTGTAGGAGAAGTGGGCAAAAGTATGCCCCCTGTAAATGTGCTAAAATCGTAAAAAATGGGACATTCGAAAATTCGTAGCTCACTTCCTGTTCATTTTAGCATATGGGTCCAAGAGACTTTTTTGTAGGTCTTGGGCTCCCTCATACACCTAAAAATTTTCGTAGATCTTGCTTAAACGTACAACCGGGGCTGCTTCATTAAAATTTTCTAGGGGGCGCTATTGAGTCATTTTTGTAAAAATAGCACAATCCAGGATAAAATATCGCTCATTTTGCCAGGCCAGATGTGTGTGCCAAGTTTCATGCATTTCTATACCGGTTTAGGCCCTCAAAATTGGTGTTGTTTTCTTGGCGAACAGCGCTTAGCCACGCCCACAGCGATTCGCGAAAACTCACAAACTTCGTGTTGTGACATCATGAAGACCGAAACCCTCATCTGAGTAAATATGAGGTAGGTGCAGTTAATATGGTTGGAGAAAAACATTGAAGAAAAATCGCAAGAAAAAAAATTGCCAGAAGGTGGCGCTATCAGTAAGATGAAATATAAGTTCGTAGATGTCTTAGGGGCTGGACTCTCATCAAATGTGTGAAATTTTGAGAAGATGACCTGGGTCAAGTAAAAGCAGCTTTTATTGCCACGAAAAATTACCAGACTTTGCGGCACCGTAGCGGCCACGCCCTTTGGCGAAAAGTTACAATATTTGGTGTGGGGCATGATCAACATCTTAAGGCTTGTCTGACCAATTTTCAACTGGATCCCTTCAAAGAGCTTGGCATAGTAGCTAAAAACGTAAAGTATGACATTTATTGTCACCACTAGGTGGCGCTATATATATAACAGAATTGTATCATATAGATGTTTTCAGGCCGTGACTATTAAGTTGCGTGAGAAGTTTGAGATTTTTTTTAGCTTGTTCATGGGAGTTATTCAGCATTTTGTCTTTCTGGACAAATTAAATTTTAAAATCAATATTTGATGCCCCGCCCCCGTCATATAGTATTCCAAAAAGTCAAGATATTTTGCCCAGTTGTTGTCTTGGGTCTTGAGATGATACATGGCAAGTTTGAAGTCAACTGGCTGAAAAATATTTGCAAAGGGGGAAAAAGTATGACCACAGTGAATGTGCCAAAATGGGCCAAAATTGGACATTCAAAAATTCATAGCTCACTTCCTGTACATTTTAGGAAATGGCTTCCACTGACTTTTTTGTGCGTCTCGGGGTGCTACACGTGCCTGGCAATTTTCGTAGCTCTAGGTCAAACGGGCCGGGATTGGTTTTTATTTTTCTACGCTAGGGGGCGCTATAGAGTCGCATTGTTATGGCAACGACATAATATCAAATTTTTCGCCGGGCCCGAAGAGACTGCAAAGTTTGGTGAGTTTTCGTAAATGTTTAGGCCCTCAAAAATGCGATCGTTTACGGAGAAGAAGAATAATTCTTACAAAAACAAGAGGGACCTCGCAGCGGTCGCTGCTCGGGCCCTAATAATAATAATAATTTTTACAAAAACAATAGGGACCTCGCAGCGGTCGCTGCTCGGGCCCTAACTAGAGCTGCGAGCAGCTATAAAGGGCCCTCGCAGCCCGGGCCACGTTGGAGTCCTTGCACGTTGGGGTACTTGCATGTTAGGGTACTGGCATGTTGGGGTACTGGCATATTGGAAGCAAAATTTCTTTGAAAATGGCATAATAAACGTTTACATGTAGAATATTTTTTTTGCCAGTGTGTGTCAAGCTCAACGGGTTTTGGTGATTGTTAAGACCTGCAAAAATCAGCGTCCTTTTTTATTTTTAGGCAATGAGTTGCCCTGATTGGTATTTTTTGTAAAAGTGTATATATACATCATCGCTCGTTGTACTCATTGCACAATGTTACTTTTATTGTCCAAAGGGGCAATCAAAAATGAATAAAACAAAATGGAAACGTACATACGTTTGGATCGGTGTGAAGCCAGTGAACAATTTGAGTGGTGGAAACTAAAAGAATATTCAGAAATGACTTAGTCATCACACTTAGAATGAGTTTACATTTTTTTGTACAAAATACCGTATGTGGGTTTTTTTTTTTTATATAAGCCTCAAGGGCTAGGTGGCGCTGTATTTATAACTGAATGTTGTCATCGAGATACCTTCAGGCCTTGATTATAAGCATACATGTCAAGTGTGGGATTTTTTTTGGAGCATGTACCGTAGGGTTATTAAGCATATCCTTCATTCACGATATTGCTTTTAATGTCCACAGAGGCTATCAAAAATAAATAAAAATATATATGTGTTTGGATAAGTCTGATGCCAGTGAACATTTTGAGTGGTGGAAACTAAAAGAATATTCATAAATGACTTAGTTATCACACTTAGAATGAGTTTACATTTTTTGTACAAAATACCGTATGTGGGGTATTTTTTTTTTATGCCTCAAGGGCTAGGTGGCGCTGCATATATAACTGAATGTTGTCATAGAGATAGCTTCAGGCCTTGACGATAAACATACATGTCAAGTTTGGGATTTTTTGGAGCATGTACCGGGGAGTTATTAAGCATATCCTTTTTCAGTGCGAAACACAAATTTTGATGCCCCGCCTTCATCATATAGTATTTCGAAAGGTCAAGATTTTTCCCCCTGTCGTTGGCTCAGGTCTTGACATGGTCCAGGTCAAGTCTTAACTCAGTCAGATGAAACGTGTAGGAGAAGTGGGCAAAAGTCTGCGCCCTGTGAATGTGCAAAAATTGTCAAAAATGGGACATTCAAAAATTCGTAGCGCACTTCCTGTTCATTTTAGCATATGGGTCCAAGAGACTTTTTTGTAGGTCTTGGGCTCCCTCATACACCTAAAAATATTCGTCGTTCTTGCTTAAACGTACAACCGGGGCTGCTTCGTTAAAAACTTCTAGGGGGCGCTATTGAGTCATTTTTGTAAAAATAGCACAATCAACAATAAAATATTGCTCATTTTACCAGGCCAGATGTGTGTGCCAAGTTTCATGAGTTTCTGTGCATGTTTAGACCCTCAAAACTGGCGTTGTTTTCTTGGCGAACAGCGCTTAGCCACACCCACAGCAATTCGCGAAAACTCACAAACTTCGTGTTGTGACATCATGAAGGCCGAAACCCTCATCTGAGCAAATATGAGGTAGGTCCAGTTAACGTGTTTGGAGAAAAACGTAGAAGAAAACTCGTAAGAAAAAAAATTGCCACTAGGTGGCGCTATCAGTTAGATGAAATATAAGTCAGTAGATGTCTTTCGGGCTGGACTCTCATCAAATGTGTGAAATTTTGAGAAGATAGGATCATCTCGGTCAAGTTAATGCAGCTTTTATTTTCACGAAAAATCTTCAGACTTTGCGTCACCGTAGCGGCCACGCCCTTTGGCGAAAAGTTACAATATTCGGTGTGGGGCATGATCAACATCTTAAGGCTTTTCTGACCAATTTTCAAATGGATCCCTTCAACAAGCTCAGCACAGTAGCTAAAAACGTAAAGTATGACATTTATTGTAACCACTAGGTGGCGCTATATGTATAACTGAATTTTATCATATAGATGTTTTCAGGCCGTGACTATTACGTTGCCTGAGAAGTTTGAGATTTTTTGGAGCTTGAACATGGGAGTTATTAAGCATTTGCTCTTTCTGGACAAATGAAATTTTAAAGGCAATATTTGATGCCCCGCCCCCGTCATATAGTATTTCAAAAAGGCAAGATGTTTTGCCCAGTTGTTCTCTCAGGTCTTGAGATGATAAATGCCAAGTTTGAAGTCAATTGGATGAAAAATGTTTGCAAAGAGGGAAAAAGCATGACCACAGTGAATGTGCCAAAATAGGCCAAAATTGGACATTAAAAAATTCATAGCTCACTTCCTGTACATTTTAGCTACATGGTCCCAATAGACTTTTTTGTGCGTCTTGGGGTGCTACACGTGCCTGCTGATTTTTGTTGCTCTAGCTCAAACGTGCCGGGCTTGGTTTTTATTTTTCTACGCTAGGGGGCGCTATCGAGTCGCATTGTTATGACGACTTAATAATATCAAATTTTTCGCCGGGCCTGAGGAGTGTGCAAAGTTCGGTGAGTTTTCGTGAATGTTTAGGTACCCAAAATCGCGATCGTTTGCGGAGAATAAAGAAGAAGAAGAAGAAGAATAATAATAACTAGAGCTGCGAGCAGCTATAAAGGGCCCTCGCAGCCCGGGCCACGTTGGGGTACTTGCACGTTGGGGTACTTGCACGTTGGGGTACTGGCACGTTGGGGTACTGGCAAGTTTAGGTACGGCACATTGGAAGCAGAATTTCTTTGAAAATGGCATGATAAACCTTGACATGTGGATTTTTTTTTTTTTGTAAAAATACCGTTAAGTTGGTGTATTTTTTTTTATGCCTCTAGGGCTAGGTGGCGCTGTATATATAATGGAATGTTGTCATAGGGATACCTTCAAGCCTTGACTCTAAACATACATGTCAAGTGTGGGATTTTTTTGGAGCATGTACCGTGGAGTTATTAAGCATATCCTTCATTCACGATATTGCTTTTAATGTCCATTAGAGGCTATCAAAAATAAATAAAAAAGTACATGTTTGGATAAGTCTAATGCCAGTGAACATTTTGAGTGGTGGAAAGTAAAAGAATATTCATAAATGACTTAGTTATCACACTTAGAATGAGTTTACATTTTTTGTACAAAATACCGTATGTGGGGTATTTTTTTGTTTTGCCTCAAGGGCGAGGTGGCGCTGCATATATAACTGAATGTTGTCATAGAGATACCTTCAGGCCTTGACGATAAACATACATGTCAAGTTTGGGATTTTTTGGAGCATGTATCGGGGAGTTATTAAGCATATCCTTTTTCAGTGCGAAACACAAATTTTGATGCCCCGCGCTCATCATATAGTATTTCCAAAAGTCAAGATTTTTCCGTCTGTTGTTGGCTCAGGTCTTGACATGGTCCAGGTCAAGTCATAAGTCAGTCGGATAAAACATGTAGGAGAAGTGGGCAAAAGTATGCCCCCTGAAAATGTGCAAAAATCGTCAAAAATGGGACATTCAAAAATTCGTACCTCACTTCCTGTTCATTTTAGCATATGGGTCCAAGAGACTTTTTTGTAGGTCTTTGGCTCCCTCATACACGTAAAAATTTTCGTAGATCTTGCTTAAACGTAGAATCGGGGCTGCTTCGTTAAAAATTTCTAGGGGGCGCTATTGAGTCATTTTTGTAAAAATAGTACAATCAACAATAAAATATTGTTCATTTTACCAGGCCAGATGTGTGTGCCAAGTTTCATGAGTTTCTGCGCATGTTTAGACCCTCAAAACTGGCGTTGTTTTCTTGGCGAACAGTGCTTAGCCACGCCCACAGCGATTCGCGAAAACTCACAAACTTCGTGTTGTGACATCATGAAGGCCGAAACCCTCATCTGAGCAAATATGAGGTTGGTCCAGTTAACGTGTTTGGAGAAAAATGTACAAGAAAATTCGTAAGAAAAAAAATTGCCACTAGGTGGCGCTATCAGTAAGATGAAATATAAGTTCGTAGATGTCTTAAGGGCTGGACTCTCATCAAATGTGTGAAATTTTGAGAAGATAGGATCATCTCGGTCAAGTTCATGCAGCTTTTATTGTCACGAAAAATTTTCGGACTTTGCGTCACCGTAGCGGCCACGCCCTTTGGCGAAAAGTTACAATATTCGGTGTGGGGCATGATCAACATCTTAAGGCTTTTCTGACCAATTTTCAACTGGATCCCTTCAACGAGCTCGGCACAGTAGCTAAAAACGTAAAGTATGACATTTATTGTTACCACTAGGTGGCGCTATATGTATAACTGAATTTTATCATATAGATGCTTTCAGGCCGTGACTATTACGTTGCCTGAGAAGTTTGAGATTTTTTGGAGCTTGAACATGGGAGTTATCACACTTAGAATGAGTTGACATTTTTTGTACAAAATACCGTATGTGGGGTATTTTTTTTTCACGCCTGAAGGGCTAGGTGGCGCTGCATATATAACTGAATTTTGTCATAGAGATACCTTCAGGCTTTGACTATAAACATACATGTCAAGTTTGGGATTTTTTGGAGCATGTACCGGGGAGTTATTAAGCATATCCTTTTTCAGTGCGAAACACAAAATTTGATGCCCCGCCCTCATCATATAGTATTTCCAAAAGTCAAGATTTTTCTGCCTGTAGTTGGCTCAGGTCTTGACATGGTCCAGGTCAAGTCTAAAGTCAGTCGGATGAAATGTGTAGGAGAAGTGGGCAAAAGTATGCCCCCTGAAAATGTGCAAAAATCGTCAAAAATGGGACATTCAAAAATTCATAGCTCACTTCCTGTTCATTTTAGCACATGGGTCCAAGAGACTTTTTTGTAGGTCTTGGACTCCCTCATACACCTAAAAATTTTCGTAGATCTTGCTTAAACGTACAATCGGGGCTGCTTCGTTAAAGATTTCTAGGGGGCGCTATTGAGTCATTTTTGTAAAAATAGGACAATACATGATAAAATATTGCTCATTTTGCCAGGCCAGATGTGTGTGCCAAGTTTCATGAGTTTCTGCGCATGTTTAGACCATCAAAACTAGCGTTGTTTTCTTGGCGAACAGTGCTTAGCCACGCCCACAGCGATTCGCGAAAACTCACAAACTTCGTGTTGTGACATCATGAAGGCCGAAACCCCCATCTGAGCAAATATGAGGTTGGTCCAGTTAACGTGTTTGGAGAAAAATGTACAAGAAAATTCGTAAGAAAAAAAATTGCCACTAGGTGGCGCTATCAGTTAGATGAAATATAAGTTCGTAGATGTATTTAGGGCTGGACTCTCATCAAATGTGTGAAATTTTGAGAAGATAGGATCATCTCGGTCAAGTTCATGCAGCTTTTATTGTCACGAAAAATCTTCAGACTTTGCGTCACCGTAGCGGCCACGCCCTTTGGCGAAAAGTTACAATATTCGGTGTGGGGCATCATCAACATCTTAAGGCTTTTCTGACCAATTTTCAACTGGATCCCTTCAACGAGCTCGGCACAGTAGCTAAAAACGTAAAGTATGACATTTATTGTTACCACTAGGTGGCGCTATATGTATAACTGAATTTTATCATATAGATGCTTTCAGGCCGTGACTATTACGTTGCCTGAGAAGTTTGAGATTTTTTGGAGCTTGAACATGGGAGTTATCACACTTAGAATGAGTTGACATTTTTTGTACAAAATACCGTATGTGGGGTATTTTTTTTTCACGCCTGAAGGGCTAGGTGGCGCTGCATATATAACTGAATTTTGTCATAGAGATACCTTCAGGCTTTGACTATAAACATACATGTCAAGTTTGGGATTTTTTGGAGCATGTACCGGGGAGTTATTAAGCATATCCTTTTTCAGTGCGAAACACAAAATTTGATGCCCCGCCCTCATCATATAGTATTTCCAAAAGTCAAGATTTTTCTGCCTGTAGTTGGCTCAGGTCTTGACATGGTCCAGGTCAAGTCTAAAGTCAGTCGGATGAAATGTGTAGGAGAAGTGGGCAAAAGTATGCCCCCTGAAAATGTGCAAAAATCGTCAAAAATGGGACATTCAAAAATTCATAGCTCACTTCCTGTTCATTTTAGCACATGGGTCCAAGAGACTTTTTTGTAGGTCTTGGACTCCCTCATACACCTAAAAATTTTCGTAGATCTTGCTTAAACGTACAATCGGGGCTGCTTCGTTAAAGATTTCTAGGGGGCGCTATTGAGTCATTTTTGTAAAAATAGGACAATACATGATAAAATATTGCTCATTTTGCCAGGCCAGATGTGTGTGCCAAGTTTCATGAGTTTCTGCGCATGTTTAGACTATCAAAACTAGCGTTGTTTTCTTGGCGAACAGTGCTTAGCCACGCCCACAGCGATTCGCGAAAACTCACAAACTTCGTGTTGTGACATCATGAAGGCCGAAACCCCCATCTGAGCAAATATGAGGTTGGTCCAGTTAACGTGTTTGGAGAAAAATGTACAAGAAAATTCGTAAGAAAAAAAATTGCCACTAGGTGGCGCTATCAGTTAGATGAAATATAAGTTCGTAGATGTATTTAGGGCTGGACTCTCATCAAATGTGTGAAATTTTGAGAAGATAGGATCATCTCGGTCAAGTTCATGCAGCTTTTATTGTCACGAAAAATCTTCAGACTTTGCGTCACCGTAGCGGCCACGCCCTTTGGCGAAAAGTTACAATATTCGGTGTGGGGCATCATCAACATCTTAAGGCTTTTCTGACCAATTTTCAACTGGATCCCTTCAACGAGCTCAGCACAGTAGCTAAAAACGTAAAGTATGACATTTATTGTAACCACTAGGTGGCGCTATATGTATAACTGAATTTTTTCATATAGGTGTTTTCAGGCCGTGACTATTACGTTGCCTGAGAAGTTTGAGATTTTTTGGAGCTTGTACATGGGAGTTATTCAGCATTTGCTCTTTCTGGACAAATGAAATTTTAAAGGCAATATTTGATGCCCCGCCCCCGTCATATAGTATTTCGAAAACGCAAGATTTTTTGCCTAGTTTTTCTCTTAAGTCTTGAGATGATAAATGCCAAGTTTAAAGTCAATGGGATGAAAAATGTTTGCATAGGGGGAAAAAGCATGACCACAGTGAATGTGCCAAAATAGGCCAAAATTGGACATTAAAAAATTCATAGCTCACTTCCTGTACATTTTAGGAAATGGCTTCCACTGACTTTTTTGTGCGTCTCGTAGTGCTACACGTGCCTGCCAATTTTCGTAGCTCTAGCTCAAACGGGCCGGGATTGGTTTTTATTTTTCTACGCTAGGTGGCGCTATAGAGTCGCGTTGTTATGACAACTACATAATATCAAATTTTTCGCCGGGCCCGAAGAGACTGCAAAGTTTGGTGAGTTTTCGTAAATGTTTAGGCCCTCAAAAATGCGATCGTTTACGGAGAAGAAGAAGAAGAAGAATAATAATAATTCTTACAAAAACAAGAGGGACCTCGCAGCGGTCGCTGCTCGGGCCCTAATAACTAGAGCTGCGAGCAGCTATAAAGGGCCCTCGCAGCCCGGGCCACGTTGGGGTCCTTGCACGTTGGGGTACTTGCACGTTAGGGTACTGGCACGTTGGGGTACTGGCATATTGGAAGCAAAATTTCTTTGAAAATGGCATAATAAACGTTTACATGTAGAATATTTTTTTTGCCAGTGTGTGTCAAGCTCAACGGGTTTTGGTGATTGTTATGACCTGCAAAAATCAGCGTCCTTATTTATTTTTAGGCAATGAGTTGCCCTGATTGGTATTTTTTGTAAAAGTGTATATATACATCATCGCTCGTTGTACTCATTGCACAATGTTACTTTTATTGTCCAAAGGGGCAATCAAAAATGAATAAAACAAAATGGAAACATACATACGTTTGGATCGGTGTGAAGCCAGTGAACAATTTGAGTGGTGGAAACTAAAAGAATATTCATAAATGACTTAGTTATCACACTTAGAATGAGTTTACATTTTTTGTAGAAAACACCGTATGTTTTTTTTTTTTTTTATATATTATGCCTCAAGGGCAAGGTGGCGCTGTATTTATAACTGAATGTTGTCATAGAGATACCTTCAGGCCTTGATTATAAGCATATATGTCAAGTGTGGGATTTTTTTTGGAGCATGTACCGTGGAGTTATTATGCATATCCTTCATTCACGATATTGCTTTTAATGTCCACAGAGGCTATCAAAAATAAATAAAAAAATATATATGTTTGGATAAGTCTGATGCCAGTGAACATTTTGAGTGGTGGAAACTAAAAGAATATTCATAAATGACTTAGTTATCACACTTAGAATGAGTTTACATTTTTTGTACAAAATACCGTATGTGGGGTATTTCTTTTTTATGCCTCAAGGGCTAGGTGACGCTGCATATATAACTGAATGTTGTCATAGAGATACCTTCAGGCCTTGACGATAAACATACATGTCAAGTTTGGGATTTTTTGGAGCATGTACCTGGGAGTTATTAAGCGTAGCCTTCATTCACGATATTGCTTTTAATGTCCATAGAGGCTATCAAAAATACATAAAACTAAATAACAAAAATATGTATGTTTGGTTAGGTCTGATGCCAGTGAACATTTTGAGTGGTGGAAAGTAAAAGAATATTCATAAATTACTTCGTGATCACACTGAGAATGAGTTTACAATTTTTGTAAAAATACCGTAAGTGGGGTATTTTTTTTTCATGCCTCAAGGGCTAGGTGGCGCTGCATATATAAGTGAATGTTGTCATAGAGATAGCTTCAGGCCTTGACTATAAACATACATGTCAAGTTTGGGATTTTTTGGAGCATGTACCGGAGAGTTATTAAGCATATAATTTTTCATTGCGAAACACAAGTTTTGATGCCCCGCCCTCATCATATAGTATTTAGAAAAGTCAAGATTTTTCTCCCTGTCGTTGGCTCAGGTCTTGACATAGCCCAGGTCAAGTCTGAAGTCAGTCGGATGAAACGTGTAGGAGAAGTGGGCAAAAGTATGCCCCCTGTAAATGTGCTAAAATCGTAAAAAATGGGACATTCAAAAATTCATAGCTCACTTCCTGTTCATTTTAGCATATGGGTCCAAGAGACTTTTTTGTAGGTCTTGGGCTCCCTCATACACCTAAAAATTTTCGTAGATCTTGCTTAAACGTACAACCGGGGCTGCCTCATTAAAATTTTCTAGGGGGCGCTATTGAGTCATTTTTGTAAAAATAGCACAATCCAGGATAAAATATCGCTCATTTTGCCAGGCCAGATGTGTGTGCCAAGTTTCATGCGTTTCTATGCCGGTTTAGGCCCTCAAAATTGGTGTGGTTTTCTTGGCGAACAGCGCTTAGCCACGCCCACAGCGATTCGCGAAAACTCACAAACTTCGTGTTGTGACATCATGAAGACCGAAACCCTCATCTGAGCAAATATGAGGTAGGTGCAGTTAATGTGGTTGGAGAAAAACATTGAAGTAAAATCGTAAGAAAAAAAATTGCCAGAAGGTGGCGCTATCAGTAAGATGAAATATAAGTTCGTAGATGTCTTAGGGGCTGGACTCTCATCAAATGTGTGAAATTTTGAGAAGATAGGATTACCTGGGTCAAGTAAAAGTAGCTTTTATTGCCACGAAAAATTACCAGATTTTGCGGCACCGTAGCGGCCACGCCCTTTGGCGAAAAGTTACAATATTCGATGTGGGGCATGATCAACATCTTAAGGCTTGTCTGACCAATTTTCAACTGGATCCCTTCAAAGAGCTTGGCACAGTAGCTAAAAACGTAAAGTATGACATTTATTGTCACCACTAGGTGGCGCTATATATATAACAGAATTGTATCATATAGATGTTTTCAGGCCGTGACTAGTAAGTTGCGTGAGAAGTTTGAGATTTTTTGGAGCTTGTTCATGGGAGTTATTCAGCATTTTGTCTTTCTGGACAAATTAAATTTTAAAATCAATATTTGATGCCCCGCCCCCGTCATATAGTATTCCAAAAAGTCAAGATATTTTGCCCAGTTGTTGTCTTGGGTCTTGAGATGATACATGGCAAGTTTGAAGTCAACTGGCTGAAAAATATTTGCAAAGGGGGAAAAAGTATGACCACAGTGAATGTGCCAAAATGGGCCAAAATTGGACATTCAAAAATTCATAGCTCACTTCCTGTACATTTTAGGAAATGGCTTCCACTGACTTTTTTGTGCGTCTCGGGGTGCTACACGTGCCTGGCAATTTTCGTAGCTCTAGGTCAAACGGGCCGGGATTGGTTTTTATTTTTCTACGCTAGGGGGCGCTATAGAGTCGCATTGTTATGGCAACTACATAATATCAAATTTTTCGCCGGGCCCGAAGAGACTGCAAAGTTTGGTGAGTTTTCGTAAATGTTTAGGCCCTCAAAAATGCGATCGTTTACGGAGAAGAAGAAGAAGAAGAATTCTTACAAAAACAAGAGGGACCTCGCAGCGGTCGCTGCTCGGGCCCTAATAATTTTTACAAAAACAATAGGGACCTCGCAGCGGTCGCTGCTCGGGCCCTAACTAGAGCTGCGAGCAGCTATAAAGGGCCCTCGCAGCCCGGGCCACGTTGGGGTCCTTGCACGTTGGGGTACTTGCACGTTGGGGTACTGGCACATTGGGGTACTGGCATATTGGAAGCAAAATTTCTTTGAAAATGGCATAATAAACGTTTACATGTAGAATATTTTTTTGCCAGTGTGTGTGTCAAGCTCAACGGGTTTTGGTGATTGTTAAGACCTGCAAAAATCAGCGTCCTTTTTTATTTTTAGGCAATGAGTTGCCCTGATTGGTATTTTTTTGTAAAAGTGTATATACACATCATCGCTCGTTGTACTCATTGCACAATGTTACTTTTATTGTCCAAAGGGGCAATCAAAAATGAATAAAACAAAATGGAAACGTACATACGTTTGGATCGGTGTGAAGCCAGTGAACAATTTGAGTGGTGGAAACTAAAAGAATATTCATAAATGACTTAGTTATCACACTTAGAATGAGTGTACATTTTTTGTACAAAATACCGTATGTGGGGTATTTTATTTTTTTTTATATAAGCCTCAAGGGCTAGGTGGCGCTGTATTTATAACTGAATGTTGTCATAGAGATACCTTCAGGCCTTGATTATAAGCATACATGTCAAGTGTGGGATTTTTTTTTGGAGCATGTACCGTGGAGTTATTAAGCATATCCTTCATTCACGATATTGCTTTTAATGTCCATAGAGGCTATCAAAAATAAATAAAAATATATATATGTTTGGATAAGTCTGATGCCAGTGAACATTTTGAGTGGTGGAAACTAAAAAAATATTCATAAATGACTTAGTTATCACACTTAGAATGAGTGTACATTTTTTGTACAAAATACCGTATGTGGGGTATTTTTTTTTCATGCCTCAAGGGCTAGGTGGCGCTGCATATATAACTGAATGTTGTCATAGAGATAACTTCAGGCCTTGACGATAAACATACATGTCAAGTTTGGGATTTTTTGGAGCATGTACCGGGGAGTTATCAAGCATATCCTTTTTCATTGTGAAACACAAATTTTGATGCCCCGCCCTCATCATATAGTATTTCGAAAAGTCAAAATTTTTCCCCCTGTCGTTGGCTCAGGTCTTGACATGGTCCAGGCCAAGTCTTAACTCAGTCGGATGAAACGTGTAGGAGAAGTGGGCAAAAGTCTGCCCCCTGTGAATGTGCAAAAATCGTCAAAAATGGGACATTCAAAAATTCGTAGCTCACTTCCTGTTCATTTTAGCATATGGGTACAAGAGACTTTTTTGTAGGTCTTGGGCTCCCTCATACACTTAAAAATATTCGGCGTTCTTGCTTAAACGTACAACCGGGGCTGCTTCGTTAAAAATTTCGAGGGGGCGCTATTGAGTCATTTTTGTAAAAATAGCACAATCAACAATAAAATATTGCTCATTTTACCAGGCCAGATGTGTGTGCCAAGTTTCATGAGTTTCTGTGCATGTTTAGACCCTCAAAACTGGCGTTGTTTTCTTGGCGAACAGCGCTTAGCCACGCCTACAGCAATTCGCGAAAACTCACAAACTTCGTGTTGTGACATCATGAAGGCCGAAACCCTCCTCTGAGCAAATATGAGGTAGGTCCAGTTAACGTGTTTGGAGAAAAACGTAGAAGAAAATTCGTAAGAAAAAAAATTCCCACTAGGTGGCGCTATCAGTTAGATGAAATGTAAGTTAGTAGATGTCTTTAGAGCTGGACTCTCATCAAATGTGTGAAATTTTGAGAAGATAGGATCATCTCGGTCAAGTTAATGCAGCTTTTATTTTCACGAAAAATCTTCAGATTTTGCGTCACCGTAGCGGCCACGCCCTTTGACGAAAAGTTACAATATTCGGTGTGGGGCATGATCAACATCTTAAGGCTTTTCTGACCAATTTTCAAATGGATCCCTTCAACAAGCTCAGCACAGTAGCTAAAAACGTAAAGTATGACATTTATTGTAACCACTAGGTGGCGCTATATGTATAACTGAATTTTGTCATATAGATGTTTTCAGGCTGTGACTATTACGTTGCCTGAGAAGTTTGAGATTTTTTGGAGCTTGAACATGGGAGTTATTAAGCATTTGCTCTTTCTGGACAAATGAAATTTTAAAGGCAATATTTGATGCCCCGCCCCCGTCATATAGTATTTCAAAAAGGCAAGATGTTTTGCCCAGTTGTTCTCTCAGGTCTTGAGATGATAAATGCCAAGTTTGAAGTCAATTGGATGAAAAATGTTTGCAAAGGGGGAAAAAGCATGACCACAGTGAATGTGCCAAAATAGGCCAAAATTGGACATTAAAAAATTCATAGCTCACTTCCTGTACATTTTAGCTACATGGTCACAATAGACTTTTTTGTGCGTCTCGGGTGCTACACGTGCCTGCCAATTTTCGTTGCTCTAGCTCAAACGTGTCGGGCTTGGTTTTTATTTTTCTACGCTAGGGGGCGCTATAGAGTCGCGTTGTTATAACGACTTCATAATATCAAATTTTTCGCCGGACCTGAGGAGTGTGCAAAGTTTGGTGAGTTTTCGTGAATATTTAGGTACCCAAAATCGCGATTGTTTGCGGAGAATAAAGAATAATAATAATAATAATAATAATAATAATAATAATAATAATAATAATAATAATAATAATAATAATAATAATAATTTTTACAAAAACAATAGGGACCTCGCAGCGGTCGCTGCTCGGGCCCTAATAATAATTTTTACAAAAACAATAGGGACCTCGCAGCGGTCGCTGCTCGGGCCCTAACTAGAGCTGCGAGCAGCTATAAAGGGCCCTCGCAGCCCGGGCCACGTTGGGGTACTTGCACGTTGGGGTACTGGCACATTGGAAGCAGAATTTCTTTGAAAATGGCATGATAAACGTGGATTTTTTTTTTTTTTTTTGCCAGGTGTGATGAGTGTGTCAAGCTCAATGGGTTGTGGTGATTGTTAAGATCTGCAAAAATCAGCGTCTTTTTTTTATTTTTAGGCAATGAGTTGCCCTGATTGGTATTTTTCGTAAAAGTATATATACACGCATCATCGCTCGTACTCATTGCACAATGTTGCTTTTATTGTACATAGAGGCGATCAAAAAATAAATAAAACTAAATAAAAAATACGTATGTTTGGATCGGTCTGATGCCAGTGAACATATTGAGTGGTGGAAAGTAAAAGAATATTCATAAATGACTTAGTTATCACACTTACAATGAGTTTACAATTTTTGCAAAAATACCGTAAGTGAGGCATTTTTTTTTTATGCCTCAAGGACTAGGTGGCGCTGTATTTATAACTGAATTTTGTCATAGAGATAGCTTCAGGCCTTGATTATATGCATACATTTCAAGTATGGGATTTTTTGGAGCATGTACCTGGGAGTTATTAAGCATAGCCTTCATTCACGATACTGCTTTTAATGTCCATAGAGGCTATCAAAAATACATAAAACTAAATAACAAAAATATGTATGTTTGGTTAGGTCTGATGCCAGTGAATATTTTGACTGGTGGAAGGTAAAAGAATATTCCTAAATGACTTAGTTATCACACTTAGAATGAGTTTACATTTTTTGTACAAAATACCGTAAGTGGGGTATTTTTTTTTCATGCCTCAAGGGCTAGGTGGCGCTGCATATATAACTGAATGTTGTCATAGAGATACCTTCAGGCCTTGACGATAAACATACATGTCAAGTTTGGGATTTTTTGGAGCATGTATCGGGGAGTTATTAAGCATATCCTTTTTCAGTGCGAAACACAAATTTTGATGCCCCGCCCTCATCATATAGTATTTCCAAAAGTCAAGATTTTTCCGTCTGTTGTTGGCTCAGGTCTTGGCATGGTCCAGGTTAAGTCATAAGGCAGTCGGATAAAACGTGTAGGAGAAGTGGGCAAAAGTATGCCCCCTGAAAATGTGCAAAAATCGTCAAAAATGGGACATTCAAAAATTCGTAGCTCACTTCCTGTTCATTTTAGCATATGGGTCCAAGAGACTTTTTTGTAGGTCTTTGGCTCCCTCATACACGTAAAAATTTTCGTAGATCTTGCTTAAACGTACAATCGGGGCTGCTTCGTTAAAATTTTCTAGGGGGCGCTATTGAGTCATTTTTGTAAAAATAGCACAATCAACAATAAAATATTGTTCATTTTACCAGGCCAGATGTGTGTGCCAAGTTTCATGAGTTTCTGCGCATGTTTAGACCCTCAAAACTGGCGTTGTTTTCTTGGCGAACAGTGCTTAGCCACGCCCACAGCGATTCGCGAAAACTCACAAACTTCGTGTTGTGACATCATGAAGGCTGAAACCCTCATCTGAGCAAATATGAGGTTGGTCCAGGTAACGTGTTTGGAGAAAAAATGTACAAGAAAATTCGTAAGAAAAAAAATTGCCACTAGGTGGCGCTATCAATAAGATGAAATATAAGTTCGTAGATGTCTTTAGGGCTGGACTCTCATCAAATGTGTGAAATTTTGAGAAGATAGGATCATCTCGGTCAAGTTCATGCAGCTTTTATTGTCACGAAAAATCTTCAGACTTTGCGGCACCGTAGCGGCCACGCCCTTTGGCGAAAAGTTACAATATTCGGTGTGGGGCATGATCAACATCTTAAGCCTTTTCTGACCAATTTTCAAATGGATCCCTTCAACAAGCTCAGCACAGTAGCTAAAAACGTAAAGTATGACATTTATTGTAACCACTAGGTGGCGCTATATGTATAACTGAATTTTATCATATAGATGTTTTCAGGCCGTGACTATTACGTTGCCTGAGAAGTTTGAGATTTTTTGGAGCTTGAACATGGGAGTTATTAAGCATTTGCTCTTTCTGGACAAATGAAATTTTAAAGACAATATTTGATGCCCCGCCCCCATCATATAGTATTTCGAAAAGGCAAGACTTTTTGCCCAGTTGTTCTCTCAGGTCTTGAGATGATAAATGCCAAGTTTGATGTGAATTGGATGAAAAATGTTTGCAGAGGGGGAAAAAGCATGACCACAGTGAATGTGCCAAAATAGGCCAAAATTGGACATAAAAAAATTCATAGCTCATTTCCTGTACATTTTAGCTACATGGTCCCAATAGACTTTTTTGTGCGTCTCGGGGTGCTACACGTGCCTGCCAATTTTCGTTGCTCTAGCTCAAACGTGCCAGGCTTGGTTTTTATTTTTCTACGCTAGGGGGCGCTATAGAGTCGCGTTGTTATGACGACTTCATAATATCAAATTTTTCGCCGGGCCTGAGGAGTGTGCAAAGTTCGGTGAGTTTTCGTGAATGTTTAGGTACCCAAAATCGCGATCGTTTACGGAGAAGAATAATAATAATAATAATAATAATAATAATAATAATAATAATAATAATAATCCGATCGAAAAACAATAGGGACCTCGCAGCGGTAGCTGCTCGGGCCCTAACTAGAGCTGCGAGCAGCTATAAAGGGCCCTCGCAGCCCGGGCCACGTTGGGGTCCTTGCACGTTGGGGTACTTGCACGTTGGGGTACTGGCACGTTGGGGTACTGGCATATTGGAAGCAAAATTTCTTTGAAAATGGCATAATAAACGTTTACATGTAGAATATTTTTTTGCCAGTGTGTGTGTCAAGCTCAACGGGTTTTGGTGATTGTTAAGACCTGCAAAAATCAGCGTCCTTTTTTATTTTTAGGCAATGAGTTGCCCTGATTGGTATTTTTTTGTAAAAGTGTATATACACATCATCGCTCGTTGTACTCATTGCACAATGTTACTTTTATTGTCCAAAGGGGCAATCAAAAATGAATAAAACAAAATGGAAACGTACATACGTTTGGATCGGTGTGAAGCCAGTGAACAATTTGAGTGGTGGAAACTAAAAGAATATTCATAAATGACTTAGTTATCACACTTAGAATGAGTTTAATTTTTTTTGTACAAAATACCGTATGTGGGTTTTTTTTTTTATATAAGCCTCAAGGGCTAGGTGGCGCTGTATTTATAACTGAATGTTGTCATCGAGATACCTTCAGGCCTTGATTATAAGCATACATGTCAAGTGTGGGATTTTTTGGGGAGCATGTACCGTGGAGTTATTAAGCATATCCTTCATTCACGATATTGCTTTTAATGTCCACAGAGGCTATCAAAAATAAATAAAAATATATATATGTTTGGATAAGTCTGATGCCAGTGAACATTTTGAGTGGTGGAAACTAAAAGAATATTCATAAATGACTTAGTTATCACACTTAGAATGAGTTTACATTTTTTGTACAAAATACCGTATGTGGGGTATTTTTTTTTTATGCCTCAAGGCCTAGGTGGCGCTGCATATATAACTGAATGTTGTCATAGAGATAGCTTCAGGCCTTGACAATAAACATACATGTCAAGTTTGGGATTTTTTGGAGCATGTACCGGGGAGTTATTAAGCATATCCTTTTTCAGTGCGAAACACAAATTTTGATGCCCCGCCTTCATCATATAGTATTTCGAAAGGTCAAGATTTTTCCCCCTGTCGTTGGCTCAGGACTTGACATGGTCCAGGTCAAGTCTTAACTCAGTCAGATGAAACGTGTAGGAGAAGTGGGCAAAAGTCTGCCCCCTGTGAATGTGCAAAAATTGTCAAAAATGGGACATTCAAAAATTCGTAGCTCACTTCCTGTTCATTTTAGCATATGGGTCCAAGAGACTTTTTTGTAGGTCTTGGGCTCCCTCATACACCTAAAAATATTCGTCGTTCTTGCTTAAACGTACAACCGGGGCTGCTTCGTTAAAAACTTCTAGGGGGCGCTATTGAGTCATTTTTGTAAAAATAGCACAATCAACAATAAAATATTGCTCATTTTACCAGGCCAGATGTGTGTGCCAAGTTTCATCAGTTTCTGTGCATGTTTAGACCCTCAAAACTGGCGTTGTTTTCTTGGCGAACAGCGCTTAGCCACGCCTACAGCAATTCGCGAAAACTCACAAACTTCGTGTTGTGACATCATGAAGGCCGAAACCCTCCTCTGAGCAAATATGAGGTAGGTCCAGTTAACGTGTTTGGAGAAAAACGTAGAAGAAAATTCGTAAGAAAAAAAATTGCCACTAGGTGGCGCTATCAGTTAGATGAAATGTAAGTTAGTAGATGTCTTTAGAGCTGGACTCTCATCAAATGTGTGAAATTTTGAGAAGATAGGATCATCTCGGTCAAGTTAATGCAGCTTTTATTGTCACGAAAAATCTTCAGACTTTGCGTCACCGTAGCGGTCACGCCCTTTGGCGAAAAGTTACAATATTCGGTGTGGGGCATCATCAACATCTTAAGGCTTTTCTGACCAATTTTCAACTGGATCCCTTCAACGAGCTCAGCACAGTAGCTAAAAACGTAAAGTATGACATTTATTGTAACCACTAGGTGGCGCTATATGTATAACTGAATTTTGTCATATAGATGTTTTCAGGCCGTGACTATTACGTTGCCTGAGAAGTTTGAGATTTTTTGGAGCTTGTACATGGGAGTTATTCAGCATTAGCTCTTTCTGGACAAATGAAATTTTAAAGGCAATATTTGATGCCCCGCGCCCGTCATATAGTATTTCGAAAAGGCAAGATTTTTTGCCCAGTTGTTCTCTCAGGTCTTGAGATGATAAATGCCAAGTTTGAAGTCAATTGGATGAAAAATGTGTGCAAAGGGGGAAAAAGCATGACCACAGTGAATGTGCCAAAACAGGCCAAAATTGGACATTAAAAAATTCATAGCTCACTTCCTGTACATTTTAGCTACATGGTCCCAATAGACTTTTTTGTGCGTCTCGGGGTGCTACACGTGCCTGCCAATTTTCGTTGCTCTAGCTCAAACGTGCCGGGCTTGGTTTTTATTTTTCTATGCTAGGGGGCGCTATAGAGTCGCGTTGTTATAACGACTTCATAATATCAAATTTTTCGCCGGACCTGAGGAGTGTGCAAAGTTCGGTGAGTTTTCGTGAATATTTAGGTACCCAAAATCGCGATTGTTTGCGGAGAATAAAGAAGAAGGATAATAACTAGAGCTGCGAGCAGCTATAAAGGGCCCTCGCAACCCGGGCCACGTTGGGGTATTTGCACGTCGGGGTCCTGGCATGTTGGGGTACTGTCAAATAGGAAACCATCTAAATTGTAAACGTTTTTGCCATGCTTTGTGTTTGTAAAGTTTCATGGAAAGGACAAAAATGATGCACAATTAACAAAATAAAATCAAAATGGATTGTCATATGGCAATATAGAATACTTTTTGAATATATTAGGCATGCCTGCCAATATTGACACATCCAGCTGAATCATATAATCGGAAAGACTTCACAAAAATGTCTAGAGGGCGCTATTGAGCCATTTATTACAAATTGCACAACAAATCTCTAAATAAAATATTCATGTTCCAGACAGGTCTGGTGTGTGTGCAAAGTTTTGTGAGTTTTCGCCCATATTTAGACTCTCAAAAAAGCATTTTTCTTCACAAACAATGCATGGCTACAGCAAAGGCGTGTGACAAAATAAAAAAATTCAATAACTTTTCATCTTAAATATCTTAAGATGAAACACGCCAAAGAATGAAGACGATCTGATAAGTTCTGTTGAAAATATGACCCCTATAAAAGGCCCCAAAAAATGGCAGACTTCCTGTTTGATTCAGCATATGGCTTTAGAAACCTTTTTGTAAGTCTTAGGCTGATACGTATCCCAATTTTTACAAATCTAGCTGAATCATAAAATACAAAACATTTGCAAAAGCTTCATAAAAATGTCTAGAGGGTGCTATTGAACCATTTATTGCAAATTGAATAAGAAATCTCTAAAATATTCATGCTTATGACAAGCCTGATGTGTGTGTAAAGTTTCATGAGTTTTTGCACGTTTAGACCCAAAAAAAGCAGCATTTTACTTGACAAACAATGCATCACCATGACAACGGCGTGCGACAAAATAAATAACTTTCGATAACTTTTCATCTTCAACATCTTAAGATGAATCACACCAAGTTTGGAGATGATCGGATAAACTCTGTAGGAGGAGTTCGTTAAAATAAGACCCCTATGAAATGGCCCAAAAAATGGCAACACGTTCCAAAGTAAATCAAAATGGCGGACTTCCTGTTCGGTTTAGCATATGGTTCAAAAAGAGTTTTTTGTACTTTGAGGGCTGTTACATATGTCTTCAAATTTTGGTAACTCTAGGTGAAATGTACAGCCGGGAATGCTTCATTAAGTAAGAATTTTGAAACACAAAATTTGATGCCTCGCCTCTGGCGGACTTCCTGTTAGGTTTAGCATATGGCACCAACAGGCTTTTTTGTAGATCATAGTCTGTTACATATGTGTACCAATTTTCGTAGCTCTCGATTAAACAACCGGGAATGCTTCGTTAAAGAGGAGTTTTTTAGCTCAAAATGTGATGCCCGGCCCCTGGGGGACTTCCTGTTGGGTTTAGCACATAGCACCAAGAGACTTTTTTGTACATTGTGGGCTGTTACATATGTCTACAAATTTTCGTAGCTCTAGCTGCTTCGTACAACTGGGAATTCTTCTTTAAGAAGAATTTTTTTTCTAAGGCAAACAAGTGCATGCCACGGCAACAGCGTGCGATGAAATAAAAAGCTTTCAATAACTTTTCATCTTCAACATCTTAAGATGAATCACACCAAGTTTGAAGATGATGGGATAAACTCTGTAGGAGGAGTTCGTTAAAATAAGACCCCTATGAAATGGCCAAAAAAATGGCAACACGTTCCAAAGTAAATCAAAATGGTGGACTTTCTGTTAGGTTTAGCACATGGTTCAAAAAGAGTTTTTTGTACCTTGAGGGCTGTTACATATGTCTTCAAATTTTGGTAACTCTAGGTGAAACGTACAGCCGGGAATGCTTCTTTAATTAAGAATTTTGAAACGCAAAATTAGATGCCCCGCCTCTGGCGGACTTCCTGTTGGGTTTAGCATATGGCACCAAAGACTTTTTTGTAGATCATAGTCTGTTACATATGTTTACCAATTTTCGTAGCTCTAGGTTAAACGTACAACCGGCAATACTATGTTAAGTAAGAATTTTGAAACTCTAAATTTGATGCCCCGCCGCCGTCATATAGTATGTCAAAAACTTTAGATTTTTTACCATGGTGTTGTCCCAGGTGTTGAGATGGTACATCCCAAGTTTGAACTCAATTGGGTTAACCGTGTAGGAGAAGTGGGCAAAAGTATGACCCCAGTAAATGTGCAAAAATGGGCCAAAATTGGACATTCAAATGATCACACCTCACTTCCTGTCTATTTTAGGGTACAACTATCAAAGAGGTTTTTGTTCATCTGGATGTGCTACAGGTGGCACACAATTTTCGTAGCCGTAGGACAATCGTAGCGGGACAGGGATCCGTTAAACCTATGTAGGTGGCGCTACAGAGCCATTTTTCTGTTATCATGTATGGCGACTTTAAAATATCAAATTTTTCGCCAGGCCTGATGTGCGTGTAAAGTTTGGTGAGTTTTCGTTCACGTTTAGTGTCTCAAAAATGCGATTGTTTGCGGAGAAGAAAAATAAGAATAACTAGAGCTGCGAGCAGCTATAAAGGGCCCTCGCAACCCGGGCCACGTTGGGGTACTTGCACGTCGGGGTACTGGCACGTTGGGGTACTGTCAAATAGGACAAGCACCATCTAAAATGTTTTTGACAAGCCTTGTGTGTGCAAAGTTGAATCAAAACGCAAAATATGGTGCGCAATTCCCAAAATAAATTCAAAATGGCGGACTTCCTTTTAGGTTTAGCATACGGCTACCGAATACTTTTTGTAGGTCTTAAGCTAATAGGTATGCCTCCCAGTTTTCACAAATCTAGGTCAAGTCATCTTTAGTTGTGTATCGCTTGAATCATACAATTGGAAATGCTCCATAAAAATGCATAGAGGGCGCTATTGAGCACAACGTTGGGTTACTTGCACGTCAGGGTACTGGCACGTTGGGGTACTGTTACATGGAACAAGGAGCATTTAAAATGTTAGTTTTTTCCATGCCTTGTCTGTGCAAAGTTTAATGAAAAAGGCCAAAAATGATGTATAATTCCCAAAAAAAATCAAAATAGCGGACTTCCTCTTTGGTTTGGCAAATGGCTACATAATACTTTTTTGTAGGTCTAGCATAATCATACAATCGGAAATGCTTCATAAAAATGTCTAGAGGGCGCTATTTATTGCAAATTGCACAATAAATCTCTGAAAATTCATGTTCATGACAAGTCTGATGTGTTTGCAAAGTTTCATGAGTTTTCATGTGTATAAAAAAAAAAAAAAACAGCACTTGACAAACAATGCATTGCTATGGCAACAGCGTGCTACAAAATAAAAAACTTTCGATTACTTTGCATCTTAAACATCTTAAGATGAAACACACCAAGTTTGAAGACAGTCGGATAAATTTTGTAGGAGGGGTTTGTTAAAATATGACCCCTGAAAAAGGCCACAAAAAATGGCAACAAATCCCATCATAAATCAAAATGGCAGACTTCCTGTTTGGTTTAGCACATGGTTCCAAGAGACTTTTTTGTACATCATGGGCTCTTATGTAGGCCTGCAAATTATCATAGCGCTAGGTGAAACGTACAACCGGGAATGCTTCGTAAAAGAGGAGTTTTTTAGCTCAAAATGTGATGCCCGGCCCCTGGGGGACTTCCTGTTGGGTTTAGCACATGGCACCAAGAGACTTTTTTGTACATCCTGGGCTGTTACATATGTCTACAATTTTTCGTCGCTCTAGCTGCTTCGTACAACTGGGAATGCTTCATTAAGAAGGATTTTTTTCCTTTGCAAAAAGTGCATGCCACGACAACAGCGTGCGACGAAATAAAAAGCTTTCAATAACTTTTCATCGTCAACATCTTAAGATGAATCACACCAAGTTTGAAGATGATCGGATAAACTCTGTAGGAGGAGTTCGTTAAAATAAGACCCCTATGAAATGGCCAAAAAAATGGCAACATGTTCCAAAGTAAATCAAAATGGCAGACTTCCTGTTAGGTTTAGCATATGGTTCAAAAAGAGTTTTTTGTACCTCGAGGGCTGTTACATATGTCTTCAAATTTTGGTCACTCTAGGTGAAACGTACAGCCGGAAATGCTTCATTAAGTAAAAATTTTGAAATGCAAAATTTGATGCCCTGCCTCTGGCGGACTTCCTGTTAGGTTTAGCATATGGCACCAACAGGCTTTTTTGTAGATCATAGTCTTTTACATATGTGTACTAATTTTCGTAGCTCTAGATTAAACGTATAACCGGCAATACTTCAGATGAAACATGCCAAAGAATGAAGACAATCTGATAAGTTTTGTAGAAAATATGAGGCCTATAAAAGGCCCCCAAAAAATGGCTACAAATAGCAAAGTAAATCAAAATGCCGGACTTCCTGTTTGGCTTAGCATATGGTTCTAAAAGACTTTTTTGTACATCGTGGGCTCTTATGTATGCCTCCAAATTATCATAGCGCTAGGTGAAAGGTACAACCGGGAATGCTTCGTTAAAGAAGAGTTTTTTAGCTCAAAAAGTGATGCCCGGCCCTTGCGGGACTTCCTGTTGGGTTTAGCACAAAGCAGCAAGAGACTTTTTTGTACATCGTGGGCTGTTACATATGTCTACAAATTTTCGTAGCTCTAGCTGCTTCGTACAACTGAGAATTCTTCATTAAGAAGAATTTTTTTCCTTTGCAAACAAGTGCATGCCACGACAACAGCGTGCAGCGAAATAAAAAGCTTTCAATAACTTTTCATCTTCAACATCTTAAGATGAATCACACCAAGTTTGAAGATGATCGGATAAACTCTGTAAGAGGAGTTCGTTAAAATAGGACCCCTATGAAATGGCCAAAAAAATGGGAACACGTTCCAAAGTAAATCAAAATGGTGGACTTTCTGTTAGGTTTAGCATATGGTTCAAAAAGAGTTTTTTGTACCTTGAGGGCTGTTACATATGTCTTTAAATTTTGGTAACTCTAGGTGAAACGTACAGCCGGGAATGCTTCATTAAGTAAGAATTTTGAAACTCAAAATTTGATGCCCCGCCTCTGGCGGACTTCCTGTTGGGTTTAGCATATGGCACCAACAGACTTTTTTGTAGGTCATAGTCTGTTACATATGTGTACCAATTTTCGTAGCTCTAGGTTAAACATACAACCGGCAATACTACGTTTAGTAAGAGTTTTGAAACTCTAAATTTGATGCCCCACCGCCGTCATATAGTATGTCGAAAACTTTAGATTTTTTACCATGGTGTTGTCCCAGGTGTTGAGATGGTACATCCCAAGTTTGAACTCAATTGGGTTAACCGTGTAGGAGAAGTGGGCAAAAGTATGACCCCAGTAAATGTGCAAAAATGGGCCAAAATTGGACATTCAAATGATCACACCTCACTTCCTGTCTATTTTAGGGTACACACATCAAAGAGGTTTTTGTTCATCTGGATGTGCTACAGGTGCCACACAATTTTCATAGCCGTCGGACAATCGTAGCGGGCCAGGGATCTGTTTAACCTATGTAGGTGGCGCTATGGAGCCATTTTTCTGTTATCACCTATGGCGACTTTAAAATATCAAATTTTTCGCCAGGCCTGACGTGTGTGTAAAGTTTGGTGAGTTTTCGTTCACGTTTAGTGTCTCAAAAATGTGATTGTTTGCGGAAAAGAATAATAACAAAAAATAACTAGAGCTGCGAGCAGCTATAAAGGGCCCTCGCAACCCGGGCCACGTTGGGGTATATGCAAGTCGGGGGACTTGCACGTTGGGGTACTGTTAAATAGACAAGGACCATGGAAAATAGAAATGCATTTGCCGTGCCTTGTGTGTAAAAAGGTGCAGTAAAAGGCCAAAAATGATGCGCAATTCCCAAAATAAATTCAAAAGTGTGGACTTTCTGATGTGTGTGCAAAGTTTCATGAAAAGTCGCTCGTTTGATATTCAAAACCAGCATCTGTTTATTTGAAAACATTGCATGGCACAGAGATGGTGTGTGATCAAATAAAAAGCTTTTTGATGACTCTTAATGTGGTGTCGCTGTGCAACACATATGTATTCATGACATAGTGAAGTATTGTGACAGTTTTGTAGGGTCCAGCAAACAGTAAATGTGTGACAGTTATTCAAGAAAAAAATGTAGCTTTGAAGCAGGCTAACCAATGACATCATCTAAAGGGGAAAAAAGCACATGAGCAAGCATAGGTATAAGTAGAGGAGAAAAAGAGATGAAAGAAGTGCGAGAGATGGAACAGGAGAGGAATGCAGCTGTTTATGTATAGCTGTTGTAACAGGACAGATTAAATAACACTTTAACCTGGGGTTAACAGCGCCCTAGGACAGATAAACTCTTTAGTGTAAAAGTTTTCTGGGACAGATGAATCCCTTGGAGTCAAAAAGTTAGGGTTAGCACATAGTCTGTCTTAGGATAATGTAACCTCCATGGATGAATTAGTCCTAGGACGCTTTGACCTGCGGGCTAAAACTTCAGGGGGGTTAACCTGTCCTGTTATATTGTGATCATCGTCTTCGTGCATGTCCTCAGTGGCTTCTTCTGTCTGTGTGGCAGCATTTGATACATCTGTAGAACAAAAAAGAATGAAGAATCATGTTAGATCTGTGAAGCTTGGTTGTCTTAGGTGTAGTTTACAGAACAGTCGTGTGCATATTTTTAGCATGGTAGTGTCTTAATACAAATGCATATTATGTAATGCACTGTATATGGATATTACAGACGTAATATTTGACGGTGATCTTATATTCATAGTTTTTGCCCGTTAATAAATAATATAGCTAGTAAGTAATAAGACACGCAAAAATGGTATAGTTGAATCCGCTGGGTCAAAAAGCAATGTTTTAGGATTGTGTGATGAAATGATGAATAAAAGTAAGGATACGACAGGTACATAAATGGTTATGTAAGTGTCAAATTTGGCATGGTGTGTCCAGATACATGCAGGATAAGTATAAAATATTATGGTGTGTGATTGATTTTTTCTTAGTAAAAATTAGTATTGTAAAGGTCAAGTCACAGTATGTCCAAAAAATTTAAAAAAAAAAAATCTATGGTATAGAAACATCATAATCAGGGGCAAAGACATAAACATAATAATAGTAATTAATAACGATAGAATTTAAATACAATCTTTTCCATGAATATGTCAGTTATTTTGAGAAGATACAGAAAAAAAAGAACTTTGAAGTGTCTATCAGTGGATGAAAGAGGGCAAGATCGCAGCATAGCTACATGATATCAGTCACATTTGAAAGTAATCAAGTGTAGTATGTATTCACATTATATACATTGAGAAATTGCGGCTCAATAATCAGTCAGTGTTTTAGTTAACAGTCCAATGTTACCTTCAAGATATTCCTAACAGAAAAAAAGGAACGTGCATTAACAAAAAAATGTAAAAATGTCCATTGTCAAACATGTCATTCATTATACACAATGTGTAGGATGGGGATGCTTGCTGTGTTAGTGTTTGTGTGTCTTCCATGTCATATAGCTTACCATCACGGACAAATGCATCACATGCATCCTTTATATCCAATGCAGTCTGGAGTTCTTTCACAAGCTTGGTTTTGAAGTCTATCTGTTTTTCAAGTGCTCGATTGACTCGAGTCACATGGACTAGTTGGTTCATTTGGGAATGAAGATCAAGGCTGCGCTGGTATAAGTCGTTGCGACTGAAAGCATGATCAATGCATGCATACTGTAATGACAAAGCATTCAATGAAAATCAGTCATGTTAGATTCCATGATTCTAAATAGCAGAGGTAACGTGTTGGTGCAAAACGTTGTGGTCGTGTTGCATGTTACTCAATGGCTGTGTGTGTCAAAACGAGTTTATTTGAAAGAATATACAAATATATACACACGGACATATATATTTATACAGTATAACAGTGCCGCATGTATTGGTTTTAAGGAAAGAGTTGAAAAGCAGTGTTCAGAAAAAAGCATAAGACGCACAAAGTACCATTTCACTACATGTAATAAGTTGTCAAGTAGACATGTGAATTAAGTGGTTAAGATAGTGGCTACTGTGCAAGTAAGCTTCAATTGTCTCTAAAAGGTTAGCATATGTGTTCTACATGATATCAATGGCTAGACGTGCTCGTGGAGAAACATTACAAACAGAAAAACACACTAAAGGTGCCTTTAACAAACCTGTTAATAAATGAGAACTTAATACATATATGTATGGCATACTGTATATGATTGAGAAAGTTGTCCTGTTTAGTTTATGTATTGTATACTTACGGAAAAAAGTTGGCAATCTTTGCGTATGGAGATGATTAGAGGGTCTTTATCAAAAGAGAATTTGCTTGTTGATTTGTTCATGTTCTGTAGAAAAGCAAAGGAGTAGAAATAAATACAGTATCATACTTCATAAACATACAAGAAATTTGTAGCTGTATTAACCATTGTTGGTATTTGAAGTGATAATTTAGGAATAGAAGTGTAGTGATTGCAGAATTTATAGAGTGCTTACCTTGTATGACTTTGTAGATGGAAATGTCTTTTGTTGAAAGAGCTCTTTGTTGTCTACTATATATGCAAGGACAAGCATAAGTAGGTGTGGTTATGAAGTACTTGACCATTGAAATAAAGCAGTGGTATCAAATGTATGGACCGTGGTTTGGCTCAGGCCTGCAAAGGGGTTTAATGTGGCACAAGAGATAATCTTGTAAGGTACAAAAAATAATAATAATATAATAGGTATGCCTCTGAGTTTTCACAAATCTAGGTCAAGTCAAGTCATCTTTAGTTATTTTGCGCTTGAATCATCCAATCGGAAATGCTCCATAAAAAATGTATAGAGGGTGCGATTTATTGCAAATTGCACAAGAAATCGCTAAAAATTCATGTTAATGACAAGTCTGATGTGTGTGCAAAGTTTCACGAGTTTTCACACATGTATAGATAAAAAAAAACAAAGCAGCACTTTACTTGGCAACCAATGCATCGCTATAGCAGCAGCGTGCGACAAAATAAAAAACTTTCGATAAATTTGCATCTTAAACATCTTAAGATGAAACACACCAAGTTTGAACACGGTCGGATGAATTTTGTAGGAGGAGTTAAAATATGACCCCTAAAAAAGGCCACGAAAAAAGTCTACAAATCCCATCATAAATCAAAATGGCGGACTTCCTGTTTGGTTTAGCACATGGTTCCAAGAGACTTTTTTGTACATCGTGGGCTCTTATGTATGCCTCTAAATTATCATAGCGCTAGGTGAAACGTACAACCGGGAATGCTTCGTTAAAGAGGAGTTTTTTAGCTCAAAATGTGATGCCCGGCCCCTACGGGACCTCCTGTTGGGTTTAGCACATGGCACCAAGAGACTTTTTTGTACATCGTGGGCTGTTACATTTGTCTCCAAATTTTCGTAGCTCTAGCTGCTTCGTACAACTGGGAATGCTTCATTAAGAAGTAATTTTTTCCTTTGCAAACTGTGCAGGCCACGGCAACAGCGTGCGACAAAATAAAAAGCTTTCAATAACTTTTCATCTTCAACATCTTAAGATGAATCACACCAAGTTTGGAGATGATCGGATAAACTCTGTAGGAGGAGTTCGTTAAAATAAGACCCCTATGAAATGGCCCAAAAAATGGCAACACGTTCCAAAGTAAATCAAAATGGCGGACTTCCTGTTCGGTTTAGCATATGGTTCAAAAAGAGTTTTTTGTACCTTGAGGGCTGTTACATATGTCTTCAAATATTGGTAACTCTAGGTGAAATGTACAGCCGGGAATGCTTCATTAAGTTAGAATTTTGAAACACAAAATTTGATGCCTCGCCTCTGGCGGACTTCCTGTTAGGTTTAGCATATGGCACCAACAGGCTTTTTTGTAGATCATAGTCTGTTACATATGTGTACCAATTTTCGTAGCTCTAGATTAAACGTACCACCGGCAATGCTTCGTTAAGTAAGAATTTTGAAACTGTAAATTTGATGCCCCGCCACCGTCATATAGTATGTCAAAAACTTTAGATTTTTTTACCATGATGTTGTCCCAGGTGTTGAGATGGTACAGCCCAAGTTTGAAGTCAATCGGGTTAACCGTGTAGGAGAAGCGGGCAAAAGTATGACCCCTGTAAATGTGCAAAAATGGGCCAAAATTGGACATTCAAATACTCATACCTCACTTCCTGTCTATTTTAGGGTACACATATCAAAGAGGTTTTTGTTCATCTGGATGTGCTACAGGTGCCACACTATTTTCGTAGCCATAGGACAATCGTAGCGGGACAGGGATCCGTTAAACCTATGTAGGTGGCGCTACAGAGCCATTTTTCTGTTATCATGTATGGCGACTTTAAAATATCAAATTTTTCGCCAGACCCGATCTGCGTGTAAAGTTTGGTGAGTTTTCGTTCATGTTTAGTGCCTCAAAAATGTGGTTGTTTGCGGAAAAGAATAATAACAAAGAAGAAGAAGAATAATAATAACTAGAGCTGCGAGCAGCTATAAAGGGCCCTCGCAACCCGGGCCACGTTGGGGTATATGCAAGTCGGGGGACTTGCACGTTGGGGTACTGTTAAATAGACAAGGACCATGGAAAATAGAAATGCATTTGCCGTGCCTTGTGTGTAAAAAGGTGCAGTAAAAGGCCAAAAATGATGCACAATTCCCTAAATAAATTCAAAAGTGTGGACTTTCTGATGTGTGTGCAAAGTTTCATGAAAAGTCGCTCGTTTGATATTCAAAACCAGCATCTGTTTATTTGAAAACATTACATGGCACAGAGATGGTGTGTGATCAAATAAAAAGCTTTTTGATGACTCTTAATGTGGTGTCGCTGTGCAACACATATGTATTCATGACATAGTGAAGTATTGTGACAGTTTTGTAGGGTCCAGCAAACAGTAAATGTGTGACAGTTATTCAAGAAAAAATGTAGCTTTGAAGCAGGCTAACCAATGACATCATCTAAAGGGGAAAAAAGCACATGAGCAAGCATAGGTATAAGTAGAGGAGAAAAAGAGATGAAAGAAGTGCAAGAGATGGAACAGGAGAGGAATGCAGCTGTTTATGTATAGCTGTTGTAACAGGACAGATTAAATAACACTTTAACCTGGGGTTAACAGCGCCCTAGGACAGATAAACTCTTTAGTGTAAAAGTTTTCTGGGACAGATGAATCCCTTGGGGTCAAAGAGTTTGGGTTAGCACATAGTCTGTCTTAGGATAATGTAACCTCCATGGATGAATTAGTCCTAGGACGCTTTGACCTGCGGGCTAAAACTTCAGGGGGGTTAACCTGTCCTGTTATATTGTGATCATCGTCTTCGTGCATGTCCTCAGTGGCTTCTTCTGTCTGTGTGGCAGCATTTGATACATCTGTAGAACAAAAAAGAATGAAGAATCATGTTAGATCTGTGAAGTTTGGTTGTCTTAGGTGTAGTTTACAGAACAGTCGTGTGCATATTTTTAGCATGGTAGTGTCTTAATACAAATGCATATTATGTAATGCACTGTATATGGATATTACAGACGTAATATTTGACGGTGATCTTATATTCATAGTTTTTGCCCGTTAATAAATAATATAGCTAGTAAGTAATAAGACACGCAAAAATGGTATAGTTGAATCCTCTGGGTCAAAAAGCAATGTTTTAGGATTGTGTGATGAAATGATGAATAAAAGTAAGGATACGACAGGTACATAAATGGTTATGTAAGTGTAAAATTTGTCATGGTGTGTCCAGATACATGCAGGATAAGTATAAAATATTATGGTGTGTGATTGATTTTTTCTTAGTAAAAATTAGTATTGTAAAGGTCAAGTCACAGTATGTCCAAAAATATTTTTAAAAAAAATCTATGGTATAGAAACATCATAATCAGGGGCAAAGACATAAACATAATAATAGTAATTAATAATGATAGAATTTAAATACAATCTTTTCCATGAATATGTCAGTTATTTTGAGAAGATACAGAAAAAAAAGAACTTTGAAGTGTCTATCAGTGGATGAAAGAGGGCAAGATCACAGCATAGCTACATGATATCAGTCACATTTGAAAGTAATCAAGTGTAGTATGTATTCACATTATATACATTGAGAAATTGCGGCTCAATAATCAGTCAGTGTTTTAGTTAACAGTCCAATGTTACCTTCAAGATATTCCTAACAGAAAAAAAGGAACGTGCATTAACAAAAAAATGTAAAAATGTCCATTGTCAAACATGTCATTCATTATACACAATGTGTAGGATGGGGATGCTTGCTGTGTTAGTGTTTGTGTGTCTTCCATGTCATATAGCTTACCATCACGGACAAATGCATCACATGCATCCTTTATATCCAATGCAGTCTGGAGTTCTTTCACAAGCTTGGTTTTGAAGTCTATCTGTTTTTCAAGTGCTCGATTGACTCGAGTCACATGGACTAGTTGGTTCATTTGGGAATGAAGATCAAGGCTGCGCTGGTATAAGTCGTTGCGACTGAAAGCATGATCAATGCATGCATACTGTAATGACAAAGCATTCAATGAAAATCAGTCATGTTAGATTCCATGATTCTAAATAGCAGATCTAACGTGTTGGTGCAAAACGTTGTGGTCGTGTTGCATGTTACTCAATGGCTGTGTGTGTCAAAACGAGTTTATTTGAAAGAATATACAAATATATACACACGGACATATATATTTATACAGTATAACAGTACCGCATGTATTGGTTTTAAGGAAAGAGTTGAAAAGCAGTGTTCAGAAAAAAGCATAAGACGCACAAAGTACCATTTCACTACATGTAATAAGTTGTCAAGTAGACATGTGAATTAAGTGGTTAAGATAGTGGCTACTGTGCAAGTAAGCTTCAATTGTCTCTAAAAGGTTAGCATATGTGTTCTACATGATATCAATGGCTAGACGTGCTCGTGGAGAAACATTACAAACAGAAAAACACACTAAAGGTGCCTTTAACAAACCTGTTAATAAATGAGAACTTAATACATATATGTATGGCATACTGTATATGATTGAGAAAGTTGTCCTGTTTAGTTTATGTATTGTATACTTACGGAAAAAAGTTGGCAATCTTTGCGTATGGAGATGATTAGAGGGTCTTTATCAAAAGAGAATTTGCTTGGTGATTTGTTCATGTTCTGTAGAAAAGCAAAGGAGTAGAAATAAATACAGTATCATACTTCATAAACATACAAGACATTTGTAGCTGTATTAACCATTGTTGGTATTTGAAGTGATAATTTAGGAATAGAAGTGTAGTGATTGCAGAATTTATAGAGTGCTTACCTTGTATGACTTTGTAGATGGAAATGTCTTTTGTTGAAAGAGCTCTTTGTTGTCTACTATATATGCAAGGACAAGCATAAGTAGGTGTGGTTATGAAGTACTTGACCATTGAAATAAAGCAGTGGTATCAAATGTATGGACCGTGGTTTGGCTCAGGCCTGCAAAGGGGTTTAATGTGGCACAAGAGATAATCTTGTAAGGTACAAAAAATAATAATAATATAATAGGTATGCCTCTGAGTTTTCACAAATCTAGGTCAAGTCAAGTCAAGTCATCTTTAGTTATTTCGCGCTTGAATCATCCAATCGGAAATGCTCCATAAAAAATGTATAGAGGGTGCGATTTATTGCAAATTGCACAAGAAATCTCTAAAAATTCATGTTAATGACAAGTCTGATGTGTGTGCAAAGTTTCACGAGTTTTCACACATGTATAGATAAAAAAAAAAAAAGCAGCACTTTACTTGGCAACCAATGCATCGCTATAGCAGCAGCGTGCGACAAAATAAAAAACTTTTGATAAATTTGCATCTTCCTGTTGGGTTTAGCACATGGCACCAAGAGACTTTTTTGTACATCGTGGGCTGTTACATTTGTCTCCAAATTTTCGTAGCTCTAGCTGCTTCGTACAACTGGGAATGCTTCATTAAGAAGTAATTTTTTCCTTTGCAAACTGTGCATGCCACGGCAACAGCGTGCGACAAAATAAAAAGCTTTCAATAACTTTTCATCTTCAACATCTTAAGATGAATCACACCAAGTTTGGAGATGATCGGATAAACTCTGTAGGAGGAGTTCGTTAAAATAAGACCCCTATGAAATGGCCCAAAAAATGGCAACACGTTCCAAAGTAAATCAAAATGGCGGACTTCCTGTTCGGTTTAGCATATGGTTCAAAAAGAGTTTTTTGTACCTTGAGGGCTGTTACATATGTCTTCAAATATTGGTAACTCTAGGTGAAATGTACAGCCGGGAATGCTTCATTAAGTTAGAATTTTGAAACACAAAATTTGATGCCTCGCCTCTGGCGGACTTCCTGTTAGGTTTAGCATATGGCACCAACAGGCTTTTTTGTAGATCATAGTCTGTTACATATGTGTACCAATTTTCGTAGCTCTAGATTAAACGTACCACCGGCAATGCTTCGTTAAGTAAGAATTTTGAAACTGTAAATTTGATGCCCCGCCACCGTCATATAGTATGTCAAAAACTTTAGATTTTTTACCATGATGTTGTCCCAGGTGTTGAGATGGTACAGCCCAAGTTTGAAGTCAATCGGGTTAACCGTGTAGGAGAAGCGGGCAAAAGTATGACCCCTGTAAATGTGCAAAAATGGGCCAAAATTGGACATTCAAATACTCATACCTCACTTCCTGTCTATTTTAGGGTACACATATCAAAGAGGTTTTTGTTCATCTGGATGTGCTACAGGTGCCACACAATTTTCGTAGCCATAGGACAATCGTAGCGGGACAGGGATCCGTTAAACCTATGTAGGTGGCGCTACAGAGCCATTTTTCTGTTATCATGTATGGCGACTTTAAAATATCAAATTTTTCGCCAGACCCGATCTGCGTGTAAAGTTTGGTGAGTTTTCGTTCATGTTTAGTGCCTCAAAAATGTGGTTGTTTGCGGAAAAGAATAATAACAAAGAAAAAGAAGAAGAAGAAGAAGAATAACTAGAGCTGCGAGCAGCTATAAAGGGCCCTCGCAACCCGGGCCACGTTGGGGTACTTGCACGTCGGGGTACTGGCACGTTGGGGTACTGTCAAATAGGACAAGACCATCTAAAATGTTTTTGACAAGCCTTGTGTGTGCAAAGTATAATCAAAACGCAAAATATGGTGTGCAATTCCCAAAATAAATTCAAAATGGTGAACTTCCTTTTAGGTTTAGCATACGGCTACAGAATACCTTTTGTAGGTCTTAAGCTAATAGGTATGCCTCCCAGTTTTCATAAATCTTGGTCAAGTCATCTTTAGTTGTGTATCGCTTGAATCATACAATTGGAAATGCTCCATAAAAATGCATAGAGGGCGCTATTGAGCACAACGTTGGGTTACTTGCACGTCAGGGTACTGGCACGTTGGGGTACTGTTACATGGAACAAGGACCATTTAAAATGTTATTTTTTTCCATGGCTTGTCTGTGCAAAGTTTAATGAGAAAGGCCAAAAATGATGTATAATTCCCAAAATAAAATCAAAATAGCGGACTTCCTCTTTGGTTTGGCAAATGGCTACATAATACTTTTTTGTAGGTCTAGCATAATCATACAATCGGAAATGCTTCATAAAAATGTCTAGAGGGCGCTATTTATTGCAAATTGCACAATAAATCTCTAAAAATTCATGTTCATGACAAGTCTGATGTGTTTGCAAAGTTTCATGAGTTTTCATGTGTATAAAAAAAAAAAAAAAAAAGCAGCACTTGACAACTGTTACATGGAACAAGGACCATTTAAAATGTTAGTTTTTTCCATGCCTTGTCTGTGCAAAGTTTAATGAAAAAGGCCAAAAATGATGTATAATTCCCAAAATAAAATCAAAATAGCGGACTTCCTCTTTGGTTTGGCAAATGGCTACATAATACTTTTTTGTAGGTCTAGCATAATCATACAATCGGAAAGGCTTCATAAAAATGTCTAGAGGGCGCTATTTATTGCAAATTGCACAATAAATCTCTGAAAATTCATGTTCATGACGAGTCTGATGTGTTTGCAAAGTTTCATGAGTTTTCATGTGTATAAAAAAAAAAAGCAGCACTTGACAAACAATGCATTGCTATGGCAACAGCGTGTTACAAAATAAAAAACTTTCGATTACTTTGCATCTTAAACATCTTAAGATGAAACACACCAAGTTTGAAGACAGTCAGATAAATTTTGTAGGAGGGGTTCGTTAAAATATGACCCCTGAAAAAGGCCACAAAAAATGGCAACAAATCCCATCATAAATCAAAATGGCAGACTTCCTGTTTGGTTTAGCACATGGTTCCAAGAGACTTTTTTGTACATCGTGGGCTCTTATGTATGCCTGCAAATTATCATAGCGCTAGGTGAAACGTACAACCGGGAATGCTTCGTTAAAGAGGAATTTTTTAGCTCAAAATGTGATGCCCGGCCCCTGGGGGACTTCCTGTTGCGTTTAGCACATGGCACCAAGAGACATTTTTGTACATCCTGGGCTGTTACATATGTCTACAATTTTTCGTCGCTCTAGCTGCTTCGTACAACTGGGAATGCTTCATTAAGAAGGATTTTTTTCCTTTGCAAAAAGTGCATGCCACGATAACAGCGTGTGACGAAATAAAAAACTTTCAATAACTTTTCATTTTCAACATCTTAAGATGAATCACACCAAGTTTGAAGATGATCGGATAAACTCTGTAGGAGCAGTTTGTTAAAATATGACTCCTATGAAATGGCCAAAAAAAAATGGCAACACATTCCAAAGTAAATCAAAATGGCGGACGTCCTGTTAGGTTTAGCATATGGTTCAAAAAGAGTTTTTTGTACCTCGAGGGCTGTTATATACCTCTACAAATTTTGGTAACTCTAGGTGAAACGTACAGCCGGGTATGCTTTGTTAAAGAGGAGGTTTTTTTAGCTCAAAATGTGATGCCCGGCCCCTGGGGGACTTCCTGTTGGGTTTAGCACAGGGCACCAAGAGACTTTTTTGTACATCTTGGGCTGTTACATATGTCTACAAATTTTCGTAGCTCTAGCTGCTTCGTACAACTGGCAATGCTTCTTTAAGGATACTTTTTTTCCTTTGCAAACAGTGCATGCCATGACAACAGCGTGCGACGAAATACAAAGCTTTCAATAACTTTTCATCTTCAACATCTTAAGATGAATCACACCAAGTTTGAAGATGATCGGATAAACACTGTAGGAGGAGTTCGTTAAAATAAGACCCCAATGAAATGGCCAAAAAAATGGCAACACGTTCCAAAATAAATCAAAATGGTGGACTTCCTGTTAGGTTTAGCATATGGTTCAAAAAGAGTTTTTTGTAGGTCATAGTCTGTTACATATGTGTACCAATTTTCGTAGCTCTAGATTAAACGTACAACCGGCAATGCCTCGTGAAGTAAGAATTTTTAAACTCTAAATTTGATGCGCCGCCGCTGTCATATAGTATATCAAAAACTTTTCATTTTTCACAATGATGTTGTCCCAGGTGTTGAGATGGTACATCCCAAGTTTGAAGTCAATCGGGTTAACCGTGTAGGAGAAGCGGGCAAAAGTATGACCCCTGTAAATATGCAAAACTGGGCCAAAATTGGACATTTAAATACTCATACCTCACTTTCTGTCTATTTTAGGGTACACACTTCAAAGAGGTTTTTGTTCATTGGGATGTGCTACAGGTGCCACACAATTTTCATAGCCGTCGGACAATCGTAGCAGGACAGGGATCCGTTTAACCTATGTAGGGGGCGCTAAGGAGCCATTTTTCTGTTATCATGTATGGCGACTTTAAAATATCAAATTTTTCGCCAGGCCTGATGTGCGTGTAAAGTTTGGTGAGTTTTCGGTCACGTTTAGTGTCTCAAAAATGCGATTGTTTGCGGAGAATAATAATAATAATAATAATAATAATAAGAATTCCTACAAAAACAATAGGGCCTCGCAGCGGCACCGCCGCCGCCGCTGCTCGGGCCCTAATAAGAATTCCTTCAGGAACAATAGGGACCTCGCAGCGGTCGCTGCTCGGGCCCTAATAATAAGAATTCCTTCAGAAACAATAGGGACCTCGCAGCGGTCGCTGCTCGGGCCCTAATAAGAATTCCTTCAGGAACAATAGGGACCTCGCAGCGGTCGCTGCTCGGGCCCTAATAAGAATTCCTTCAGGAACAATAGGGACCTCGCAGCGGTCGCTGCTCGGGCCCTAACTAGAGCTGCGAGCAGCTATAAAGGGCCCTCGCAACCCGGGCCACGTTGGGGTATTTGCACGTCGGGGTACTGGCATGTTGGGGTACTGTCAAATAGGAAACCATCTAAATTTTAAACGTTTTTGCCATGCTTTGTGTTTGTAAAGTTTCATGGAAAGGCCAAAAATGATGCACAATTAACAAAATAAAATCAAAATGGATTGGCACATGGCTATATAGGATACTTTTTGAATATATTAGGCATGCCTGCCAATATTCACACATCTAGCTGAATCATATAATCGGAAAGACTTCATAAAAATGTCTAGAGGGCGCTATTGAAGCATTTATTGCAAATTTAATAAGAAATCTCTAAAATATTCATGCTTATGACAAGCCTGATGTGTGTGTAAAGTTTCATGAGTTTTTGCACATGTTTAGACCAAAAAAAAAAAGCAGCATTTTACTTGGCAAACAATGCATCGCCATGAAACGGCGTGCGACAAAATAAATAACTTTCGATAACTTTGTATCTTAAACATCTTAAGATGAAGCACACCAAGTTTGAAGACAGTCGGATAAATTTTGTAGGAGGAGTTCGTTAAAATATGACCCCTAAAAAAGGCCACAAAAAATGGCTACAAATCCCAACGTAAATCAAAATGGCGGACTTCCTGTTTGGTTTAGCAGATGGTTCCAAGAGACTTTTTTGTACATCGTGGGCTCTTATGTATGCCTCTAAATTATCATAGCGCTAGGTGAAACGTACAACCGGGAATGCTTCGTTAAAGAGGAGTTTTTTACCTCAAAATGTGATGACCGGCCCCTACGGGACTTCCTGTTGGGTTTAGCACATGGCACCAAGAGACTTTTTTGTACATCGTGGGCTGTTAAATTTGTCTCCAAATTTTCGTAGCTCTAGCTGCTTCGTACAACTGGGAATGCTTTATTAAGAGGGAATTTTTTCCTTTGCAAACTGTGCATGCCACGGCAACAGCGTGCGACGAAATAAAAAGCTTTCAATAACTTTTCATCTTCAACATTTTAAGATGACTCACACCAAGTTTGGAGATGATCGGATAAACTCTGTAGGAGGAGTTCGTTAAAATAAGACCCCTATGAAATGGCCCAAAAAATGGCAACACGTTCCAAAGTAAATCAAAATGGCGGACTTCCTGTTCGGTTTAGCATATGGTTCAAAAAGAGTTTTTTGTACCTTGAGGGCTGTTACATATGTCTTCAAATGTTGGTAACTCTAGGTGAAATGTACAGCCGGGAATGCTTCATTAAATAAGAATTTTGAAACACAAAATTTGATGCCTCGCCTCTGGCGGACTTCCTGTTAGGTTTAGCATATGGCACCAACAGGCTTTTTTGTAGATCATAGTCTGTTACATATGTGTACCAATTTTCGTGGCTCTCAATTAAACGTACCACCGGCAATGCTTTGTTAAGTAAGAATTTTGAAACTGTAAATTTGATGCCCCGCCACCGTCATATAGTATGTCAAAAACTTTAGATTTTTTACCATGATGTTGTCCCAGGTGTTGAGATGGTACAGCCCAAGTTTGAAGTCAATCGGGTTAACCGTGTAGGAGAAGCGGGCAAAAGTATGACCCCTGTAAATGTGCAAAAATGGGCCAAAATTGGACATTCAAATACTCACACCTCACTTCCTGTCTATTTTAGGGTACACATATCAAAGAGGTTTTTGTTCATCTGGATGTGCTACAGGTGCCACACAATTTTCGTAGCCATAGTACAATCGTAGCGGGACGGGGATCCGTTAAACCTATGTAGGTGGCGCTACAGAGCCATTTTTCTGTTATCATGTATGGCGACTTTAAAATATCAAATTTTTCGCCAGGCCCGATCTGCGTGTAAAGTTTGGAGAGTTTTCGTTCATGTTTAGTGCCTCAAAAATGTGGTTGTTTGCGGAAAAGAATAATAACAAAGAAAAAGAAGAAGAAGAAGTAACCACTAGGTGGCGCTATATGTATAACTGAATTTTATCATATAGATGTTCTCAGGCCGTGACTATTACGTTGCCTGAGAAGTTTGAGATTTTTTGGAGCTTAAACATGGGAGTTATTCAGCATTTGCTCTTTCTGGACAAATGAAATTTTAAAGGCAATATTTGATGCCCCGCCCCCGTCATATAGTATTTCAAAAAGGCAAGATGTTTTGCCCAGTTGTTCTCTCAGGTCTTGAGATGATAAATGCCAAGTTTGAAGTCAATTGGATGAAAAATGTTTGCAAAGGGGGAAAAAGCATGACCACAGTGAATGTGCCAAAATAGGCCAAAATTGGACATTAAAAAATTCATAGCTCACTTCCTGTACATTTTAGCTACATGGTCCCAATAGACTTTTTTGTGCGTCTCGGGGTGCTACACGTGCCTGCCAATTATTGTTTCTCTAGCTCAAACGTGCCGGGCTTGGTTTTTATTTTTCTACGCTAGGGGGCGCTATCGAGTCGCATTGTTATGACGACTTAATAATATCAAATTTTTCGCCGGACCTGAGGAGTGTGCAAAGTTCGGTGAGTTTTCGTGAATGTTTAGGTACCCAAAATCGCGATCGTTTGCGGAGAATAAAGAAGAAGAATAATAATAATAATAATAATAATAATAATAATAATAATAATAATAATAATAATTTTTACAAAAACAATAGGGACCTCGCAGCGGTCGCTGCTCGGGCCCTAACTAGAGCTGCGAGCAGCTATAAAGGGCCCTCGCAGCCCGGGCCACGTTGGGGTCCTTGCACGTTGGGGTACTTGCACGTTGGGGTACTGGCACGTTGGGGTACTGGCATATTGGAAGCAAAATTTCTTTGAAAATGGCATAATAAACGTTTACATGTAGAATATTTTTTTGCCAGTGTGTGTGTCAAGCTCAACGGGTTTTGGTGATTGTTAAGACCTGCAAAAATCAGCGTCCTTTTTTATTTTTAGGCAATGAGTTGCCCTGATTGGTATTTTTTTGTAAAAGTGTATATACACATCATCGCTCGTTGTACTCATTGCACAATGTTACTTTTATTGTCCAAAGGGGCAATCAAAAATGAATAAAACAAAATGGAAACGTACATACGTTTGTATCGTTGTGAAGCCAGTGAACAATTTGAGTGGTGGAAACTAAAAGAATATTCATAAATGACTTAGTTATCACACTTAGAATGAGTGTACATTTTTTGTACAAAATACCGTATGTGGGGTATTTTTTTTTATTTTTTATATAAGCCTCAAGGGCTAGGTGGCGCTGTATTTATAACTGAATGTTGTCATAGAGATACCTTCAGGCCTTGATTATAAGCATACATGTCAAGTGTGGGATTTTTTTTGGAGCATGTACCGTGGAGTTATTAAGCATATCCTTCATTCACGATATTGCTTTTAATGTCCATAGAGGCTATCAAAAATAAATAAAAATATATATATGTTTGGATAAGTCTGATGCCAGTGAACAATTTGAGTGGTGGAAACTAAAAGAATATTCATAAATGACTTAGTTATCACACTTAGAATGAGTGTACATTTTTTGTACAAAATACCGTATGTGGGGTATTTTATTTATTTTTTTATATAAGCCTCAAGGGCTAGGTGGTAAATGTGCAAAAATTGGCCAAAATTGGACATTTAAATACTCATATCTCACTTCCTGTCTATTTTAGGGTACACACATCAAAGAGGTTTTTGTTCATCTGGATGTGCTACAGGTGCCACACAATTTTCATAGCCGTCGGACAATCGTAGCGGGCCAGGGATCTGTTTAACCTATGTAGGTGGCGCTATGGAGCCATTTTTCTGTTATCACCTATGGCGACTTTAAAATATCAAATTTTTCGCCAGGCCTGACGTGTGTGTAAAGTTTGGTGAGTTTTCGTTCACGTTTAGTGTCTCAAAAATGTGATTGTTTGCGGAAAAGAATAATAACAAATAAAAAGAAGAATAATAAGAATTCCTTGAAAAACAATAGGGACCTCGCAGCGGTCGCTGCTCGGGCCCTAACTAGAGCTGCGAGCAGCTATAAAGGGCCCTCGCAACCCGGGCCACGTTGGGGTACTTGCACGTCGGGGTACTGGCACGTTGGGGTACTGTCAAATAGGACAAGACCATCTAAAATGTTTTTGACAAGCCTTGTGTGTGCAAAGTATAATCAAAACGCAAAATATGGTGTGCAATTCCCAAAATAAATTCAAAATGGTGGACTTCCTTTTAGGTTTAGCATACGGCTACAGAATACCTTTTGTAGGTCTTAAGCTAATAGGTATGCCTCCCAGTTTTCATAAATCTTGGTCAAGTCATCTTTAGTTGTGTATCGCTTGAATCATACAATTGGAAATGCTCCATAAAAATGCATAGAGGGCGCTATTGAGCACAACGTTGGGTTACTTGCACGTCAGGGTACTGGCACGTTGGGGTACTGTTACATGGAACAAGGACCATTTAAAATGTTATTTTTTTCCATGGCTTGTCTGTGCAAAGTTTAATGAGAAAGGCCAAAAATGATGTATAATTCCCAAAATAAAATCAAAATAGCGGACTTCCTCTTTGGTTTGGCAAATGGCTACATAATACTTTTTTGTAGGTCTAGCATAATCATACAATCGGAAATGCTTCATAAAAATGTCTAGAGGGCGCTATTTATTGCAAATTGCACAATAAATCTCTAAAAATTCATGTTCATGACAAGTCTGATGTGTTTGCAAAGTTTCATGAGTTTTCATGTGTATAAAAAAAAAAAAAAAAAGCAGCACTTGACAACTGTTACATGGAACAAGGACCATTTAAAATGTTAGTTTTTTCCATGCCTTGTCTGTGCAAAGTTTAATGAAAAAGGCCAAAAATGATGTATAATTCCCAAAATAAAATCAAAATAGCGGACTTCCTCTTTGGTTTGGCAAATGGCTACATAATACTTTTTTGTAGGTCTAGCATAATCATACAATCGGAAAGGCTTCATAAAAATGTCTAGAGGGCGCTATTTATTGCAAATTGCACAATAAATCTCTGAAAATTCATGTTCATGACGAGTCTGATGTGTTTGCAAAGTTTCATGAGTTTTCATGTGTATAAAAAAAAAAAGCAGCACTTGACAAACAATGCATTGCTATGGCAACAGCGTGTTACAAAATAAAAAACTTTCTATTACTTTGCATCTTAAACATCTTAAGATGAAACACACCAAGTTTGAAGACAGTCGGATAAATTTTGTAGGAGGGGTTCGTTAAAATATGACCCCTGAAAAAGGCCACAAAAAATGGCAACAAATCCCATCATAAATCAAAATGGCAGACTTCCTGTTTGGTTTAGCACATGGTTCCAAGAGACTTTTTTGTACATCGTGGGCTCTTATGTATGCCTGCAAATTATCATAGCGCTAGGTGAAACGTACAACCGGGAATGCTTCGTTAAAGAGGAATTTTTTAGCTCAAAATGTGATGCCCGGCCCCTGGGGGACTTCCTGTTGCGTTTAGCACATGGCACCAAGAGACATTTTTGTACATCCTGGGCTGTTACATATGTCTACAATTTTTCGTCGCTCTAGCTGCTTCGTACAACTGGGAATGCTTCATTAAGAAGGATTTTTTTCCTTTGCAAAAAGTGCATGCCACGATAACAGCGTGTGACGAAATAAAAAACTTTCAATAACTTTTCATTTTCAACATCTTAAGATGAATCACACCAAGTTTGAAGATGATCGGATAAACTCTGTAGGAGCAGTTTGTTAAAATATGACTCCTATGAAATGGCCAAAAAAAAATGGCAACACATTCCAAAGTAAATCAAAATGGCGGACGTCCTGTTAGGTTTAGCATATGGTTCAAAAAGAGTTTTTTGTACCTCGAGGGCTGTTATATACCTCTACAAATTTTGGTAACTCTAGGTGAAACGTACAGCCGGGTATGCTTTGTTAAAGAGGAGGTTTTTTTTAGCTCAAAATGTGATGCCCGGCCCCTGGGGGACTTCCTGTTGGGTTTAGCACAGGGCACCAAGAGACTTTTTTGTACATCTTGGGCTGTTACATATGTCTACAAATTTTCGTAGCTCTAGCTGCTTCGTACAACTGGCAATGCTTCTTTAAGGATACTTTTTTTCCTTTGCAAACAGTGCATGCCATGACAACAGCGTGCGACGAAATACAAAGCTTTCAATAACTTTTCATCTTCAACATCTTAAGATGAATCACACCAAGTTTGAAGATGATCGGATAAACACTGTAGGAGGAGTTCGTTAAAATAAGACCCCAATGAAATGGCCAAAAAAATGGCAACACGTTCCAAAATAAATCAAAATGGTGGACTTCCTGTTAGGTTTAGCATATGGTTCAAAAAGAGTTTTTTGTAGGTCATAGTCTGTTACATATGTGTACCAATTTTCGTAGCTCTAGATTAAACGTACAACCGGCAATGCCTCGTGAAGTAAGAATTTTTAAACTCTAAATTTGATGCGCCGCCGCTGTCATATAGTATATCAAAAACTTTTCATTTTTCACAATGATGTTGTCCCAGGTGTTGAGATGGTACATCCCAAGTTTGAAGTCAATCGGGTTAACCGTGTAGGAGAAGCGGGCAAAAGTATGACCCCTGTAAATATGCAAAACTGGGCCAAAATTGGACATTTAAATACTCATACCTCATTTTCTGTCTATTTTAGGGTACACACTTCAAAGAGGTTTTTGTTCATTGGGATGTGCTACAGGTGCCACACAATTTTCATAGCCGTCGGACAATCGTAGCAGGACAGGGATCCGTTTAACCTATGTAGGGGGCGCTAAGGAGCCATTTTTCTGTTATCATGTATGGCGACTTTAAAATATCAAATTTTTCGCCAGGCCTGATGTGCGTGTAAAGTTTGGTGAGTTTTCGGTCACGTTTAGTGTCTCAAAAATGCGATTGTTTGCGGAGAAGAATAATAATAAGAATAATAATAAGAAGAATTCCTACAAAAACAATAGGGCCTCGCAGCGGCACCGCCGCCGCCGCTGCTCGGGCCCTAATAATAAGAATTCCTTCAGGAACAATAGGGACCTCGCAGCGGTCGCTGCTCGGGCCCTAAAAAGAAGAATAAATAATAAGAATTCCTTGAAAAACAATAGGGACCTCGCAGCGGTCGCTGCTCGGGCCCTAATAAGAAGAATTCCTACAAAAACAATAGGGCCTCGCAGCGGCACCGCCGCCGCCGCTGCTCGGGCCCTAATAATAATAATAATAATTTTTACAAAAACAATAGGGACCTCGCAGCGGTCGCTGCTCGGGCCCTAACTAGAGCTGCGAGCAGCTATAAAGGGCCCTCGCAACCTGGGCCACGTTGGGGTACTTGCACGTCGGGGTACTGGCATGTTGGGGTACTATCAAATAGGACAAGGACCTTCTAAATTGTTTCTGACAAGCCTTGCGTGTGCAAAGTTCCATCCAAAGCCCAAAGATGGTGTGCAGTTCCCAAAATAAAATCAAAATGGCGGACTTCCTTTTAGGTATAGCATATGGCTACAAAATACTTTTTGTAGGTCTTAGGCTGATATGTATGCCTCCCAATTTTCACAAACCTAGGTGAATCATACAATCGGAAATGCTCCATTAAAATGTATAGAGGGTCGTTATTGAGCACAACGTTGGGTTACTTGCACGTCGGGTTACTGTTACATAGTACAAGGACCATTTAAAATGTAAATGTTTTTTCCATGCCTTGTGTGTGCAAAGTTTCATGAAAAAGGCCAAAAATGATGCATAATTCCCAAAATAAAATCAGAATAGCGGACTTAGTCTTAGGTTTAGCAAATGGTAACATTATACTTTTTTGTAGGTCTTGGGCTGATAGGTATCTGTCCTAATTTTCACAAATCTACCATAATCATACAATCAGAAATGCTTCATAAAAATGTCTAGAGGGCGCTATTGAGCCATTTATTGCAAATTGCACAAAAAATCTCTAAAATATTCATGTTCATGACAAGTCTGGTGTGTGCAAAGTTTCATGAGTTTTCGCACATGTATAGACCAAAAAAAAAAAGCAGCATTTTACTTGGCAAACAATGCATCGCTATGGCAACAGCGTGCGACAAAATATAAAACTTTCGATACCTTTGCATCTTAAACATCTTAAGATGAAACACATCAAGTTTGAAGACGGTCGGATATATTTTGTAGGAGGAGTTCGTTAAAATATGACCCCTAAAAAAGGCCACAAAAAATGGCTACAAATCCCAACGTAAATCAAAATGGAGGACTTCCTGTTTGGTTTAGCATATGGTTCCAAAAGACTTTTTTTTGTACATCGTGGGCTCTTATGTATGCCTCCAAATTATCATAGCGCTAGGTGAAACATACAACCAGGAATGCCTCGTTAAAGGAGGTTTTTTTTTAGCTCAAAATGTGATGCCTGGCCCCTGGGGGACTTCCTGTTGGATTTAGCACATGGCACCAAGAGACTTTTTTGTACATCGTGGGCTGTTACATAGGTCTCCAAATTTTCGTAGCTCTAGCTGCTTCGTACAACTGGGAATGCTTCATTAAGAAGGAATTTTTTCCTTTGCAAACTGTCCATGCCACGGCAACAGCGTGCGATGAAATAAAAAGCTTTCAATAACTTTTCATCTTCAACATCTTAAGATGAATCACACCAAGTTTGAAGATGATCGGATCAACTCTGTAGGAGGAGTTCGTTAAAATAAGACCACTATGAAACGGCCAAAAAAATGGCAACACGTTCCAAATTAAATCAAAATGGCGGACTTCCTGTTAGGTTTAGCATATGGTTCAAAAAGAGTTTTTTGTACCTTGAGGGCTGTTACATATGTCTTCAAATGTTGGTAACTCAAGGTGAAACGTACAGCCGTAAATGCTTCATTAAGTAAGAATTTTGAAACGCAAAATTTGATGCCCCGCCTCTGGCGGACTTCCTGTTGGATTTAGCATATGGCACCAACAGACTTTTTTGTAGGTCGTAGTCTATTACATATGTGTACCAATTTTCGTAGCTCTAGGTTAAACGTACAAGCGGCAATGCTACGTTTAGTAAGAGTTTTGAAACTCTAAATTTGATGCCTCGCCCCAGTCATATAGTTTGTCAAAAACTTTAGATTTTTGACCACGAAATTTTCTGTTGAGATGGTACACCCCAAGTGTGAAGTCAATCGAGTTAACTGTGTAGGAGAAGCGGGCAAAAGTATGACCCCTGTAAATGTGCAAAAATGGGCCAAAATTGGACATTTAAATACTCATACATCACTTCCTGTCTATTTTAGGGTACACATATCAAAGAGGTTTTTGTTCACCTGGATGTGCTACAGGTGCCACACAATTTTCGTCGCCGTATGACAATCGTAGCGGGACAGGGATCCGTTTAACCTATGTAGGGGGCGCTAAGGAGCCATTTTTCTGTTATCATGTATGGCGACTTTAAAATATCAAATTTTTCGCCAGGCCTGATGTGTGGGTAAAGTTTGGTGAGTTTTGCTTCTCGTTTAGTGTCTCAAAAATGCGATTGTTTGCGGAGAAGAAAAATAATAATAATAAGAATTCCTACAAAAACAATAGGGCCTCGCAGCGGCACCGTCGCCGGTGCCGCCGCTGCTTGGGCCCTAAGAAGAATTCCTTCAGGAACAATAGGGACCTCGCAGCGGTCGCTGCTCGGGCCCTAATAAGAAGAATTCCTACAAAAACAATAGGGCCTCGCAGCGGCACCGCCGCCGGTGCCGCCGCTGCTCGGGCCCTAATAAGAATTCCTTGAAAAACAATAGGGCCTTGCAGCGGCACCGCCGCCGCCGCTGCTCGGGCCCTAAAAAACAAGGAGCAACGAGTCACTATGGACAGCTCATCTGACTTCCTGTTCTGCTTTAGCATGTTTTGTTTTGCTCCTGTATCTTTGTGTAAAGGTGTGGCAAGTTTAAAAATGAGAGGGTCAGAGGACCATGAAGGAGAGATGGAGTTGAAACAGCAAAAGGGCTGGGTGGAGAAAGCAAATTAGCAAGAACAAGGGATGAATGAATTTAAAGGAGGTTGTAAGAGACACACCTAAGGTGGAGCATATTTTGACCTCTGCCAAGGCTTTCTGTCTTTCTTTTTTAAGTGGCCTGTATGTGACTGTCTGAGTGCTTCTCAGCTTTCTGCCTCCCCACTCAACCCCTCCCCGCGCCTTTTTCTTGACATTGCACTGAAAAATAAATGTAGTCATACTGTATCTATCTGAAGCATTGCGATCTTAAGGGGTTGTGTGTCCATCAAGCTTTCTCATCTGAAGAAATCAACCACCCAAAAATGGGTGGTCGTCTCAATATTTTATGAGTTGGCGTACAGAGGCCAAAGACAAAAGCAGTTATGCAGCAGCCTATCTTCCCTAGTTCAGCTACCTTCTCAAACACATGCCAAAGACAACAATCTGCATTATGGCTGCCTTGGAAAACAATTGTTTACAAATCTTGTTTGTAAAATATTAACAAGATAAAATTATGCAGAATATTTGACCAATAACGTGGCAAGCAATAGCTGTAAATGTTCAGTTTAATATTTTTAGTGAAGTGTTTCCTAATCTTTGAGACTTGGTACCCAATCCATTTACATCAAACATAACTCACACCACCAAACAAAAATGACACAAAAAGTACAACTTACTGAAATATTGACGTTCCTGTCTTACTTTGCTCAGTAATGTACTTTCTCAATTTGAAATCTGGAAATGAGACACACAAACCTCTCTACCATCATAAAATGATGGCTCTTAAATTAAGGGCTTGTTTTTGACAAGAAATAAATCAGTTTAATCAATTATTTGTAATGTGACAAGAAGGTCTATCTCTTCATTCAACCCCTCCAAGCAGTGCATGTTGTAAAGGTAATTAATATTTACTTAATGCTTTTACTCGTCTACATTGCTTATCAGTAAGAACAACCTCCCATGATGATTGATGTCATGGCTCTGCTGCCTCTCGCTATCTCTTACAAGATCTGACGGTGTTTTTGCTGTCAACAAACACAACAATTTGCTATTTAACACCTGAAGGACAGGCCCTCTATGAGTACTGCACGTGTAAAGAGAGTGCATTTACAAATGTGCTGGGACATGTGTTTTCCATGGTGTTTGTTTGTCATAACAGGTTGAGTGACGAGTGAGTGGAAGAGGCCTGTGATTTGAGCATACTCATTAGGAATTTATGAAGCGCTAAAATGTTTGGTTTCCAGGGAGGCGGGATTGGCAGTTGTCGCACATCCAAGCAGACAGAAGGCGGTTGGACATAGTAGAGACTGAAGATATATTGTAGTACAAATGTATGTGGTTATGCAAAAGCAATAGTTGGGCAAGTTATTTCCAAAATGTAATAAATTTCATATTACTAGTTACTTGCATTTAAAAGTAATGTTTCTTTACAATATTATGTCTGTGTAAAGTAATGAGTAACTCAAGTGTAAGTTACTTTTAACTCTTTGACTGCCAACCATTTTCAGAAAAGATCACCTCATAGTGCCAGCTGAATTAGAGCATTTTGACTGATGCCCACAGAAAATTGTGTGTTAGAGTATGCAAACACGGGGACTAGCACATGAAAGATTGAAGTCTCATCTTTCATCAGCAAAAAAAGTGTCTCTCTAGCTTATTCTGCTTTTCCGTAATCTGCAGTAGAAAACCGGTTGGTTTGAGTGAAATCCCGTCTTTTGGACGAAGTCGGAGAAAAGAGGCTTTTTGTGAAAAGATGTATTTCATGCAATCAGTGATTTTGACGCTGTTTTTTTTTCTTTTGTATACCACAAACACCAGAAGAGTGCTTTCCTCGATAAAACACTATAACCGACAATAAGTCTTTTTTTTTTTTTTTTCCATCTACTGAAAGTCAAACAGAATTCGCCTCTCCCTCCCACTGATCGATGAATCAGTGGGTGCTGGTGTCAGTGGACCTCACTCTGCTTCATCTATCCTTCCCTCCTTCCTCTCTTTAGTTTTTCCTCTGGTCTTTTGAGATCTCCTTAATTTGTTGGAATTTAGAGGTTTTTGGGGTTGGCGTAAGACTCTAGTTATGTAACCATGTGGATGGTAGGAGGTGTTTAGTTGGTTTCACTTTGAATTATTTTTCTTTTCTTTGACCTTTCCTCTGGTCTCCTGACCTTCTGAACTTCACGACTGGCGAGACTCTGACGTATCTGGTTAAGGTGAAGGGTAATGGGATTTTTATTAGGCTTTAGGTGAACTAATGAGTACAAATTTGCACAAATTCACACACACACACCCACGCACACGCGTACACAAATGCGCACAAACGCACAAAAAAAAAGAAAAAAAAAGAGAGAGCAATGATCATAAGGTGTTGAATCTGTAAGACTGCCGAATGAACAATTCTGAGCTCTCTCTTAACTCTTTGACTGCCAGCCATTTTCAGAAAAGGTAACCCCATAGTGCCAGCTGATTTACAGAATTTTACCGATCTTTCAAGCTCCACTGAAAATGTCGTGTTAGGACTATGGAAACGCGGATACTACCAAATGAAAGGTTGAAGTCTCATCTTTCATCTAAAAAAAAGTTTGTTTCTACCTTATTCAGATCTTCAGTAATCAACAATAGAAAACAGCTTTGTTTCACCCAAATCCTCTATTTTCTTCCAAAATACGGAGAAATCAAGCTTTTTGTGAAACGATGTTATTTCATGCACTCTAGTGAATTTGGCACTTTTTTTTTTGCATGAGTGATTCTACAAACACCTAAACTTCTATAAAACACTACCCCAACAATAAAAAAAGTGTTTTTTGATTGCAAAATGACAGTTTATTTACATTCAACAGTAGCAATCCGAACAAACAATTTGGAAAACTCTTTGCAAACTATTTACACGTGCGCAACTGCGCATGTGTGGTGTGTGTGTCTGTGTTACTATTTACAATTGTGTGGATGTTTCAACGACACAATTTTTCTTTTTGTGTGGTATATTGTGGAGCAATCCCATGCGTGCAAGGGGGATGCAGCAGGATTTGCATCACAGTTTTTGTCAGTCTGCTTCTGCATGGACTGATTTGCGTAGAGGTTGGTATGATGAACGTGCTGGAGAAGTTCATCCGTGATGAAGAGCTCCAGGATGTCAGCTGACAGGTGGCAATTCAGCTCTGCTGCAGCATCCCTTGGTCCTGGTTTTGCAGCAAAGGGGAAGATGGTTGGCTGCCAGCCAACTACATCAACTTCATGCCAGCCAGGATCTTTGGGATCTGTAAATATACATTTCAATATCATATATTATTTTAGAGCAGTGTGATGCAATGTGTGTGTGTGCATGTTTACCTTTTTTTCTTGGATGTATTGGTTGATGCACATTCTGTAAATTATAGAAGACGTTTACCATCAAATATTTCATTAGTGCTGTGGAGAATCTTTTTCTTTTTACCTTTGTTCTGCTCACTGTGAGAAGGGTCACTTTGGGCCCTATGAGTAGGAGCTGAAAGAAACATATACAATTACAATACTATCGAAAGACTTTTCTTTTATTGTTGCGGTGTATTGAAAACGTTTTTGTTTTTTTTAACCTTTCTTTGTCGTAGAACCAGCGGTCGGACGTTGCTGTGAGCAAGATCTATAAAATATACATTCACGTTTGTATAGGTAATGTTCTAGTGTATATCAGCACATTTACACACGCTGCTAGCAGATCGCCCGGAAAGTTAGGAAAGTAATCTTACTAGCAATCTCTTAGCATGTTAGCGCTTACCTTCACGTTCTTCGGAGGACGAAATACTGTCCAAGACTGTCTTGCATCGGACCCATAGTAGTCGTCATCGTCCGATGAAACGTCATCTGTGCAGACGTGTTCCGTTGTGCACCACTTTTTTCCGGTGTTAGCATCGCTAGCCGGTGGGGCCTTAGGACGTGGTCGAAACGGCCGCATCACCACTTCAACTATAACTTAACCCCGTCATCACTGTGCTCTTGAGCATTGGTCGATGCTTTTGAGCTTTGAAAATAAGGATCAAGCGTGAGCTGATTGCCATCTGTAGCCTTTTTGACTCCCTTAGCCAAGTTAGCCATTCTCTCCCCCTCAACACTCTAGCTCAGCCTCTCTTCTTCTACTGTTGTCTCCTACCCGATCTTGTCCAAAAGACTCATCACAGCCATCTAGTGGCCAGGAATACTCATTATAGTAACCCGATTGGCTTGATACTTGGAGCACAGCTGCCCAAGGCTTTACTCCACCCGTTTCCATAAAAAAAACATAGTAGACGTCAATAGACGTCTATGGCGGCCTATCCCTGGATTATACTGAACGTTTTTAAACGTTTTTGGCGGTCAAAGAGTTAAAAAAAAACTTTTTTTTTAAACAATATATTTCTTGAAGTTTTTATATTTCAGACACACATTTTACAAATAAATTCAACCCCCCCCCCCAAAAAAACAAAACAAAACAAAACCAAAAATAAAAAAACGAAAAAAAATAAACTCCAACGTGTCTTGCAAGAGTTTCCATGTGTCTCTACAGTCCAATATCTTCTTCCTAACGAGGTTGTCATTCCGTCCCAGGTTTACCTAATAGGTGCGAAATGTCATTGTGCCTGACATCGTCCAAAAAACGTCCCCAAACTTCTTGAAATATATCTTGTTGACCTCTCAAAGTGTAGGTAATTTTCTCCAAGGGTAAATACAGAGACAATTCCCTAAACCACTTGACAATACTTGGTTTTCCAACCGACCTCCATGATACAGCTATCACTCTCTTTGCCTGTAGTAGACTAATATCCACAAGCATTCGCTGGAATTTATTTAGTCGATGCTTAGCTGGGTAGAGGCCGAGCAGAAAAGGTTTGGGCTCCAGTCCCATATTCATATGCAAAATTGATTCAATGATTGTCCTGACTTCCCTCCAGAATTCCTGTATTTTGGGACAGCTCCATATACAGTGGAACAATGTTCCCTTATCGTCACCACATCTGATACATGTATCTGGTGTATTCGGATCAAACCTATTACGTTTTTCAGGAGTTATATACACCCTCATTATCCAGTTATATTGCAATAGTTTAAGCCGTGTATTGGGGCTTTTATACAGATTGACTGCCATTGTTCCACTGTAAGTTCTTCCCCCAAATCATAACTCCATGCATTTAGCTTACATTGTGAACTCTCAGTTGAAGATTTGGCTAGCATGTTATAAAATTTAGAAATAATGCCTCTTCCAAACGGGTATTTAATTAGACCTTCCTCCAGCAATGACAAAGGTGGGATTTGTATATTTCTCCCTTGTTCTGCCATTATGAAACTTCTAAGTTGCAAATACTGAAAAAAATGTTTCTGGTGAATACCCAATTTAGACATCAGCTCTTGAAAAGAAACAAGAATTCCAGTCTGGTTATCAAACTCATACCTTATTTGCCCCACCCCCTTATCAGCCCAGATTTTAAAACCACCATCTGCTCGACCTGGTGTAAAATGCTTATTTCCCCAAATAAGCCATACAATAGCCATACAACTATCATGTTCTTTACAATAGGATTCTTCACATACAAATAAGACGGCATCGGAACTTTCAAGAACATAACTCAGAGTTCTTCCACATCGGCATTTCGTTCTCAGTATAATAAAACATCAAAGATCTCAATTGAGCCGCCCAGTAGTACCACAACATGTTGGGACATTGGAGCCCACCCCTATCATAAGGTAAATATAGGAGAGATAAACGGAGCCTGGACCTATTCTATTCGTCCATAGAAAATTAAGGAACATAGTTTTCATTTTGGAAAATATGTCATTTGGAGGGGGCAGGGGGATATTCTGAAACAAATATAAAAGTTTGGGGAGCACATTCATTTTTAAAATATTGACTCTGCCCATCAAGGAAATGGACAGAGCTGACCATCTGTCAAGAGACTTGGATATGGATGTTATTATTGGGGTATAATTTGTGGGTACAATATCTTCCAACAAAGGAGCAATTTCAATTCCCAAATAAGTACATTTATTCACTAATTGAAAGTGGCTCACACATTCAGGTGGAACCAATCTGTCTTTAGAATTTAGAAGCAATAAGGAGGATTTTTTATTATTTATTTTATAACCAGAAATATTTCAAAATATGCTTAGAACATCTAAGACCGTTGGTATTGAGGTATTCAAATTTTTAAGGAAGAGAATAACATCATCTGCGTGCAAAGCTATTCTGTGTTCATTATCACCCACCTTTATACCCAAAATCGACCCATGTCCCCTAATTGCAATGGCTAAAGGTTCTATTGCTATTAAAAATAAAAGTGGTGATAGAGGGCAGCCTTGCCTACAATTAGTGTTGTTCCGATACTGTTTTTTGGCTCCCGATACCGATACCGATACTCAGCTTTGCAGTATCGCCGGATACCGATACCATACCGATACTTAAGATTTTTTTTCCTCAACATGAAAAAGCTGTCCTGCCATTGGTTCAGAGCATTCAAGGGCCAATAGGATATCTTAGATCGGCAAGCAGTGAATATGTCATATATCAGTGAATGTCGTGCACGAGCAAGACACAAGATGCTGCATCCAAAATCCTATATTAGCGTTGGAATTAATGGTATCGGCATGTTACTTGTGAGTAGTCACCGATACCGATACCACTGTTTTTATGCAGTATCGTATTTTTTTAATACCTCGTGATGTATGAAGAATGCAGAATATTGTCCATTTCGAAGATAATTTCGAGGAGAAAATGTTTCTCTTGCATTTGGGAGTGACGTCGCATCGCATGTCACGTTTTCTCAGTGGAAGATACAACGCCGGGTCACACGCTAGCCTTGGAGTCTGGCCAAAACACTACCTCCCCCGTCACGATGTAAACAATGGAAGAAGCAGGCGGACCTCCACAAAGGGGTCCATTTGCTCATTGGAAATACAGCCGTTACTTCACATTTTTGTCTAGTAAAAATGACAAAAACCTCTCAGTGTGTTGCAAACTTGCTGGCTAAAAACTCCACATTCAATTTGAGAAACATATCACAGCACAAAGCATCGCCGACAGGTAAGGAAAAAACAAGCAGTTCTACCGTTCCTTCAGCCCAGCTACCAAGGGCACGCAAACAGATGAAGTTGGATTTTTGTAAAAGAGCACCAGTAAGTGGAACGGGAATGAGCTGAAAAAAGTTGGGCGGGCGATATACAGAGGAGATGTGTCCTATTGAGTACTGTTTACTCGCACCTTTCCGTGCAATAATAGAAAAGATCCCTACTAGCAAAAATGCTGAGCTGCCCCACAGAGTGTCTCGTCATACTTCGAGAAAGAATAGGCCAGATCAAAAAAAAAAAAAAGCCTATCTGCATGGCTGTAGTTATACTCTGGTACTTGAGAAAATAGAAAATGTTACAGTTGCAAATGTTACAGTTACAGTTTGTAACCAGCCTGCAGGTGTTATACTACACCAATTTATGTATTGTAAAACCAAAGAAACATCAACAAAGAAACATGTTCATGTTTCAAGTTCATGCACTTTCACAAGTATTATTTAGTAACCTGTTGTCATTCTTATGTTCAGGCAGCAAAAGGCAGAAATTGGTACTAAGCTGACTGTGGGGATCTAGGAGCTTTATAGATGCTTTAATTATTCTACCCCTGAACTGAAAATAGTCTGAAACATGTTTATGCAATAATAAGCCCTAAATATTGTCATATGCAGTCACAGCATTTCTGCAATCACTGTCACTTTCACAAAGTCAGTGACTTTGACAATAAGTAATCAGTAATGTAACTAGATTACTATTTTTAGGAGTAATCAGTAATCAGTAATCAGATTACTTTTTCAAGTAATCTGTGACAACACTGCTAACTAACTAACTAACTAACTAACTAACTAACTAACTAACTAACTAACTAACTAACTAACTAATGAATTAGGGCAATCAATGCAACCTCATGCACTGAGGGTTATAATAAGCTAGCACACATTTGCTTATGGCAGTGGTGTCAAACATACCACCTGGAGGCCAGAAGCGGCCATGGCCATCAAGGAGTCCATTCTGGCCCGTGAGGACAGAACACAAACTGCAGTTTTTCACTAAAATGAACTGTTGATAATTTTGTCCACTGGTGGGCGCGCTGGTGACTAATTGAATGACATTCTGAAATCTGGCTATGAGTCAGGATATGATGGAAAATTTGTGCACTAATTTTTGTTCAGATTTAAAATTTTAGATTACTTTGCAATAACATTAAAATAATTGGGAATACTTTCAGAATGTACAGTGATACCTCGGCTGACGAACGCTTTAGCTCACGAACTTTTCACCTCACGAACATTAAATTCGCGAGAATTTAGTCTCTGCTGACGAACTACTTTTCGGCGGACGAACCAAACCACGCGGTCGAACAGCACCACGGTGGTGGCCACGAGAAGCTGACGCACGCTCACGGCGTCCCAGTTCGTCACCCCCTTTCTTTTAGTGCGGACGCGGTTTGTGTTTGATAGACATTTTGAGTGTACTTTTGCTATTATGGGACCGAAAAAGACCCCACCACAGGCTAGTGTTAAGCCTAATGCTTACCAGCGAGGGACGGCGATTCGGCGGCACGTTTGCATTGTAGTCAAGAGAGTTCGCGCCACTAAAAAAAGCGAAAGTGCCATCACGTACCTCAAAAAAGGCGAAAATCGTGCCACGGCTGTTTAGTCCCAGGAAAGAGGTGAAAGTAGTTGGCGGTGCTCACTTTTTGTTGACTCGCTAAAGTGCTCCACTTCCTTGTTCACCAAGGGACACACCTCCTCCGCTCCGGTAGGCACGAAAGTGCGAATGAGCGACAACCGTTCCATAAACACTCTACGTGGTGAAACGCTCGCGAATGAAGTAAGTCTAGCATTGCTACTATCCTTAAGAACTACCATCACAAAGTAAAATAAAACGACTTTATTATACAGTACAATTTATTTCTTTAATTACAATACAATAGCACATTTATTATACATAAAATAAGGTATATTTATGTGTAGTTTTAAGGCTTATTTAGTAGAAAATTATGTTTTATAGGGACCTGGGAACGGATTATTCTCATTTTAATGGTTTCTTATGGGAAATAAATGTTCGGAAGAAGAACTTTTCGGCTTACACACTCTCTCTGGGAACCAATTAAGTTCGTGAGCTGAGGTATCACTGTACTTGTAATTATATGCATTAAAATAAACAGGAATTATTTTGACCTTTTGTTATCTATATCTTATTCGGCCATAACATATTGGTCCGGCCCACTTGAGAACAAATTTGGGTGAAAGTGGCCAGTGAATAAATACGAGTTTGACACTGGTGGCTTATGGACATGGACCTATCACTATCAAATGTTTTAAATGTGAGTCAGTATTTGTACAAAACCCTCAGGAATAAATGTCAACAAATCCTACTAGAACCGCTGAACCTAATTTGGCGTTAATTTGAGGCACTTAAAATGGTGGAAGGTGTGTACTGACTCACGTGATGTGTGTCTGAATGTAATTGGTTTAATCTAAAACACATTTATAATGCACCCAATTATGCGAGAGTAGGTGGCTGTGGGTCGTGACCGAAAGAACAAGATCCCAGATACAAGCGGCCGAAATGAGTTTCCTCCGCAGGGTGTCCGGGCTCTCCCTTAGATATAGGGTGAGAAGCTCGGTCATCCGGGACGGACTCAGAGTCGAGCCGCTGCTCCTCCGCGTAGAGAGGAGCCAGCTTAGGTGGCTCAGGCATCTGGTTCGGATGCCTCCTGGACGCCTCCCTGGAGAGGTCTTCCGGGCATGTCCTACCGGCGGGAGGCCCCGGGGACGACCCAGAACACGCTGGAGAGACTATGTCTCTCGGCTTGCCTGGGAACGCCTTGGGAACCCGCCGGAGGAGCTGGTTGAAGTGGCTGGGGAGTGGGAAGTCTGGATTTCCCTCCTAAAGCTGCTGCCCCCGCGACCCGACCTCGGATAAGTGGTAGAAGATGGATGGATGGATGAATGGATGAGGTGCACTTGATCTCATGATTGGTCGTGTGACTTTCTATCGCAAAATTTTCTATTTGAATAGGGTGTATAGACTTTATTTATCTACTATATATTAGGAAAGTAAAGGTGTTTTATAACAGCAACACATTTGACACATATGCATCAATAATGAGAACACATCGCACTTATGCTTGCACTTATGCTGGTCTGGACCTCGTTTCCTGTTTTTACGACCAAACATTTGGACATACTGCAGCACTGCCTGCATGATGGATGCAGAGTGCGTACAAGTTTTTTCTTTTTAAATAAATAAATAAATAAATAAATCCCATGGTTGGCAGATGTCTTGAATTACGATAGAAATTTTTTGGAAAACATTAGTTGCCACTACTACTACTATTACTTTCTTCTTCTTCTTCTTCTTCTTCTTCTTCTTCTTGTACTACTAATTCTTCTTCTTCTTCTTCTTCTTCTTCTTCTTCTTCTTCTACTCAAGCATCAACACACTGGCCTAACAGCAGTATTCACTTGCAAATAAGAAATGTTGTCTTTTGGAGTTGTATCTATTACAGCTCTACAAATTGTGCGGTGCAAAGTGAAACTTTTGAAGAAATGTCCTAACATTTTGTTTTTTAATGTCATTTTGTTGCAGTTTTCTGTGAAGATCTACGTTCCAGCTTATATTTTGTCAATGCATCTGTGCAAGAGGTAGTGTTCGCCAGCACCACAGGGACGTCGGTGCCCTGTCCCGCAGCAGGTGTACCACCTGTCTCACTGCGCTGGTATCTGGCCACCGGTGAGGAGATCTATGATGTGCCAGGGATCCGCCATGTGCACTCCAATGGCACCCTTCAGATCTTCCATATCCCCCCATCCAGTTTCAGCAAACTCATCCACGACAACACCTACTATTGCACAGCGGAGAACCCCTCAGGGAGAATCAGGAGCCAAGATGTCTACATTAAGGCTGGTTAGTATTTCTGCATGACTGATGACCTTAATACATGTTCTAGCATGTGAGGTATACGTTTATTTATAGTCTATCTTCAAAGCAGTTGAGTGTAAATAATCTTTTTGGGGATCCTCCAAAGTTAAAACTGAGAAGATATAATGGCATTTTGTCACACCATGAAGAACAGGTTGTGATGAGGGCATAAAATCAATCAAACTATAGATAAATACACCATACTACTACTACTACTACTACTACTACTACTACTACTACTACTACTACTACTACTACTACCTCTACTACTACTACAACTACACTAGTTGCCATGATTACTACTACTATTACTACTACTACTAATACTACTACTACTACACTAGTTACCATGATTACTACTACTATTACTACTACTTCTCCTCCTCCTTGTCCTCCTCCCACTACATTAGTTTCCATGACTACTACTACTACTACTACTACTACTACTACTACTACTACATTAGTTGCCATGACTACTACTACTACATAAGTTGCCATGACTACTACTATGACTTTCTTCTTCTTCTTCTTCTTCTACTCCGTCTACTACTACTACTACTACTACTACTACATTAGTTGCCACTACTACTACTATGACTTTTTCTTCTTCTACTTCTTCTTCTTCTTCTACTTCTTGTTCTTCTACTTCTTCTTCTTCTCCTTCTACTACTACTACTACTACTACTACTACTGCTACTACTACATTAGTTGCCACTACTACTACTATTACTTTCTTCTTCTTCTTCTTCTTCTTCTTCTTCTTGTACTACTAATTCTTCTTCTTCTTCTTCTTCTTCTTCTTCTTCTTCTTCTTCTTCTTCTTCTTCTTCTTTAACTTTGGAGGTTGGTAAATAGTTTTTGTGCATTACCAGCACTTTCTTTCGTGTGAAACAACCACCAAAACAAGGATTTATAACAAGGATGCTGAGCTGTTGTCTATCAAATTTCTTATGAAGACCAGGTCCTTTGATTTGCAAGTTCAAAATTCAAAGTTGTGTTCCACTGCACGCCACAGTCAGAAATGTCTGATTCTCTAGTTTTCCAGAATTCAAAATTGTACTGAAATTGCCTCTTTATACCTCCCTACTAGTCCTACGAGAACCCTACACTGTTCGGGTGGAGGACCAGAAAGCCATGAGAGGCAATGTGGCAGTCTTCAAGTGCATTATCCCTGCATCAGTGGAGGCCTACATCACTGTTGTGTCCTGGGAGAAAGACACAATGTCAATTAATGCTGAAAGTAAGTTGCATTTCTTTGTAACAGCTCTCTTGATGTCTGAGAGTGACCTTTACACTCCAGTTTGGTCTTGTGGTTCTAGTGAAGATTTTTTGCTGTGGGTTGTGACAGCTAAGATGTGTTAAATGTTAGATCGGTTAAATGTGCCAATCTCCCTCTAAAAATGAGGACTAGCTTGGACTGAACCTACTAGCCAGGCGGTGTCTCTGTCTGTGTTTGCAATTCTGTCTGACCCAATGACAGCAAGGTCTCACTACAATTCTTCTGCCAGCCTTCCACGGGCACACAGGCTGCCAGCCATGTCACTTAGTTTCAGTGTATTGACCCATTTCTCTGGCTGATAGGAAGCACTGCAGCGCTCTGATCATTCAAATCACTTACTGTAAATGGAACACGTGCCTATGCGATTTGTTTCCCAACCTTGGGGGGCAAATTCATTTTATGTGGGGCATTTAGCAAATTCAATAGACATGAATTATTATCATTTTGCTTTTAAATGGAGGGCAAATGCCTTTGAGAATTGGGGTGGGGTGAAATTTGTTCTCCGCATTTGACCCGCGGGGCCTGTTGTTGTTGTTGTTGTTGGGGGTGGTGGTGATTTTGCCATTTGTCCTCTGAGGCAAACTCTGCTGTACTGGAATCTATAGCACACTCATAATTGTCCACAAATGGATTTTCACTAGCATTTTTCTGATACAGTATTAGGGAAAGGTCCTGTTGCTGCTGAATTGGCGAAATTGGCTGGATGATTGTTCTGCATTTTAGCGGTTTTGCAGTATGTTACATGTATTTGTAGTTTAGATTTCTGAATTTTAGGAGTCACCTTTGTGCGACGACAAGTCAAAAGTGTTTATCAAACAATTCAAAACAAAATCATCAACAACTTCAGCCAATAGCCATGTAAACATCAGAAAAATAATCCAACCACCAAGCAATTGCTCTTTTCCATGCTAAATAATGGATGACAGAAGTGGATGAATCCATGTGCAAATGGTCTTTATTTACGTCTCAGTACATTTATCCCACCATTCTCATCCTACTCTAGTACAACACACATTTTAAGTGTACTAGTGTGTTTGTTGTATCCATGCTTGTGTGTCTATTTGCACTGTAACTAACATCCAATCACAAACATCTGCCAACCCTTCACTTTAATTTCCCATGTTAATAAATAAAGCAATATTAACGCTTCAACTGAAACAAAAATGCCTTTTGAATGCCACTTTTCTCTCTTGGACTTTATCACTGACTGTGGCTTTTGGGTTTGGGACATGTAGCATGATGTGCATCTATCTTTCCCAACTCTCACTGGACACAGACCATTTGGAATTGTTGCAGGGTAGTTGGGATGGATGATATGGGCTAAAAAAAAAAAAAAAAAAAATCTCAATATTTTTTCAAAAAACTTGAAAATGATATTTTGACGAGATTCAACAACAAAAATCTTGTAAATGTGCACTCGCTGCACTGAATTATGGACAGCATTTTTTAACAGCAGCTCTTGTTTATATTTTAATTTGCTTAATACATGTTCTGCAAAACATTTTACAACAATATTCTATGGCAGAATTTAACAATAAAATCTTTATTATTTCCAGGCTATATGGTTAAAAAAAAAAAAAATCTGAATCTTTGTCAATTAAATGTGTTTTATTATTCCATAATGATAGATATCATCATATTTTAAGCTACAGTAAGTGCTGGCGCACCACTGTCAACTATTACAGAAATCAGAACAACAAAAGGTGTTTACTACAGCAGTCGAATGGGGAAAACAAATCTTTTTTGATATATGGTGATTTGATGGTGATGGAACAAGTATACTGTAAAAGAGGCAGCGTCCTGCCTCTCTGGTTGTGATGTCAACAAATGCAGCTGCGAATGAAAGCCAGGCTAATGTTGATCCTTGACTGTCCATTTAGCTGAGTAGCTTACCTTTTTCTTTTTTGTCCCCTCAGACAAAACTTTTCAGTTGTTTTGCAGCTTCTGCCAGGAAAACAGGAATTGTGCGTCAACATTCAAATTGACTTCCGTCTTTGTAACAAACGAATAGGGAAAGAGGCCAATGACATATCTCATAAAGCAGTCAGCACATTTGTAGTTTTTATGGGTGGCAGTGTTCCTAGCATCCTCTTCAAAGTTGCTTAGTGCCAGTAAAATGATACAGACCCCCTCAGACCATGGCAAAGGAACTATTCAACTAGTTTTAAGTCAATGTTTCATCAGAAGAGATATGAAAATATTTTATTAAGGTTAAAAAGTTCCTTAGTGCTACTTCAAGCCAATATGGTACATCCGGTCAATTTTTACACGCTTGTATAATGGCGCCGTTCGTGTGGCCTCGCCAATGTTTACTTGCTTTGTCAATGACATTATGGGTTAGCTCAATGCAGTGAGGGTTTTCTGATTGTGTTCGACAGCTTTACTTTAGCGGTAGTCATACTTGTGGAGTGGCAAATTCATGTAATACTCCATATGGTCCGTGTTAGCACAGAAGTGCTTTTCATAGCGATCGTTTTCCAGCACACGTTACATAAATATGTTATTTTGGATTTGTGAACCCCAAATAATTTACAGGCTAGGGACATGGACTTGCTAAGTTGCTATTAAACTAGACTAAGTGCAATTTCTAAGAAATTGCGTGTGAATTGTGTAGTACTCTGGTGTGACGACCGGGGCCTCTCCCCACCGGGCTCGGTGTTCTGGTGTTCCGCCTTCTCCCCTGGTGCTTCCTCCTCTGCTTCCCCCCTCCCGCCGCTGTGCAAATCTCGCGCGGCTGGAGGTGGGGTGGGCACATCTTCCCTCTCTGCGCTGCTGCCCGGTGCCGGTTTCCGGGGGGGGGTGGGGGGTTCTCGCGGGGGGCCGGGTTCGCGGGGGGGGTGGCGGCCGTCGGGGGGGCGGCTTGTTTGGGGGGGGGGGGGGTGGAGGTATGGGTGGGTGGGGGGTTGGGTGCTGGGGGTCGGGGTGTGTTCGGGGGTTTGGGGGTCGGGGGTGGTGGGGCCTGGGTCGTGGTGGATGGCGGGTTTGGGTGGGGTGCGGGGGAGTCGTGGGGGGATGGGGGCTGGGGACCGGTGGGGCGCTGTGGGGGCCCGCTGGGCCTCGTTCTGCGGCCTTGGGCTCGGGGGTGTGGGCCGGGGCTGGGGCGGGGGTGTTCCGGGTGTCTGGGTCGGCTCGCCGACCGGTGTCCGCTCGGGTGGCTTGGGGGTGGCCTTGGTGCTGCCGCGGCCTGGGGATTCCGGGGGGGGGGGGGGGGGGGGGGGGGTGCTCGCTTTGCTGGACCGCGGTTGACGGCTTCTTTCTTTGGTGGTGGTCCTTATGCATGCCAGATCCGTCGCACCAGCATCTACTGAAACTCAACAGAAGTACCCTCTCCCTCCCACAGCCCCTTGAATCAGTTGGTGCTGGTGTCTGTGGTTCTCACTTTGCTTTATCTACTACTACTGAGGCCTTAAGACGTAGAGGTTGTGTGGGTGAATATTGGTGACCATTCATAAAAGTTTTCTGACCTTACATGAAGCATTTTTGTGGAAAAATGTGCACTCTTTCTTCAGTCTTATTTTTTTCCTGATAGAGTTTTCTTGTATAATGCTAGTTTCCTCATCGGAAAAGGTGATTGGCAAATGCTTGCGATAGTGTACAATTTACTCTGGAATCCATCTTGCTTCTCGCGCTTAATATAAGGACCGGAAGCTGAGTGCCACGATGTATTTTCCATTTTTTGGAGAAAAAGGTCCAATTGTAGTGGTTGAGAATTATATTGTGGTATTTAATTCCTTAATATTGTGCTTTCTGTTTTTTCTCATGACATGCTGAACAGCAATAAATGCCGATTTAAAAAAAAAAAAAAAAAAAAGGACATATGGATTCTATAATTTCGACTGGAGGGGAGCAACAGAGAACAGGGATGAACATCTCCTTTGAAAGTCAAATGATTCAGAGATAAAAGTCACTTGTACCAAACAACAATCACACCTTTTACTAGAAAGATCACGAGGCGGTTGTTTGGATTGGTAGACTAGCAGGTTGTCTTTTTTAGGGATGGGTTGTTGTGGAGAGACGCCGACAAAGCTGGGCTGTTCCCCAGGTGGAGCCTGTGATGCAGTCACTGAGGAGGCCTTGTACTCATTTGCCTTGGCCAGATGCTGCGTGATCTGCATTCAGCAGCAGTAGAGCCAAGAGGGCTTCCGACGCCACCCTCCCTTCTCTCCCAACACCACTGCAGACACACACGCAAACACAAAAAATAGGTGTGCTTCCTTTTCATGTGGCACACGCGCTAAGCATCAGAACATCTTACCAGCTAGAAATGTACGAAGCGCGCTCATTTAACAAGGAAACGGTGAGTAATTCTGCAAGAACAGAAATAATTAATTAATATGGCGGCTGTGTCTCAGGTTGTAGAGATGGTCGTCCAGTAACCGGAAGGTTGGCTGTTCGATCGCCGCTCTCCCCAACAAAATCATGTGTTGTTGTGCCCTTGGGCAAGTCACTTATGCTCTTTTAAATGGGATGACATGAACATAAAAATGAGCTATGAACTATGAAAATTGAATATGAAACATGATCATGGTGGTCTCCACAAGCCAGTCATCCTGCCACCCCGCCCCAAAATGTACACAGGCTATATTGACTTGTAAAAACCATAGTGTAGTGTATTAGGCTACTTAGGGTGGGGTGGTGGCACAAAATAATAATAAAAAAAACAACTATTAAACTATCATATTTTCATTCTTTCATGTGCAAAAGCATTTAAAAAATCACATCCATGATAATATAAAGAACTTACCACAGGCCACATCCAATGCCAAATAATCTTTTAATTGACACAAAATTATTCAATCAAATTTCCCACTGTGGTAATATGACCTAATTTATGCAAGAAAATACCACAAGGAGCAACAATAACCAAAGTGTGGCTGATGCCTCAAAAGATGAATTGTAAGCTGAATGTGATCTTCAAAGTTGAGGCTAATTTCAACTCTCGAGAGGTCAAACTTCAAAAACATTTAAAGGGTTCAAATCTCGGATGATGGCTTTGCTTGATTTTGGAATTGACTTTCCACTGATATTTTAACAAATCCTGAAAATTCCAGGTTCATATCTTTTTCCTAAGTTACTGGTTGCTATGGACATTTTAAAGCCCTTTTTCTCAAAACTAGTGATTTCAACCTTCCAACATTAATAACACTGCTGTAACTGTCAATTTTTGAGCTACATCCATGTATTATATATCATTTTTAAAGGTAATTAAGTGAAGTATTCGAATACTCTATATCAATTTCTCAATTTAGATTTTTTTGGAACATGAGGACCCTTTTGACAGAGCCGGTCACACGACCCCCCCCCCCCCCCCATATATATATATATATATATATATATATATATATATATATATATATATATATATATATATATATATATATATATATATATATATATATATACTGTATGTGGTGAGCAGTGAAGAGATGTTGAATTCACTGGAAGGAGCTTAGCTAGATAAATACAAGGGTGCAGAGAAAGAAGAAAAAGAATGGGGAGGAAAATCAATATCTTTGTGCATTAATGCAGCTGCAGTTGCTACAAAGCATCATGAGAAAATTATGGGTCGATACGTTTGTGGACAGAGCAGCATGTCTGCTCCATGGTTAGTCATAGAAATAAAGAAACATGAACACGTGAATACTGTTGTGCTTTTTAGGTATATCATGTTTGTTTCTAAAACTACAATTTCAATTCATTGAATAGCCATGCTTTAACAGTAGCTTGAGAGGCAATACTGGATATAAAACATTTCATAATATATAGGAAAAAAATAAAATTATAATTACAAATGTATTGGTTAAGGTAGAGTTTTAGTCTCGCACACGCACGCGCAAGTCTGCAGTAGCATTTCATCGCCGAGGATTTTGTGTTGGGGCGAACATGTCAGATGCCCGAAAGCCAAGGCTGTTCCAAGCCTTTTCCCTTGGATTAACTTTACGCCCCCTCCTACGAGGGAATTTGTGTTTTTGATCGACGTTCCTGCAGGCAAACGAGCCCTCACTCATCAGAAACTTGGTCAATACATACTGGGATTATGACACACAAAAACACATAACACGTTGCCATTATCATCATTGAAAATAGACGATAATACTTAAATAAGGTCCTCTATATCCTTACTATGAATTAGGCCAACAGAGTTTTTTTGGTTGTTGTTTTTTTTTTGTTTGTTTGTTTGTTTGTTTGTTTCTTTTAGGCCAACAGAGTTAGCTGTCACCTTATGAGAGACTGTTGGTGGGTGGGGGGAGCACAAAAACAAAACGATCATATTACTGTTTTAAGAGACTGATTTAGGCCTAAATTAGAGTTGTACGTCCAGTTCAACCTTTGAAAATATAAAAACAATCACCACAGTATTTTGGATGATATTGGCATTCATCCTTCCTACTCATAATCACTCAGTATAAAAATCTCAACGTGTTTTAACTACGATCGTACGTGACACGTAAAAGGAGGCTTACCCTTCTTTCTTCATAGGTGTTCCAAATTGCTCGGCAGAGTACCACCGCCATTCTACATCACTATGCACTGAATGGTGGCAGGGTACACCCTGAATTGGTATTCAGGGTGTTCCAAATTGCTCGGCAGAGTACCACCGCCGTTCTACATCACTATGCACTGAATGGTGGCAGGGTACGACAGGGTCGACCAATTTGGAACACTCCAGCCAATCGCAGGGGAAACAAAGACGGAAGACCATCCACACACACAAGCACACCTAGGGACATTTCGGAGCACCCAATTAACGTGCCATGCAGGTCTTTGGAACGTGGGAGGAGACGGGAGTACCCGGAGAAGACCCACACAGGCACGGGGAGAACATGCAAACTCCACCCAGGAAGGCCGAAGCCTGGACTCGACCTTGTGTCCTCAGCACTGGGACGTGCTAACCAGTCTTCCAACCTTCCAACCGGGCCTTTATTTATTTATTTGTTTGTTTGTTTGTTTGTTTCATGTGGGGGTGTGCATGTGAGTGGATGTGTGTGTGAAAAAGCATTATCAATGTAACAAACCTTTACCAGCTCCCCACAATGATGAACAAAGCACTTGATTATCTGTACTTGATTACATCCCCAATGAAAGTCTTTTTAAGGGCTGCAGTGACCCCCAGGTCCTCATCAGGCCCCACCTCCTTGGGCAGCAGCAGATTACATTATATGTAATACTTGGTTTGAGAGCTGAAGGGATCACAGACCTCAAAATGGAGGACACTATGTAATCAACCCCAAGACTCGTAAGACTCGGACGAAGCAGATGTGTATGCAGAATGTGTGTGTGTTTTTTTTTCCTACAATAAATGCATGAACACATTAAAAGACACATGATATATGTGATACACACCATAAACCACTGATTAAAATATATGTGATTAAAATATACATTACACACATCATAATCAGAATGTTCCTGTAATTGGTGTCTAATAGGGCCAAAATAAAGTGGTTCTTAAGCTTGTTGAAGGTACTGAATATATATATATATATATATATATATATATATATATATATATATATATATATATATATATTAGGGCTGTTCGATAAATCGATTTTGAACCGTAATCGTCGTTTCTTGTTATAACGGTTTTAAATACACTCACATCGGCACTTTCGATTTTCAGCGCCACACTATTTTTGGTTAATCTAAGCCGCCGTAGTTTCTGCGTCATTTCCACTTCCTCCCAAGAGTGCGCAGTCTAAACAACAACAGCTCTGGCCACCCGCCCTCATACAACCTAACTGGAAAGTTTTTTTGTTTTTGTTTTTTCAAATCACCGTAACTTCTGAACCGATTGCACTAGCAACGCAATTCCAACGGCTTCTGAAAGCAGATAAGTTGAGCTTTACGCCGATACCAACTACGTTATGGCAGCTGGTGGATTACCATCGTATGGAGGAGGGGTAATCGGTGTGTCAGAGGAGAGTGAAACAGAAGACAGGTATTGATGCATGTTTTTCAAATCACCAAACTCCTGAACCGTGTCGGATTCTGAGACCGGAAGAACGGAGCTTTACTTGAGAGAAAACGACCATAAAAAAACAAAACAAAAAAACAAAACAAAACAGGCAGACTTATCATCGTAGTATCTAAAGGGTTTTAATAGGGCTGTGCAATTAATCGAAATTCAATTACGATTTTGATTATTACCCCTCACGATTACAAAATTGGCATAATCGTACTAAAACTATTATGAATAGTAGTTGCTGAAACGACATTTCTGCCTCGGATAGCCGCTGAGATAGTCGTAGTCAAGCTAACGGCAGTATGCATCACAGTACACGGGGCTGTGAGAAACCAAATTTCAAAATAAACCTTACTTTACCAAGTAGTATATAAAAATCAATGCATTGTAGCACTTTTATTTTGAAGTTGTTACCGGAACGCGTCATCGGGATGGAAGATGTGCTCCTCTATTCGGAGTTTGTGAACAATGGCAATATAAATGCACCAAACTGTTGGGTCAGTAACACAACTTCGTCCTGAAGTCACGTTCAAGCCCCAGGTAAGAGGCTAATAAGACATATTTATGCTGACATTGTATTGTACGGCGCCTGTTGCCAACGTTTAGCCGTGACTGCTAGCTAACAGTGAGCTAACATCAGTGTTAGCCGTCATGCGCAACCCTAAACCGGGCGCTGGTTTGTCCGCCTTTTCAGCCGCGTTGAGTGGATTAATGATGAACGAATCGAGTCATTTGAATGTGAACGATGGGAAACGAACTTTATTGACAGCGGACAACTACAAGCCCCCCCTTTCCCACTATAGTGCGCCGAGCATTCACTTTAGGAGGGTACGTCGTCTTCGCACTTTACCGTCAATCATACAATTAAGTGGCTCGTTAAGGTCTGAAACCAGCAAAAAATAAATAAATAAACAAACAAACAAAAAAACACTGCTCGCTGCGCGTGTCATGCATGGCAGAAGTGAAAAACAGCAACTACGGCGACAGGATCGGCCGGCGTACAATAACAACACCAGTGCGGTGAGCACGGGGAGAGGAAAAGCTCGCCACCAAGTAGAAGTGAGTAACTACAGAGTAGATTCGATAAATGACAGCGAGACAGTCAAAACACGCTCGCTGGTGCAGTGTACACACGTGCTGGCCAATGTATGTAGTACAAACACATTTACATTTTCTTGTGTTCTATAAAATAATGAAACCTTATTGAATGTTATAGGCTATTCCATATGTCAAAATGAAACTATGATCGGCACAACCTGTAAGCATCACCAGTCCTACAGAAGTGTAGACTGGTGTGTGAAAGTGGACAGAGATTTTTCGTGACTCACGCACAGCTAAAGGGATGACCTGCTGCTTAGTGTTTTAAAAACATGGTACTAAATAAATAGTCAAAAAGAAGTTTGAGTTTTATTGATATATATATATATATATATATATATATATATATATATATATATATATATTTTTTTTTTTTTTACCAATTAGTTACACAAACCTGATCAATAAACCATGCAAAACTTTATTCTTGGTAAACATACACCTCGAGTCTGATGTACAGTGTTCCCTTGTTTTCCGCTGGGGTTAGGTTCCAAACAATAGCCAAAATTCATGAAACTGTTAGCTTTATGTTTTAAATTTATTATACATGTTTTAAGGCTCTAAAACCCCGCACCACACAGTTTATACACTTTTCTCATCGAGGCATTTACATTTTCTCAAATTCTCTCTTGTTTAAACATTCTCAATGTTCAAACTTTCATAAATGTTATAAAATAGGTATATTACTGTGTAAAAAAAAAAAAAAAAAAAATCTGCAAAACAGCAAAGCCATGAAAAGTGAACCGCGTTATAGCGAGGGAATACTTATTCATTTTTAAAAACATGTCCTCCTTTTGACCTTATATGGAAGTGGCCACCCTACGTGAAGATTAGCGGTTCAGAAAAGGGATAGATGGACTGTGCACACTTTGATGCTGACAGCCTGACTAATTTGCCGTTCCTACTGATCACTTATTAACGAACTGGGCTTACTCAAATGTGCTATTTATTTAGCCGACAAAAATTGCTATTGTGGGTCTGACGTCACTTTAGTTCCATTGAATAAAACCTATGGGAAGAGATTTGTCTAAAATCTCACTGTTTCAGGGGAAAATAGTTTGCTGACAAGCTTTTTGATTAGCTATCCAAAAATGAAAACGAGTTGGTTGTTAATTACATGCAAATTTGTTTTTTTGTCTTCTGTATTTACACTTGTTTAACCAAGAAAGTAGGCTATATACTGTACAGGTATGTTTTTATTTCTACCCAAATACCCGATTATTTGCTAGAATTTCCAGTAGGATATCCGAATACCAAAATATTTGATAGCTGCAACCCTAATAATATTAATTTTGAGTTGTTTTGAGGCACGCCCACACAAGTTATTTCACCAACCACCCCTGTCAAAACTAGATTGCACCCCACAAGTCATATTGCACACCCTGCACCCCAACTTCAAAATTTTGCTAGCATAAATAATAATTTATTCTAAAGTCTGTTTGGTCCAAAATGACCTCACATCCATCCATCCATCCATTTTCTTAACCGCTTATTCCTCACAAGGGTCGCGGGGGGTGCTGGAGCCTATCTCAGCTGGCTCTGGGCACTAGGCGGGGGACACCCTGGACTGGTTGCCAGCCAATCGCAGGGCACACAGAGACGAACATCCATCCACGCACGCAAGCACACCTAGGGACAATTCAGAGCGCCCAATTAACCAGCCATGCAGGTCTTTGGAATGTGGGAGGAGACCGGAGTACCCGGAGAAGAACCACGCGGGCACGGGGAGAACATGCAAACTCCACCCAGGAAGGCCGGAGCCTGGACTCGAACCGGAGTATGAGCTTACATATTTTTGTTTTTATTTGTCTTAATATTTTCAAATGTTTAAAATTTTTTTTTGCTTTGAACAAAAACATAAATAATCGTTTTGAATAATCGTGATTTCAATTATTACCACAATAATCGTGATTATTATTTTTTCCTTAATAGAGCATCCCTAGTAACCTAAATGAGGCAAAAGTAGATGTGTAATATGGAAATGGTATGGTATCAACAAGACGGACTTGCGTTCCTTTCAGGAAACTTGAAGCCTGCCTACCTGAAATTGCCTAAATGCTAGCTTGCTGACCAGGTGACTGATTGGACAGGTTACAGACTGACTTGACTAACTCTAGGTTATTTATTTTACAAAAGTTAACGGTTTGCATCTTTGCACTTTTATGCATTTCTGTTTTACGGAGAGCAGAGAGACCCGATGTCATTTTTTTTTAAAGATGAGATGCTCATCATGCCAGAGGATCATTCTGTTTGTTACCTTCACTGGTATTAGGGATGCATGTTTGTGTTTGTTTAGATAATGTGATTGTCACATTGCATATTATTCTTATTCTTATTATTATTATTATTATTATTATTATTATTATTATTATTGGTGCCAGTTTTGCACTAATCGTGGATTTATATTTAAGTAAGACCAGGCAGAAACAAATGTGACTGTAGCACATCACCCTGAGCCTGGCTGCCAGTACCTACCTCACCTAACTTAATTATGTCTCAAATGGTAAATGCATTTTCTTCTTAATCCCAAGGGATTGTTCTGTGTGTATTAACAGTTAAAAACAGTTAGAGTTAAATTCACTGCCACTTTGAGTTAAAAGAAAAATGCAGAAAGAAAGATTAAACGCAATTTCCTCAGTAAATAGTGAATATAAATTTCTTTATAAATATCTTTCTTAAGATATTTTTCCAATTGCTTCTCCAAGCAAGTCTGCATCATCATGTTGTCAGAACCATTAATGAAATGAAAGCAAAGCACATGGTGAAATATAAACCAAACTTCTCCAAGTCACCATTCACGATACTGAGATGATATACTCTGAATGGTTGATGCAAACAATGAAGTTGCTAGGCTCTCATTATCCCATACAGGGATCCTGGCATAAAACACTCACTGATAAGTGTTTTCAGTGAAAAAATAATAGAATTTGTTAGTAGCAACCTAATTACTGAGCATGAGTGGCCAGAATATTACACGTGACTGATACTGATGAAAACACAAGACAATATTATACAACTTATTGGCAAATTTGTGGGCATGTGATTGTGTCATTTCACTCAACAATGTGCTGATTATATTAATTAATGTCAGTCCTGAATATTTCCCTTTTAATTTTATACCTACACAGTGGTGTTAAATAATATTTAATATTCAAATTTACAATAAAAATACCCCTTACTGATTAGTATTTTCTAAATTTGAATGAAAAAAAATCGCAACAATCGACTTATAAATTCGTATCGGGATTAATCGGTATCGAATCGAATCGTGACCTGTGAATCGTGATACGAATCGAATCGTCAGGTACTAGGCAATTCACACCCCTAGTGTGAATCGATTTTTAAACTTCCATTTTTAATGGAAAAATATTCAACAAAACGTCTGACTTCGGGTTAGGATTCACACCTTGAGCATGGAAGAATGTTATATGAACGGAACATTAAGCCTTAATATTTTATTTTAATGCTGTTCAAACATGAAACAGATTACAACCTCTATAAGACTGAAATTTCAGATAAATAAATAATACATTTTCATATAAATCTTACACTCTACAAGCTTACTGATTAGTATTTTCTAAATTTGAATGAAAAAAAATCGCAACAATCGACTTATAAATTCGTATCGGGATTAATCGGTATCGAATCGAATCGTGACCTGTGAATCGTGATACGAATCGAATCGTCAGGTACTAGGCAATTCACACCCCTAATATATATATATACATTAATTAGGAGAGTACCGGCACTTACATATGTGCATGCATATTCGCCAAGGTGATCTAATCGGTCATTGACTATTTTACTTGAACCACAGATAAAACACATCAGTTCGGTCTAAGTGTAAGCACACAGTCGAGAAAAGCAAACTGAATTAGAAAAAGAGACGCAACGAAGTTAACTGCTGCCGTGAAAAGAGCTTATCTTGCCACCACAGCTACTATGAGCTTCACAAACAGATAAAAGGCTTCCTCCCTTTCTCTAATTTTATTTTGTTCAATTTCTCCAGGCAGTTTATTTAGGGTGGAGGGGGTGGGGGTTGGGGGGTTAAAAGAGAGACAGAGAGAGGGAGAAAAGGGACGGAGCGCGAATGAAACGTATTGGCCTAGTCGATGACAAGTCATAGCGAGCCGCAGCCAATCATACGGAGGGAACAGCGTCAGCTCAGGCCCTCAGCAACAACATGACTATTTAGTCAAAGCAGGGGTGGGGAACCCTGGTCCTCGAGAGCCGCTGTCCCGCCTGTTTTCCATGTCTCCCTCCAACACAGCTGACTCGTTATCATCATTATCATCATCAGCAAGCTCTGTAGAAGCCTGATCACGATGCAATTCATCAAATCGGTTGTATTGGTGGAGGGAAACATGGAAGACAGGCAGGACAGTGGCTCTCGAGGGCCAGGGTTCCCTACCCCTTATTTAGTGTATGCAAGAGCGAAATCGATTATATCTTTAAACAAATTAAATCCAATATATGCATGAAATAATCATTGGGATTATGTTTAACTAAATTGTCAAATTTGCAATATGCCAAATATGAATCCAGCAACGCAAATTAACCAATACCCAAATGGCTCATGCAGAGCCCATTGTTACTTGTGTAGAGTTGCTGTAAATCAGGGGTGTCCAAACTTTTTCATTTGAGGTCCACATACAGAAAATCAGAAGGAAATTGTGTTTAGTCTTAAAAATTGTACAAATAATTTATTTGTGCTTTTGCATATTTCGAAAAATGCTACAGTATATAAACCAATTTATTTGTAATATGGTAGTAGGGTTATTATAGTTTTGGAATTTTTCATTTTAGTTAGTTTTTATTAGTTTTTCAGGGTGGTTCTGTTAGTTGGAGTTAGTTTAGTTCTTTAAAAAATGCTTAGTTTTAGTTTAGTTTGTTAGTTTCTGTATTAGTATAAGGTTTTTTTTTTTTGTTATTATTATTTTTTTTTTAATGTGTATTACTTGTGCGCAATATTTAAAAAACACCATGGGCATCTGAAGGTGTTTTCTATTGGCTGCTGCTAGATGACATCACTTCTGTGTGACATACTTTCAAACGTCATTATTCCGGTTTATATCAAAATAAATCTACTAAAAATCACATTTAAAATCAAAGGCTCATGCATTAAATTAATTACCAAAGACTAAAACGAAGGACATTTTTTGCTATAATTATATTTAGTTTTAGTTTGTTTTATAAACATAAAATGTAGTTTCAGTTAGTTTTCGTTTTTTAAAAAGGATTTTCGTTTTTATTTTATTTCGGTAACAATATTGTTTTTGAATTTTAGTTTTTTTCATTAGTTTTAGTTAACTAAAATAACCTTTAATGGCGCCTGTTTTTCGATACCCTCCCTTCTTACCTTGACCATCTGCAAACATTTTTGTTGTGTTTATTTTATTTGAACTGAGTCAAATGCCATTTTTAGCATATGTCGCGGGCCACTGAAAAATGGACGGCGGGCCGCAAATGGCCCCCGGGCCGTAGTTTGGACACCACTGCTGTAAATGGTTACGAGTACATAAAGGTAAACACAATCTGAAAACATCGGGCATGGCCGTTTGTTTTAGTCAAAGGGCCATAATCGGCTGATTTAATCGGCCCGGCGATTAGTAATTCATTATTTTCAGCATTTGCTGTCCATTGTATTTATTAATAAACATCACTTCTCACCATTTACTCCTCAAGGTTGCATATCAGGGACTATGCGTGCTCAAAGATGGCAGGGCACCTGGGCAAAGACAAGTAAAAGGTGAAGGTGGAAAGAGGGAATTACTATAATCCCAGAATAAAATTTGCATGCGACGTACACTGTTTGGGAAATTTCACGTCCTTCTTTGGCGCAGACGTCTATCTATCAAGGTGGTATCCCATGGTAGCTTGTCTTGAAATTAAAATTCCATGAAGCACCTTTCTCTTGGTACTACTCACCTGTAGGGATGTAACAATATCCAAACATCACGATTAGTGCTGTTCCGATACCGATACTGGTATCGGCAGAGGCGCCGATACTGCATTAAAACAATGGTATCGGTACGGTGAGTACTCACAAGTAACATGACTATACCATTAATTCCAACGCTAATATAGGATTTTGGATGCAGCATCTTGTGTCTTGCTCGTGCACGACATTCACTGATATGTGACATGTTCACTGCATGCCGATCTAAGATATCCTATTGGCCCTTGAATGCTCTGAACCAATGGCATGATGGCTTTTTCATGTTGAGGGAAAAAAAAAACACGTAGGTATCGGTATGGTATCGGCCGATACTGCAAAGCTGGGTATTGGGATCGGTATCGGGGGCCAAAAAATTGTATTGGAACAACACTAATCACGATACGATATCATGATATGAAGGTCATGATCCGATAATTATCACGATATTGTGGGGATGTTGGCGATACAAAAAAAGGTCAAAATATTGTAAAAAACTTACTCATACTCATACTAAAAAAAAAAAACAATATTGTGCTTTTGTACATTACAGCAATTCATGTAAACAACCTAATTTTCTAATACTTAATATTGAGGCACTTACTTGATAATAAAATATTATTCATTAGACCATTAGCGTGGATTTTAATCATCGAAGGGCCAAAACATGCCTTGTGAAAATTAAAGTGCACTAAATAACTAGCCACCAGAGGGTGCTAAAACTGCACAAATGGAAACCAACCTGACTTTAAAAAAAGAAAAAAAAGAAAGATGTGCTGCTTTTAATATCGTGGCATGATGACAACGATATATTTTGGCAGTTTTAATATCGCGATATCACGATATTGCCGATATCGTTACATCCCTACTCACCTGACTTGAATCCGCTTTATTATTCCGACTGTTGATTATGATCAGGTATTAATGAACTAATGAATTTGAACCCTGTGAAATCCCATGCTCCTTGTCACCTGTTTTCAGTATTTATAAAATCCTGAACATCAGGGTCAACAAAGGAATACAAATAAATAAATAAATAAATCACATCAGACAGCATGACGTGATGATGTCCAGTGACATTTAATTTCTTGTCTGTTCATTGGTTTAAGACTCCTAAGAATGTGAAACCTGGAGCATTAACGCTCAAATCATGTTTTTCCTCCTCTTTCATTCACTCGCTTCCTTGACGGAGAATGCAAAAGAGACAGGGATGAAGAAAGAGGAGTGGGGGGTGGTATAGAGAGGGAAGAAGGCCGTGAATAGGCAGAGTGAGTGGCATGCATGGACAGCCCCTCTGTCTGTCAAAGACACTACAGCAGCTGCATGCACGCGATAAGAGGTACCATTCACAGCCGCTGCCTCCCTCCCTTCTTTTTTCCTCATCCTACACAAGACACACACACACCCCTACACACGCCCTCTCTCCTTCTGACACACATTAATTTATATGTGTAGTTCAATATTCTGCTTTTTTTTTTTTTTTTTTTTTTAAAAAGGTTTCTGTCGTCATGGTGAAGTGAGGTTAAACATGGTTGAGATGGAGAGGCGACGGGAAGGATGATCCCATGCTTTCAAAAAATTGTTGACAGAGTAATCATGCATATATTTTAGTCTCCCTTTTCCTCACTGATGTTACATAAAATGGATTACTTGATTATGAATATATCTGCACTTTAATTATGATTCCCCCCCATTCTTGTTCCATGTGAACCTTCACACACCTCCAGTGTGTGTGATCAGCAATGACTTACCCCTGAGAGCGTTCTGTGACACGAGTTCTGGTCCGGTGTTGGATGAGAGGAAAATAGTCCAGCAAGCTGGCTGGGGTCATGGAAATAAAAGCGTTTTTCTTCTAAAAAGATGCACAGAAAAGATTTTGGGTGATTTTGGGGAGCTGAATTTGAATCTGGTGTTATTTTTTTTCTAATCACGCCATGTTTTTGTCAAATGCTTTTATTGATATTTTCCTTTATGTGGTGGGTAAAACAAAGGGAGGAGCATGACAGGAGTGTCTTTGGACAAGTTCCTATTAGCAAGAGCATAAAATATCACCATTAAAACAAAGGTACAACCCAAACAATACTCTCATATTCACACTAGGGATGTAACGATATCCAAACATCACGATACGATATCACGATATGAAGTCACGATACAATAATTATCACGATATTGTGTGGGCGATTGTTATGGTATGGCTGTGATGGGCGGCAGTGGCACAGGCGTTGCGTCCGGGGGCGGCAGTGGCGAAGTGGCCAGGGGCTGAACCGGCAGCAGCGGCACAGGCAAAGAGGCCAGGGGCTGAAGCGGCAGCAGCGGCACAGGCGTAGAATCACAGAGCGGCTGAGGCGCCGGGACGGGGTCCTGAGGTCGGCGGGGTGCCGAAACGGGGACCTGAGGCCAGCGGGGTGCCGGGACGGGGTCCTGAGGCCGGCGGGGCGCCGGGACGGGGACCAGAGGCCGGCGGGGCGCCGGGACGGGGACCAGAGGCCGGCGGGGCGCCGGGACGGGGACCAAAGGCCGGCGGGGCGCCGGGACGGGGACCAGAGGCCGGCGGGGCGCCGGGACGGGGACCAGAGGCCGGCGGGGCGCCGGGACGGGGACCAGAGGCCGGCGGGGCGCCGGGACGGGGACCAGAGGCCGGCGGGGGCGCCGGGACGGGGACCAGAGGCCGGCGGGGCGCCGGGACGGGGACCAGAGGCCGGCGGGGCGCCGGGACGGGGCCCAGAGGCCGGCGGGGCGCCGGGACGGGGCCCAGAGGCCGGCGGGGCGCCGGGACGGGGCCCAGAGGCCGGCGGGGCGCCGGGACTGGGCCCAGAGGCCGGCGGGGCGCCGGGACTGGGTCCTGAGGCCGGCGGGGCGCCGGGACGGGGACCAGAGGCCGGCGGGGCGCCGGGACGGGGACCAGAGGCCGGCGGGGCGCCGGGACGGGGACCAGAGGCCGGCGGGGCGCCGGGACGGGGCCCAGAGGCCGGCGGGGCGCCGGGACTGGGTCCTGAGGCCGGCGGGGCGCCGGGACTGGGTCCTGAGGCTGGCGGGGCCGGGACGGGGTCCTGAGGTCCCGGCGGGACGCCGAAACGGAGACCTGAGGCCAGCGGGGCGCCGGGACGGGGTCCTGAGGCCGGCGGGGCCGGGACGGGGTCCTGAGGTCCCGGAGGGACGCCGGAACGGGGACCAGAGGCCGGCGGGGCGCCGGAACGGGGACCAGAGGCCGGCGGGGAGCCGGAACGGGGACCAGAGGCAGGCGGGGAGCCGGAACGGGGACCAGAGGCCGGCGGGGAGCCGGAACGGGGACCAGAGGCCGGCGGGGAGCCGGAACGGGGACGAGAGGCCGGCGGGGAGCCGGAACGGGGACCAGAGGCCGCGGGGAGCCGGAACGGGGACGAGAGGCCGGCGGGGAGCCGGAACGGGGACTAGAGGCCGGCGCGGAGCCGGAACGGGGACTTGAATCCGGCGCGGAGCCGGAACGGGTACTTGAATCCGGCGCGGAGCCGGAACGGGTACTTGAATCCGGCGCGGAGCCGGAACGGGGACTTGAATCCGGCGCGGAGCCGGAACGGGGACTTGAATCCGGCGCGGAGCCGGAACGGGGACTTGAATCCGGCGCGGAGCCGGAACGGGGACTTGGCGCTTCCGCTGGGTCCGGGTTGGTGGGAGCATTCTGTTATGGTATGTACTGTGATGGGTGGACCCAAAGGCGGAGAAGTAAGACAGGAAAACAAACTGGAAGAACGATGTAAGGAACTTTATTAGCAATGAGGGTGAAGGACTGGACGGGACGGAAAGTGAGCAGACTGGGCTTGACGTGGAGACTGATTGTGGCGGAGACTTGGCGTGATGCAGATACTTGGCTTGGTGAGATGCAGATACTTGGCTTGGCGAGATGCAGATACTTGGCGTGGCGTGATGCAGATACTTGGCTTGGCAGACTTGGCAGACTTGGCAAAAAGACACAACAATGTGATACAAACATACAACATTCAATGCTCCCACACCCACGTGAGACAAACACCACTCCCTTATACCAACACTAATGACACTAACAGGACACAACTGGGAGACACAGCAGGCAGAGGGCACTAATTAGCAACACACACCAGGAAGGGAAGACACAAGCAGGTGGACAAGGTTAACCGTAACGAGACTCGTGAAAAAGACAGGAACGCCAGACAACCAACACTCACCAAAATAAAACAAAAACCCAACCCAAACAAAACCGAAACATGACAGGCGATATTTAAAAAAGATTACAATATTGTAAAAAAGAGAGCTCATACAAAAAAAGAACAATATTGTGCTTTTGTACATAACAGAAATGCATATAAACCACCTACAATCGCTAATAACAATGTTGAGGCACTTATTTGCTAATGCAAGCACACATGGATTGCTTCACAAGCAAATTAGGTTTCCCCTTCATCTGACAATTAGCATAGATTTTAAACCTAGAAGGCCAAAACATCCCTAATGAAAATTTAATTGCACTAACAAACTCTCTCCGCGCACATAACGTAGTAAAGGCAATAATAATTTGTGCAGACGTGGACCCAGAGGATGCTGGGGCATTCCAAAAAGAGCAATGAGTTTTCAGGGTTCAGTGTGGTACCAAGGACTTTACCAATTGTAAAAATTGGCTGGCGAGCATTTACAGGTGTTACAGGAGTCAATCTGTCTGGATTTTTTATTTTTTTTTTGCTAGTCTTGCGTTGGTGAAATGGCATCTTGCACTGCAGGAGTCTGTGCCTTGCACAAATCGAATAAGAATGCACAAGATTGAGCATCTGATCCCTCTGTTTGTTAGAGATTGTAATACAGTAGGAAACCCTGGGTCAGTTGACCCAGATAACAAACGACTGGCTATCTTCAATTAGCACCTGTTCATTTGTATATGTGTCCCCTGAGGAAAGTTGAAATTGTTTCATTTATGATGAAAAGTGTCAGGGTTAACTGTTTGAAATCTATTAAACACGACACAAAAAGGAGAGAAGACACTCAGTTCAGGGCTTGCAAGGAGAGGAACTGACTGACACAATTCACTCCTGCACTCTCTAAAGATTCCTCTCCTCACCCACTCTTATTTATTTGGTTTTCCACGCCCCTTTCCACACCCCTAGTTACATGGGTGTTCCAACCCTAAAAATGCAAATGCAAGGCATAGTTGGAACACAGTGTACTTGTTTGTATGTGTGTTGTGCATGTGAGTGGAACATTACTAAGTACATGTGTGGTCAAGTTTGCAATCATTTCTTAACAGAAAACAAGCGACCTCAGCAGACTGGCTCGAACCATTCTGCTGCGTTCGATGTTGTGTTTCTTCAGCTTTTTGAGTTATCTTCAGGCTATGTGAATGTGAGTGGAAACAGAGCAAAGCATTCTTCATTGCAAGCAGAAGCAATTCTTTGCATGTAAAGCAGTCTTCATTGCAAACAAAAGCAGTTATTCATTGCAGCAAATATATGATAAGATAACATATATGGATAGGTTATGTGAATCTGAGTGCAAAACAAAGCATTCTTCATCGCAGCAAATGTATGATAACTTATTATTTACAATTATTCCTACAAAAAGCAATGGTCTTCTAGAACTTTATCTTGGTTTGAATTTTAAATTATGAGTCAAGGTCAGTTTGAGGTGATACAGTCCAAAGACATGGAGAAACAACAATATTTTGTGCATATGTTCTTAGTTTGTCATTGAGGGTAGATTGCGGCATTTTTTATTTCGGGACGCAGATGTGGTCAATGAGTCCTGGTATTCACAATGAGCAGCCCTACCAGTCTGATTATAAGAGGCATATGTCCAGACAGGACGGCCTAATCCCTGACACCCCCTACGTGGCACACGCATTCACACACACTCTACTCCCTCCTTGACATATGGAGATGAGAGGAATTAGTGCGGTGGAAAGAAAAAAAACAAAACGAGTTAAAGCGTCCAACAGTTTAGATCGCACAATATTTGTTCCTGGGAGGTCTGTCTCATTTTCTTTCATTCCTTAAAGTAGGAATTTCTGCCTTCTTTTCTTTTTTGTTATTGTTTTTTTTCTTTCAAATAGGGGCATGCAACAAGTACTGACTTTAGATTGATTGACCTCAAGTGTCCTAATTCTTCACACTCACAATCTTGACATGAACTGAGCACAATCAGAGTGGTGTAGTTGGGCCAAGCAGCCACAACTTGACTGCGCCAGGCTCCTCGCGTGACCCCTCTGTCGTGTCCCACACCACATTCATGGCATCTTGTTAAATAGGATTACGCTGGCTACCTCCCATTCAGTGTCTTGGACAGGACCTCTTATCTCCTCTCTTCAGAGGGCTCCTGACAAACAACATAATGTGCAACGACCTACTTTAAACAATGCCACATGCTGGTTTGTTGGAATCCTCTAAATAGTATCCGGTTTAGATATGTTCCCTTGTACTGAGATTTACCTGGATAAGCCCAGGTTAATAGAACGCTTGCGCTAAATTGTGTGGCGGCTTCTTATGTAAGAACCACAAGCCTGTTAAAATCTGATGCCAAGGCATGTTTAGATCTGTACAGGTAGTCCTCAACTTACGAACACATTGGGTTATGAGAGGTTATTTCTAAGTCAAATTTGTTTGTAAGTTGAATATTAAATTTTATTTAACAATAAAATGTTGTGATTTTGTTTTAAATAAAATAAAGTGAACCCACGCCAACCAGCACCGAAGGCAAGTGACTGTTCCACTCCTCCACCTGGAGCCGCTGCCGATATTGTGCATCCCTACTTGCGGGCAAAATATGGCATTTATGGACATCATCAGTCAGCCCTTGTTCGTATCTTCGAATTTTCGTAAGTCGGACGTTCGTAACTAGAGGACTAACTGTATTAGAACTTCTGTCAACCATTTGTCTGTCAACCGTTTGCATTGACACTTTCCTTACTTTTCTTTTAAACAACTTATTTTATGTGTATAATGTGTATACAGTGTTCCCTCGTTTATCACGGGTTCATTTTTCGCGGCCTCGCTGTTTCGCAGATTTTTTTACAGTATGCTTTTTTTTTTTTTCTTTTTTTTTGCAACATGCTTTTTGTTTTTTGTTTATTTTTTTATTTTTTTTTTGTCTTTGCACGGTCGTATTTCTCTAACCCTAAGTCTGACGTCTGACCGGGGACATACAGGGATCCGCGGATTTGTCTCGACGAGACCCTTCCAACGGTGTCTGTCCCGTCGCTCCACAGCATTGCATTCCGGAGATAGAAAATATATACTGTGCTGTATATGAAGTAAATAAAAAAAAAACTTTTAATGGAACACCTGCGATTGGCTGGCAACCAGTCCAGGGTGTACCTCGCCTACTGCCCAGAGCCAGCTGAGATAGGCGTCAGCACCCCCCGCAACCCTTGTGAGGAATAAGCGGTCAAGAAAATGGATGGATGGATTTATTTATTTATTTTTTTTTTTTTGAAGAGCTCAGAATTGTTCATTCGGTAGTCTTACCGATTCAACGTCTTGTCATCATTGCTCTTTTATTTTTTTTTTTTTTTTATTTTTTTTTTTTTTTTGTGTGTGTGTGTGTATGTGTGCGTGCGTGCGTGTGCGTGTGTGCGTTTGCGTGCGTTTGCGTGCGTGCGTGTGCGTGCGTGCAAATACGTATAAATTTATACTCATTCATTCACCTAAAACCTTATAAATATCCCACTACCCTTCGCCTTAACCAGGTACTTCAGAATCTTGCCAGAGTCGTGAGATTTAAATGGTCAGGAGACCAGAGAAAAGGTCAGAAAAAAAAAGAAATAAAGAGAAAAGAAAGGTAAATCAAAGTGACATCCAGCACCGACCAAACACTTCCTGCCTTCCCCATGATTACAAAATCAAAGTCTTACGCCAACCCCGGAAGCCTCTAAATTCCAGAAAATTTAGCGAGATCTCAAGTGGATGGATGGATTTAATGGAACACAATGACTGTAAATGGAAAAAAAAAACCCACATAAATGATTACTGAAAAAGCATTCATAATAAACTAAAAATCATACCAAAATGAAAAAGCATATAATAAATGAAAAAATATATACTGTACTGTATACTGTAATAAGTAAATAAAAACAACAACATATTTTTAATGGAAAAAAAATTTATCTAAATGAAGAACATATATGATGAATGAAAAAGTATTTATAATAAAGTAAAAAACACACCAAAATGAAAAAACATATATAATAAACGAAAAAATATATTAACTGGATTATTTATTTATTTTTTTTAATTAACGTGGATTTCCATTATCGCGGGTAGTATTTGGAATGTAACACCCGCGATAAATGAGGGAGCACTGTATAACAGAATATTAGCCTACGAGACTTGTGGTGGCGCATACAAGAGCAGTAGAGTTCATGTCCTTCAAAGCACGTGATGTGTCTCGAGCTGCCTCCCATACTCTCCCTCGAAGCAGGGACACCAATTCTACAGCATAAGAGGCTTTGTGCTCTAATCCCTAGTTGATCTTCATAAAGTTTGTGTCTTACAATTAAGTGCATCTGGTTTGCATCTGGTTGTAAGGCTAGTAAATAACTCGGGGCCTCTATTTTTTGCCTGAGATTTGGTGGGGTAATCCTACTCTCTGATAGTTTACCAAATTCAAATCAGTCTAGGCTTTGCTTGCTTGACTTTCTCCGCATCTTCCACTTTTTTCTCTTCACTATACAAAAGCTCATCTTCTTTTAAATGTTTTTGATCATTTAGTGCAAGCACATAGGCATCTGTCTAAGAGCAGGATTGTGGGTGGTATAATAGTCTCACTCAATTACCCCTGAAAACGTGCTCTCCGAAAGCTCCAGAGTAGTAGACTGAAGTAGACTGGGTTTACACGACATGGTTGAAGTCATACAATTCCAATTGTTGGATCCAAATGGCACATTTAGGACATGCTTCATGGTTATGTGTTTTCAATCTGGAGCAGCTGGTCTGCTGTAGTTCCAAATTCACCTGGATGTCGTAAACCATATGGATGTCGTAAACCGTTGGCTGTCATGTCATTAGCCCAACATCAGTTTTCTTGGAGATTGAATCTGAATTTTATTGTCATTGCACATATCAGAACTACAGGACAACAAAATGAATTTACCGTTTTAATCTGTCCAAGTAAAATGAAAAGACAGTGACACCTAACAGGGGGAGACAGACCCGCAAAACTGCCTGATGATGCACCAATTTCTAGATGGGGTAAGAGAGGTGAAAAAAACAACTCAAAATTTTGCTAGTATGGGGGCATGCACAGTGTGGGATCTGGGAAAAAAAACAAAAAACAAAACACCAATACAGCGATATAAAAACCAAAACAGATCTCAAAGATGTGGAATGCAGTAGGGATGTGGTTTGTCGAGGAAGAGCCAATACAGCGTACAGTACACACTGAGGAGCAAACTCGCTGCCATCCATTAATCTGCTACGTAGTTCTCAAATTTCTCCACTTTTTTTCATTCGTTATCAATGCAGCTTGTCCTCATTAGGCTCACATGTGACATGGAAGTCATAGGTCCACAGCGCCTGCTGAAAATGTTTGGCTTTTTTGTTTTTCTTCACTTTTTTTTTATGTAGGGTTACGGTTAGGGGTTTGGGGCTGGGTGTACTGTACAGTAACTGGAAGGCACAAAAACATATTTTCAGTATCATACTGATTCTTTCATGCTTAGTATTAGTGTTGTTCCGATACTGTTTTTTGGCTTCCGATACCGATACTCAGCTTTAAAGTATCGGCCCGATACCAATACCATACTGATACTTAAGGTTTTTTTTCCTCAACGTGAAAAAGCTGTCCTGCCATTGGTTCAGAGCATTCAAGGGCCAATAGGGTATCTTAGATCGGCATGCAGTGAACATGTCACATACCAGTGAATGTCGTGCACCAGCAAGACACAAGATGCTGCATCCAAAATCCTATATTAGCGTTGGAATTAATGGTATCGGCATGTTACTTGTGAGTAGTCACCGATACCAATACCACTGTTTTAATGCCTCTGCCGATACCAGTATCGGTATCGGAACAACACTACTTAGTATTATTATCCATTCAAATAAAAATAATCAGCTTTCAATAAAGGTGAATCAGTGTGTTGGGAGTTCAAATCAAACAAAGTGTAATTTTCCTTTTAGCAAAATTATGCATCCACTATGAGTAACTTTGAGTCAGGACTTTTGGTTTTCTGTCAGTCACGTTCATACAATACGTCCAATTTCATGATACCGGATAACTGCATGTAAATAATTGTATTTCAAGGTAAACAATAGTGGAAGTGAACATTTATCATGGGTGTATTTCACAGAGCAGGTTTAATGAGAAACCTGGGTAAAGAAACCCTGAAAAGTGGGAAACTCATTTCAGGAAGGGAGGTAACTGAAACCAGAGGACAAGAGGGAACTTTAGCCTGTTTCATAAAAAGAGGTAATTTAAGCTCTCGGTCAATTACCATAGTAACATGGTCCATCAACCTAACCTGGTCAGTAGCAGGTTTGTCATAATGACCCTCGAGTTTTTCCCTGTACCCGCCTCCTTTCAGCCACACACGACAATTAATTTCCTTATTCATTCAGTCCGCTGCGGTGACTTTTTGCATAAATACGCCTGTAGTCTATAGCGTAAAGTCCACTTTTGTCACGAACATGGCATGTCATTTTGACAATGAACCTATTGATGAAGGGGCCGCAATATTGTGCAGGGAATTAAATATTCGTTGCGAGAATGTTATCAGACCGCGTAAATCTGGCATTTCCGCACAGCCATCCATCCATCCATCTTCTTCCGCTTATCCGGGGTCGGGTCGCGGGGGCAGCAGCTTCAGGAGGGAAACCCAGACTTCCCTCTCCCCAGCCACTTCAACCAGCTCCTCCGGTGGGATCCCAAGGCGTTCCCAGGCCAGCCGAGAGACATAGTCTCTCCAGCGTGTCCTGGGTCGTCCCCGGGGCCTCCCACCGGTGGGACATGCCCGGAACACCTCCCCAGGGAGGCGTCCAGGAGGCATCCGAACCAGATGGCCGAGCCACCTCAGCTGGCTCCTCTCAACGCGGAGGAGCAGCGGCTCGACTCTGAGTCCCTCCCGGATGACCGAGCTTCTCACCCTATCTCTAAGGGAGAGCCCGGACACCCTGCGGAGGAAACTCATTTCGGCCGCTTGTATCCGGGATCTCGTTCTTTCGGTCACGACCCACAGCTCGTGACCATAGGTGAGGGTTGGAACGTAGATCGACCGGTAAATCGAGAGCTTTGCCTTTTGGCTCAGCTCTTTCTTCACCACGACGGACCGATACAGAGTCCGCATCACTGCAGACGCTGCACCGATCCGCCTGTCGATCTCCCGCTCCATCCTACCCTCACTCGTGAACAAGACCCCAAGATACTTGAACTCCTCCACTTGGGGCAGGATCTCATCCCCGACCTGAAGACGACACTCCACCCTTTTCCGACTGAGGACCATGGTCTCGGATTTGGAGGTGCTGATCCTCATCCCAGCCGCTTCACACTCGGCTGCGAACCGCTCCAGTGAGAGCTGAAGGTCCCGGCCTGATGAAGCCAACAGCACCACATCATCTGCAAAGAGCAGAGATGCAATGCTGAGGCCACCAAACCGGAACCCCTCCACTCCTCGGCTGCGCCTAGAAATTCTGTCCATAAAAGTTATGAACAGAATCGGTGCCAAAGGGCAACCTTGGCGGAGTCCAACCCTCACCGGAAACGAATCCGACTTACTGCCGGCAATGCGGACCAAACTCTGGCAACGGTCGTACAGGGACCGAACAGCCCGTAACAAGGGGCCCGGCACCCCGTACTCCCGAAGCACCCCCCACAGAACTCCCCGAGGGACACGGTCGAACGCCTTCTCCAGATCCACAAAACACATGTGGACTGATTGAGCGAACTCCCACGCACCCTCGAGGATCCTGCGGAGGGTGTAGAGCTGGTCCACTGTTCCACGGCCAGGACGAAAACCACACTGCTCCTCCTGGATCCGAGATTCGACCTCCCGACGGACCCTCCTCTCCAGCACCCCTGAATAGACCTTACCACCATCGGAGCCAACACACCACCAGGTGGTGATCAGTTGACAGCTCCGCCCCTCTCTTCACCCGAGTGTCCAAAACATGCGGCCGCAAATCCGATGACACGACTACAAAGTCGATCATCGAACTGCGGCCTAGGGTGTCCTGGTGCCAAGTGCACATATGGACACCCTTATGCTTGAACATGGTGTTCGTTATGGACAAACCGTGACGAGCACAGAAGTCCAATAACAGAACACCGCTCGGGTTCCGATCAGGGGGGCCGTTCCTCCCAATCACGCCCCTCCAGGTCTCACTGTCATTCCCCACGTGAGCGTTGAAGTCCCCCAGCAGGACGAGGGAGTCCCCAGAGGGAGCGCTCTCCAGCACACCCTCCACGGACTCCAAGAAGGGTGGGTACTCTGAGCTGCTGTTTGGTGCATATGCACAAACAACAGTCAGGACCCGTCCCCCCACCCGAAGGCGGAGGGAGGCTACCCTCTCGTCCACCGGGGTAAACCCCAACGTACAGGCGCCGAGCCGGGGGGCAATAAGTATGCCCACACCTGCTCTGCGCCTCACACCGTGGGCAACTCCAGAGTGGAAGAGAGTCCAACCCCTCTCAAGAGGACTGGTACCAGAGCCCAAGCCGTGTGTGGAGGCGAGTCCGACTATGTCTAGTCGGAACTTCTCGGCCTCGCACACCAGCTCGGGCTCCTTCCCTGCCAGAGAGGTGACATTCCATGTCCCAAGAGCCAGCTTCTGTAGCCGGGGGTCGGTCCGCCAAGGTCTCCTCCCTTGGCCGCCACCCAGCCCACACTGCACCCGACCCCTTTGGCCCCTCCCACCGGTGGTGAGCCCGTGGGAAGAGGGACCCACGTTGCCCCTTCGGGCTGTGCCCGGCCGGGCCCCATGGGTGCAGGCCCGGCCACCAGGCGCTCGCCAGCGAGCCCCGCCTCCAGGCCTGGCTCCAGAGGGGGGCCCCGGTGACCCGCGTCCGGGCGAGGGAAACGCGTCTCCAAAATTTTTTATCATCATAGGGGTCTTCTGAGCCGTTCTTAGTCTGGCCCCTCACCTAGGACCTGTTTGCCATGGGTGACCCTGCCAGGGGCATAAAGCCCCAGACAACATGGCTCCTAGGATCATTGCGACACGCAAACCCCTCCACCACGTTAAGGTGCCGGCTCACGGCTCGCGCACAGTTAACTAGTAAAAGATATGAACCTGAAATTTTCAGGAACTGTTAAAATATCTTAAATATATGTCGACCTTTCACCCCAAACTGCTGAAGTTGATCGTTTATTGAAGAAAAATAAATAAATACATACAATTGTTTTCTACTTTTAACTCTTTACAAGCCGCGGACGAGAAGATTCGTCACGTGACACCCGGTGGTCGTCACCCGCCGACGAGAAAACTCGTCAACTATGTTTTTTTTAATGAATGGGTGGATGAGACTCTTGGGCAACGTCCCTCTGAGTATTCAGCCCGTGAAGCACTGTAGTGACGAACTGTGCCCTCTTGATGGCAGTGATGGTCTCTTTACACGAGAAGGATGTGATTTCCTAGCAAAGGCGGAGTGTTGTGGAGCGGGGGCCGGTGGGTGGGGGAGAAAGTGTGCTAATGGCGGCTAACCGGAGGCTGCTAAAAACAAAAGCTCACGCTTTTGAGCAGAGTGTTTGTCACGATCGGTCAAGAGATGACGAATAGAAAGATCAAGGAGCCGGTTTCTGCGAAATCTGGTGAGATTCTGGAGTTACCTTGTCAGAAAATGCGTGTGATTTAAAGAGTTTTAATGTGGTGAAGTGTTGTTCATGTACCGTAGACACTCTTCACTGCCTCCTATAGCCTGGGAGAATATTGACCACAGCGGGTACAAGCCGCATTCGGTATGAAGGCAGCAAAATGTGCGCTCACACGCGTACACGTGTCAAGCAAAGTGGAGGGGACGGATCATGGTCTTTATGAAAACCCCGTCCCCAGTGCCATCCACGCCTGTGCCCCGGAGATGCACTTTACCACCTGCTCCACCGAGCAGTATCAGACAGATGTTAATGATGATAAGTTGTATGTATGGAAGTGGGTGTGGAAAATGGGACTTAGAAAATGTTCATTGTCTGTCCCATTGAAAATGAATGGGGAAGCTGATATTTAACGTTAAATTATGCGAATAATGTTAAGTAATGTGGAATCAGACGATATATTCCCAGGTAGGTGTGAAATTTTGAAGCAAGTTGATTTGAACGGTGTAAATCGGAAGTTTTATGTGCGAGTTATTGCACTGCAAAAAAGTGAGAAGAATAAAGTGCTATAAGTGAAATAATAATATATTCCTACAGTGTATTTAAATGAGCTCCATACTCCAACTCTGCCCAATAAACTACAGACATAATGAGTTACAGTTGGTTAAGAATAACACTTTCAAAGCACCAACAAATAAAATATTGTTTATGCTTTGTTATATTGGAATATAACCAGTACCCTAATGTTCCATAACAAAACATAATATCTTAATAGCCATTGCAAGCCTTCTAATGTCAGCATGCTTAGCGGACCCCTCTTTAGCAGATGCCTCTCAAGGGACGGCGCAAAGGCCCAGAGGAAAGTGAACCCTAATGAGCACATAGTTGTGGGATGAGAGCTGTGATCACGGGCATGTGAATAGTAAATGCTCCCTTGGAAACTGCTTCTTCTTATTTCCAGTCCTGTCATTCATTTATTTAAATGTATTTAAATTATATTTATCTTGTAAGAAACCAACAAGGCGAAACCTCATCTGCATTAGACAGTAGCTAACTGCCCGAGTAGCGCCTCAGGATATGAACAGATGGGAGTGTTTAGCAACCTTATGCACCTACCAACCACGCCCCCAATCCGCACCCCCTCCCCTCCCCAAAATGCACAATCATGTATAAGTTGTAGAACTCACTCCTGCACACATACATGCACATGCCGCCTCTTCTTCATGCTCTTTGTGCCGCTAGTGCACCCCTACCGGTTACTACCTCCTGCCAAATATTCAGGTAACCTGTCAGGTCTCATTGCCCAAAATTCAAAATGCCATATGCCTCTTCCCCCATCTCCTTCATAGTGACATAAAAGTCCCCCTTGAAACATGAAGATGTGTGTTTGATTCAAAATGTCTGGCTGAGATCATAGGAAAGCTTGTCGCGCATAATAAAGCAGTCATTTAGAAATCCGTGACACTGTGGTGGCTGTGTGCCTTGGAGGGTACGTTCACACATACATCAATGAAATATGGAGCAAATAAACAGAAAATGACGTGGGAGTGGAAAAAATTCTATGCTTTGATTTGGTGTACAATATGCATGCAGTGCCATAATGGGAAATATCTTCCTGAGCACATTGAGCTGATTTGCAGCACTATTTCAGTTCAAGGACTCGACTGTCGAGGTTTAAGCTGTATTTACACGAGCGCTGGGCCTTTGATAGGCACTAGGGATGTAACGATAAGGGCAATATCGTGATATTAAAACTGCCACAATATTGTCGCCGTCATGTTCACAATATTTAAAAGGAACACTTCTGTTAAAAAAAAAAAAAAAAAAAAAGTCAGGTTGATTTCCATTTGTGCAGTTCTAGCACCCTCTAGTGGCTAGTCTAGCATGCTGTGATCCGGTGTCGGTACCAGATGTGATTGGGCTGCCAGATCGTATGGGGTTGCCTACCAAAGACGTCATGCTACAAACCATCCGGTTGACGTCAAATCTTTGAAAGCAAATATTAAAGACGTAATTTAAATAACAAAATGTATGGACTGAAATTGTAAAAACGTAAATAAACCTAAGAATATAAAAGCAAGATATATTGATTAAATAATCAAATGGATTTAATAAATAATAAATGCACACATTAATTTACTGAGATTTAACAAATATTGTCAGTTTAAATTGCTGATGTGTTTCTATTATCATTAAGAAAGTTTTTGTGATGTGTGAACAGCTAAAAAAATAACCTAAATCAAAGTGAACACAGATGACTTGCTCATTTCGTTAGCGCTGCTGTACTGGTGTCATTGGCAAGCGTGAAGGCACTTCAATCTATCTCTTTTATTATTTATTCAATCTTAAAGTATCCTGCTTTTATATTCTTTGGGTTATTTACATTTTTTCAATTTCAGTCCATACATTTTGTTATTTGAATGACAGCTTTAATATTTTCTTTCCATTGTTTTGACATCAACCGGATAATTTCCAGCCAATCCTGTAGCGTGACATCATCAGTAGGCGACACCCCGATACAATCTGGCAGCCCGATCACATCTGGTACTCTTTTATCTGACCACGACTACTGGACAACAATTCTGAACACAGTCAGAGCCAGAAGGTCATTCCCGCATGGGGAAAAAAATCACAGCGTAAACAAAAAAATAAATGGAAACAAGCAAGAACCTTGTGCCCCTGTGCTCAACTCACTGAATAGCAGCCATTTTCACTGGAGCAACCCCCCTCGATACCAGCCGTTTTCCTGGATTTTGACTGATCTTGCAAGGCCCACAGAATATTAGGTTCTATTGCTTTTTGAACATGGGACATACCAAAAGAAAGATTAGACTCTCTTCTTTCGACAGAAAAAGTATATTTCTATCTTATTCCGTTCTTTATTTATCAGTTTTTGAATATGGCTAGGTTTTGTGAAAATTCCCATTTTTGACCAAAAAATGGAGAAAAAGGGCTTTTTGTAAAAACAGACATTTCAAGCACAAGTTTGACTTTAACACTGCTATTTTTTCTTCTGTGAAGCCAAAACGTCTAAATAATGTTTTCCTTCTATAAAACAACATGACTAAAAGTGCTTTTGACAACAAAAATAACAGGTTATTAAACATAAAGAACTATTGAACTAACGAAGTGAACTATGTACATAAGTGTCTGTCCGTGCATGTGAGATGTCTTTCGGCTGCCATCCGCTTCGCTGCCAGCTCCAAAAATCCCTCCAACTTCTAGATGCACCACCTGTACATTGTAGAACCATAAACAATTGCAAATATTAGATATTTTATTGCTGCAGTATGAAGTATAGTAGGCTACTTTTATTCACCTTTCATTGCACCAACAAAGGAAGGCCAAGCTCTCTGGCTGCTGGATGCATCTGTAATTGATAATAAAAAAATTAAAAAATAAATAAATAAAAATAAATAAAATAAAATAAAAAACTCCAATTGGGTTGCTTGGTGGTAAACTTCGCTTTAAAAAACACTCCGACTTTAGAATAGACAAAACAAAAGTAATTTGCATTTAATTAATTAATAATTACTGAATTGCACCAAGTTGATATGATGCTGTTACCAAATTTTCGTCAGTATTTAGCATGTTCTTTGCAATATAATTGCTGAATTGCACCCAATTGATATGATGCTGTTCGAGCAATACATGCATGCATGCATGCAATTGCGGACATGCATTTCATAAGTGTTTGCAAATGACATTCAGAAATGCATTAATGTCAAAATATTATGGTATTTTGTATTTATATTACGCAAGTAATTTAGCTGATTAATCATGATTAATAAAAATTAAAAAATGTGATTAATCAGATTAAAAATTTTAATCGTTTGACAGCACTAATATATATATATATATATATATATATATATATGTTTGTGTGTGTAAAATTACCACAGGGTTCACAGTCATTCTGTTGTTGTTTTTTGTTGCTACATATATTGACATTTTCCCACCTCTCTTTAAAACTATGACTAAAACTAAAACAATAACAATACACAAGTCGGTCTGTTGTTTTTTTTTTGTTTTTTTTTGTTGGCTACATATTGACATTTCCCCACCTCTCTCTAAAACTTTGACTACAACTAAAACAATAACAATACATAACTCCGTCTATCAACCTAGCGATTCTGCACACACACACACTCACTCATATATTTGTCTACTACATCTACAAGATGCACGACTTGTACATGTCATAGTTTGAATGGCGTGTGAGAGGGAATGCGTGTTGTGTGCGTGATTGTGGTTGAGTGCGAGTATGAGTGGAATGCCGAATGCGTGTGATTTTTATCCAAAAACCTACACACTGATCTTATTTTATCTGAGTATTACTGGCAACTTTATTCGATGGCAGGACAAAAAGATGCATATAACTGCCTTATGAAGGCATTGGGGTGTGAGCTACGAAGGGGAATTTAGCAAGTTACCAGGTCTTCTTACCTCCTCGTTCTGGAGCGGGGTTCGGAGACTCCCTGCTGCTGCAACTCCAATCTGACGTAGATATACATGTCATGTGTATGCGGCGACAATGACACTTATGACGTACATATAAGTCATATGTATTGAAAGTAGAGGTGTCAGTCGATTAAAATTTTTCATCGTAATTAATCGCATGACTTCAATAATTAACTGATGATTGATCACATTTTATATCTCAATTTATATCTAAATTTACAATGAAATGTACTATTTTCCCCCGAATTTCAATATGGTTTTATTTTTTAGTCATTGATACAGTAATTTTTAGGGGTGTGAATTGCCTAGTACCTGACGATTCGATTCGATACTGATTAATCCCGATACGAATTTATAAGTCGATTGTTTTCATTCAAATTTAGAAAATACTAATCAGTAAGCTTGTAGAGTGTAAGATTTATATGAAAATGTATTATTTATTTATCTGAAATTTCAGTCTTATAGAGGTTGTAATCTGTTTCATGTTTGAACAGCATTAAAATAAAATATTAAGGCTTAATGTTCCGTTCATATAACATTCTTCCATGCTCAAGGTGTGAATCCTTAAAAAAAAAAAAAAAAAAAAAATCGATTCTGCCGATTATTGAATCGATTCGAGAATCGCGCGATGTAGTATCGCGATATATCGCCGAATCGATTTTTTTTTTTAACACCCCTAGTAATTTTATAGCAATTTATTATAAAAAAAAGTAAAAAAAAAAATAAAATATGTACTGTACTGTAAAAAACAAAGCAAAGTGTGACTGATTTGTTTTGGTCATTTTTCTGTCACTACAACATGGCATAATTACATTTGTAAGACAATGGTGACAGCTCAGTGCATTTTTCATTGCCTAATTTTTAACATGAAGTAACTTGTGAAATTATGCACATTTTTTAAAACTGTAAAATTTAACACATCCCCACAATTATATGCATTCGCTGAATGCTTTTATTTTGTTCAGTTCATTAGGATGTGCATTATAAAATGACGAAAAATTTGATATTCTGATGTTGTCATAACAACGTTACGCTATAGCGCCCCCTAGCGTAGAAAAATAAAAACCAAGCCCGATATGTTTGAGCTAGAGCAACGAAAACTGGCAGGCATGTGTAGCACCCCGAGACGCACAAAAAAGTCTATTGGGAAGATGTAGCTAAAATGTACAGGAAGTGAGCTATGAATTTTCTAATGTCCAATTTTGGCCCATTTTGGCACATTCACTGCGGTCATGCTTTTCCCCCCTTTGCAAACATTTTTCATTCAATTGACTTCAAACTTGGCATGTATCATCTCAAGACCTGAGATAACAACTGGGCAAAAAATCTTGACTTTTCGAAATACTATATGACGGGGGCGGGGCATCAAATATCACCTTTAAAATTTCATTTGTCCAGAAAGAGCAAATGCTTAATAACTCCCATGTTCAAGCTTGAAAAAATCTCAAACTTCTCATGCAACTTAATAGTCACGGCCTGAAACATCGATATGATAAAATTTGGTGATACAAAGAGCTCCACCTAGTGGTAACAATAAATGTCATACTTTACGTTTTCACCTACTGTGCCGAGCTCGTTGAAGGGAAAGAGTTGAAAATTAGTCAGAAACGCCTTAACATGTTGATCATGTCCCACACCGAATATTGTAACTTTTCGCCAAAGGGCGTGGCCGTTACGGTGCCACAAAGTCTGAAGATTTTTCGTGACAATAAAAGTTGCTTTAACTTGACCCAGATGATCCTATCTTCTCAAAATTTCACACATTTGATGAGAGTCCAGCCCTTAAGACATCTACGAACTTATATTTCATCTTACTGATAGCGCCACCTAGTGGCAATTTTTTTTCTTACGAATTTTCTTCAACGTTTTTCTCTAAACACGTTAACTGGACATACCTCATATTTGCTCAGAAGAGGGTTTCGGCCTTCATGATCTCAAAACACGAAGTTTGTGAGTTTTCTCTAATCGCTGTGGGCGTGGCTAAGCGCCGTTCACCAAGAAAACCACGCCAATTTTGAAGGCCTAAACTGGCACAGAAACACATGAAACTTGGCACACACATCTGGCCTGGCAAAATGAGCAATATTTTATCATGGATTGTGCTATTTTTATAAATATGTCTCAATAGGGCCCCCTAGAAATTATTAACGAAGCAGCCCCGGTTGTACGTTAAAACAAGATCTACGGAAGTTTTTAGGTGTATGAGGGAGCCCAAGACCTACAAAAAAGTCTGTTGGACCCATGTGATAAAATCATCAGGAAGTGAGCTACGAATTTTTCAATGTCCCATTTTTGATGATTTTGGCACATTTACAGGTAGCATACTTTTGCCCACTTCTCCTACACATTTCATCCGACTGACTTCAGACTTCACCTGGACCATGTCAAGACTTGAGCCAACAACAGGGGGAAAAAATCTTGACTTTTCGGAATACTATATGATGAGGGCGGGGCATCACATTTTATGTTTTCAGATGAAAAAGGATATGCTTAATAACTCCCCGGTACATGCTCCAAAAAATCCCAAACTTGACATGTATGTTTATAGTCAAGGCCTGAAGTTATCTCGATGACAACATTCAGTTATATATGCAGCGCCACCTAGCCCTTGAGGCATAACAAAGAAATACCCCACTTACGGTATTTTTACAAAAATTGTAAACACGTTTCGCAATGAAAAAGGAAATGCTTAATAACTTACCGGTACATGCACCAAAAAATTCAAAACTTGACATGTATGTTTATAGTCAAGGCCTGAAGGTATCTCGATGACAACATTCAGGAATAGATGCAGCGCCACCTAGCCCTTGAGGCATAAAAAAAAAAAATACCCCACTTAGGGTATTTTTACAAAAATTGTAAACACATTCTAAGTGTGATAACTAAATCATTTATGAATATTCTTGTACTTTCCACTACTCAAAATGTTCACTGGCATCAGACTGATCCAAACATACGTACTTTTTTATTTTGTTTTATTTATTTTTGATAGCCTCTATGGACAATAAAAGCAACATTGTGCAATGAGTACAACGAGCGATGATGCATATATATACTTTTACAAAAAAATTCTGCTTCCTGCTTTCCTAGTGTGTAGACGCAATCTGCTCTGCTCCTGCTTTGCTTTGCATTCTTTCAGCTGATAACTTCTTTTTTTCTTTCTTTTTCTGGGATTTTTCCTGGATATTTGCCTCGATGTGGCTGTACTACCTTTTTGTTTGGTAGATACAACCAGCTGGGCGCATTTTTTATTTTTTATTTGGGAAACTCCTCACGATAACGTGAGCACGGCCTGCTAATCAGCACGCGACTGCTACTAGCAGCATGGCTGGACGAATGATGCCTTCCATCTCGACCGATGAATACCACAAACTTCTTCAGAAGATGGCAGTGCTGGAGACAAGAATGCACCGCCTTGAAATGTTTGTGGAGGTGAATGGAAAATCGTGGAATGACACCACACTGCCAATGTCTCCAAACGGTGGTCATGAGCATGCTAACAAACAGCTAGCTCCATCCACCGACCCTCTGTGGAATGTGCTGGGAGCAAAGCCAAAACTGAGCAGTCGTCGCCCAACAGCTGGACCTGACCGCCAACTAATGCCTGAGGAAACACGTCGGCCTATGCAAAAGGCTACCTCAACCCCAAGAAATCAGTCTTGGACGTTAGTACCAGCAAGAAAAAGGAAACCGTCTCTTGGCCGACGAAGACAAAATACTGATATCGAACTGAGAAACAGGTTTGCCGTGCTGTCGCCGAGCCAGCAAGCCTCGGGGGATCACAGCACCAGTCAAAGGTATGAAACCGGACCTCCTCAGCAAATCCGTTCAGCTACTGAAACACAAACACTGATAATAGGCGACAAAGCCTTGTTTGGTGTTAAACGTCTGTGCAGCAGAAAAAACACAAACGTTCTGTGTTTTGCTAATGACATGGTGCTGGACATTTCTGAAAAAGTCGACAAGATTGCTACTGACTACCCGACTGTGAGATCGATTGTGATTCACACAGGAGCATTCGATGTGTTGAAAAAACAGTCGGAGATACTGAAGCAAGACTTTATTACCCTTCTACACAAGATAATATGCCTAAACGCAGAGGTTTTTCTGAGTGGTCCTCTGCCTACTGTCCGACCAGGTGATGAGCGTTTCAGTCGGATTATGTCACTCTCGAGATGGCTGAAAAGCATCTGTGCTTCTTACTCAGTGAACTTTATTGACAATTTTTCTATGTTTTGTGAACGTCGCCATCTTTTCCAACGCAATGGGATTTATCTCAATAAGCAGGGAGTCAGATTACTGACAGCCAACATCTTCCATAGCGTGCGTCACTGGACGCTATGTTCCCAAAACAAAGGACATGAAACACAACAACCGATAAGAAGAGGATCTGGTGAGGCTGGCTCACTATCTTGCACTCTCTGCCCTTCAGAACAGATTGATTTGTCCTCATCTGCCCACACTCCAAACACCGAACATCCAGCTCCCCTGCTCCCGAACGACACCTGCCAAACACCACCACGACCACCACCACCAGTTTCACTACCAGATGCACCCCTGCGCTGTTCATCGCCCCCAAGCGACACCTGCCAGACAGCGCCACTACCGGATTCACTGCCGGATGCACCCCCGCGCTGTGCACCGCCCCCGAATGACCCGATGACTGACTCGCCAGCGAGTCTCACCAACAGGTTGAGCAATCTGGTCAATCTGTCCATACAGCTAAATAAAAGTCTCTCCAGGCAGCTGCCTGCTGATGACGGTTCGCCCATGCTCCCCCCAAGACGCCTCATTCAGCTATCCACTAATCGTCTGACTCCACTAAGCCTCAGCATACAGCTCCCCACCCGCCGACCTCCATCTTTGGCTATGGAGAATCTCAACTACAGCTCGGTCTGATATGTTTTGGGTCCAGACTACATATACAATATAAAAAACGTGTGTTCCCAGAATAAGTCAGGACCCAAGGAAGCTTGTAGCATTCCTGTGATTACAAGAAATAGAAAGTTGGCAAAAGAAATGAGAAGAAATAAGTCAGAAGCTACAAACCTAGTCAGTATAGCTTGTGAACCTCTGACTAAACCAGCGTCTCCGATTGCCACTGTGAGACTAGCGCTACTAAATACAAGATCACTAGTTAACAAATCATTGTTGATTCATGACATTATTATGACATATGATCTTGACTTATTTCTCCTCAGTGAAACATGGCTAACAGAAGGTTCCTGCAACACGGTTCTCAATGAGGCAACACCAACAAATTTTAGTTTCATGAACAAATGTCGTAATGGCAAAAAAGGTGGTGGACTTGCTGCCATTTTTAAATCTCTATTTCAGTGTAAAGAAATTTCATTGGGAAGCTTTAATTCATTTGAATATCTTAGTCTTTTGGTAAAAGGTGAACCAAACATCGTCATTGTCATAATTTATAGACCTCCAAAACAAAAAGGCAGATTCATGGAGGAATTTGAAGAAATGCTGTCAGTAATTTGTACCGACTATGATTATCTGGTCTTAACTGGAGACTTTAACATTCATGTTGACAACAACTTGGATAAAAATACCAAAGAATTTTGTAATATACTTGATACTTTTGGTCTCTCACAACATGTAAAAGGTCCAACACACAATCAAGGTCACATTCTTGATCTCGTCATCTCTAAAGGTGTTGACATTTTATCTGTTGAGGTGAAAGATCTGGCTATTTCAGATCATTCCTGTGTGTTTTTTGAATTACAAACAATCCCAGAAGTTCAAACAACTACTGTCTCGATTAAAAAAAGGTACATAAATGAGAATACAAGCAACATGTTTATGGAATTAATGGCTGCATCACCAACTGTAAATGCAGAGACCGTTGATGAACTTCTGGATGAATTCACCTCAAAAATCTCAAATGTTTTGGATGCTTTTGCTCCTATTAAAACTAAGACCATTTCATCCCGAACTAAAACACCTTGGAGGTGTGCTACCAACATAATGACTTTGAAATCTAAATGCAGAAAAGCAGAGCGAAAGTGGAGAAAAACTAAACTCCAAGTTCATTTTGACCTGTACAGACAATGTCTTTGTCATTTTAACCAAGAGTTAGTAATAGCTAGACAACAATACTTTTCTGAAATTATTAGTAGGAACCTCAACAATACACGCACTCTATTTGGCGTGGTTGACAAACTTACAAATCCCCCAAATCAAACAGCGCCAGAACTCCTCTCAACAGATAAATGCAATGAATTTGCCTGCTACTTTAGTGAAAAAGTACAAGCCATCAGGTCAAACATTGTTACAAACCAGCAAAATAACAAAACGATGCTGCACTTAAAATCACCTAGGAATAATTTAATTACCATGACAGAATTTGACTCAGTGGATCAAAATACTGTAGTAGACTTGGTTCAGCAATTGAAACCTTCCACGAGCTGTCTTGACACAATTCCATCTGGCTTTTTCAAAACCATTGTGAAATCTGTTCAGATCGATTTACAACAAATAATTAATTGCTCACTTCAATCAGGTGAACTTCCTAAATGTCTGAAAGTAGCCGCCGTCAAGCCCATTCTAAAAAAGAGAACACTGGATGTCTCCCTGCTAGCAAATTATAGACCAATCGCAAACCTTCCCTTCGTAACTAAAATAGTTGAAAAAGTGGTTTTTAATCAACTCAGCAATTTTTTGAGCTTAAACGGACTTTTGGATAAATTCCAGTCAGGTTTCCGACCTCATCACAGTACAGAAACAGCTCTGATTAAAGTACTGAATGATATAAGATTGAGCACTGATGCAGGGAAGGTATCAGTGCTCGTCTTGTTGGACCTCAGTGCAGCATTTGACACGATTGATCATAATATACTGTTAGACAGGCTGGAAACTTGGGTGGGATTAAATGGAACAGTCCCTAAATGGTTCAGGTCCTATTTGGAGGAAAGGAGTTACTTTGTGACCATTGGAAATTTTGAATCTGATCGAAAGGCCATGATATGTGGGGTCCCTCAAGGGTCAGTCCTTGGACCCCTGTTGTTCAGTCTGTATATGTTACCTTTGGGTCAAATGCTTCAGAACGCCGATGTTGACTATCATAGTTATGCAGATGGCACACAATTGTATTTATCAATGTCCCCAAATGACAGCAGTTCTATTAACGCATTGTGTCATTCTCTAGAGCAAGTTAACAACTGGATGAACCAAAATTTCCTTCAGCTGAACGAAAACAAAACGGAGTTCATTGTTTTCGGCAATAAAGAAAAGAGGATTGCTGTTAAAAAACAGCTTGAGTCACTGTCTTTAGAAACTAAAGACCAAGTTCGAAATCGGGGTATTAATAGACTCAGATCTGACCTTCAGTAATCATATTAAATTTATCACTAAAACAGCCTTTTACCAGCTGAAAAACATATCCAGACTGAAGGACTGCATGCTTCAAGCAGACCAAGAGAAGCTTATCCATGCTTTTATCTCCAGCAGACTAGACTACTGTAACGGTCTTCTGACTGGACTCTCTCAAAAGAACATGAGACAATTGCAGCTCATTCAGAACGCTGCAGCTCGAGTTCTGACCAAAACAAAAAGATCAGAACATATTACTCCAGTACTTAAGGATTTACACTGGCTCCCTGTCAGCTGTAGAATCGATTTTAAAGTTCTGCTATTCGTCTATAAATCACTAAATGGTTTGGGTCCTGAATATATCCAAGAAATGCTGATTGAGTACAAGCCCAGCAGGGCTCTGAGATCTACAGACTTGGGCCAACTAGTGGAACCCAGAGTTCGAAGCAAACATGGTGAAGCTGCATTTAGCTATTATGCTGCACACAGATGGAATAGGCTGCCAACAGAAGTGAAGTCAGCCCCGAGTGTAAATGCTTTCAAATCCAGGTTAAAAACTTTGCTTTTTTCTTATACCTTTGATTAGGGACTTTTAAACAGCTTTAATTAAGTGTTTTTTCTTGTCTTTTTTTAATTATTATTATTATTATTATTTTTTTATTTTTATTTTTTTTTATTTTTTTTTATCATTATCATTTTAAACTTCCTTATGTTAAATTTTTTAAAGTTTGTTGAATAATGTTTTAAGATTGTTAGTTTGTAACCTATTTTCATTTATTTTTCTTCCTCTGAATGTTAACTACTGTTTCTTGATGCTTATGTGTTGTCTTTCCTCGTGTAAAGCACATTGAGTTGCCTTGTGTATGAAATGTGCTATACAAATAAACTTGCCTTGCCTTGCCTTGCCTTACAACGAGCGATGATGCATATATATACTTTTACAAAAAATACCAATCAGGGCAACTCATTCCCTAAAAATAGAAAAGGACGCTGATTTTTGCAGATCTTAACAATCACCAAAACCCATTGAGCTTGACACACTCATCACACCTGGCAATAAAAAATCCACATGTGAAGGTTTATTATGCCATTTTCAAAGAAATTCTGCTCCCAATGTGCCAGTACCCCAAAGTGCCAGTACCCAAAAGTGCAAGTACCCCAACGTGGCCCGGGCTGCGAGGGCCCTTTATAGCTGTTCGCAGCTCTATTTTAATTTATTACTGCTAAATTGTGTTATAGTGACTCCTTCCACGACGTTGGACGCTTTTATTTTGTTAAATTCTCGGATGAGCCATGACGCCGCTGAGGCCGTGCTACTGTTACAGCGAACGCATCAACACTTTCAGTTGAACCCTTATGAGATATTTTGTGGAGTTATTAATAAAATATTCCTCACATCTAAAGATAAATAGTCTTGGGGTCACTCCAACTGACAAGACGGCGTCCATTCAGCTCTTGGCTCTCACAGGGGATTGAGAGTGCCCATGGACACCCTTGGTGCTCGGTGCTAATGGCTAACCAAGTGCTTTCTTTCAAAACAGGGAATGGGTGGTCGTGGTGAGACACAGTCCAAATGGCTCCTTCACGCTACATTCTGCCCCTTAAACACTGGGGCCTATTCACTAAAGGCCTCAGTATGCTTCTGCGAGAGGCTCGCGTGGAGGCGTCACGTCGGAGCTCCTCTCGTGCGTTTGCCTTCCGACTTGTGTGCAATACACATCTGTGTCTGCTGGAGTTTCACACCAAGTCCCGCTGTCGCTATGGCTGGGACGCCACAGAGTGGCGATTCCTTGGCATTTTATGACGGATTCAGGAAGTTCAATTTAATTCAGAAACACGAAACAAAGCCGGGGGGAGAATAAGTTCATCTCCGTGGCAATTAATTATTGCCAATTTGCACCGGTGTCGGCCGTAAACTCGCCAAAACACAACAGTTTTTTTTCTTTTAATTTATTGTTGTTTTCCGCCTCTCGTCCCAGGCACATATCCACATGCACAGCCGTGGTCTCCGAGCAGGAAGTCGATTTGCGCCGCCAGTTGCCTTCACTGAAACTATCTGGGCGGGGGGCGGGGAGAGAGAGAGAAAAAAAAAGGAAAAACGCCATCGAACGGACCAATCAGAAGCGAGCTACGCCCCGCCATCTACGGCGTTCAAGGATTGCCGACGTGTGCACCGCAGCCGGCCACGAGCGACGCGGCACTTAAAATTCATGGCTCGCGTCGATCATGTGACCTACGGTGATCATCAACGCGAGAGCAAACGTGGAGGCATAAATTAGGCTTAAAGGTTTGCGTCGCCTTTGCACCGTGCTAACCGGCAAAACTGGAGCAATTAGGGAGCGCCTAATTCACTAAACACGCGCAGATGGGGAAATCTGTGCTCTGCCGAACAGATTGCGTCACGGTGCGCCGGTGTTATTTGCGTGTATGTAAATTAGGTAATTTGCATACATTTAATGCAAAATATGCTCAACCCAATGCAAATGAGACTCATTGATATGCAGCGTCTAATTCACTAACGCCAGCGCAAATAGCCACACCTCGTTTTCATGACGCAAATAACATTTTTGGAAAGCATGTATTATCCTGACGCAACCCCGATCCCGGAATCATGACAGCAGCGCGTGCCATTTGCAGCACAACATCCACGACAGATCACGCAGAGAGGAGAGAGAGAGAGGGGGAAATATTTCAGCGGTAGTTTAGGACACATAACGTAACCCGGGCTGATTGGTAATGGCGGGGCATTTTACGATCATTCTTACATGCCAGATGCATACGTACGCCCACGCCAACCTCTGAAAATCTATTTTTAAAAAACGATCGCACCAATAATTTGTATTTTATGAATGAATGACCTCATTGTCGTCCTCTCTGCTCTGTACAGCTTTATGACGCCATAAACACTTACTCTCGGTCCAACCTCGCTTTCTGATAATGTCATCTTTCTCGCAACTGTTACTATAACAACCATGTTCTTGGCGCAAATCCATTGCCATGTGTGGTAAATCAGGTGCAAATTTGCTTCAAGCTGTCAGTCTTGTGGG